>NC_139723.1:4844887-4942343 GCF_964211835.1 Anser anser | reverse complement strand
TGGTCGGAAGGGACCTTAATGATTTTTTAGTTCCAATCCCCCTGCCATGGGCAAGGATGCCAGCTACCAGATCAGGTTGCGCAGGGCCTCGTCCAACCTGGCCTTGGGCACTGCCAGGGGTGGGGCAGCCACAGCTCCTCTGGGCAGCCTGGGCCTGGGCCTCACCACCCTCTGAATGAAGAATTTCCTCCTAACATCTAATTTAAATCTCTTATTTTTACTTTAAAGACATTACTCCTTGTTCTATCCCTACATCCCCTGACACAGAGTCCCTCCCCAGCCCCCTTTAGGCACTGGCAGGCTGCTGTGAGGTCTCCCTGGGGCCTTCTCTTCTCCAGGCTGAACAACCCCAACTCCCTCAGCCTGGCTCCATGGGAGAGGTGCTCCAGACCCTTGATCATTGTCGTGGCCTCATCAGGGCCCCCCTCTACCATGTCCCTGTCCTTCTTTTGCTGGAGGCCCCAGAGCTGAGCACAGGCTCCCGGTGGGGTCTGACGAGAGCAGAGCAGAGGGGGACAATCCCCTCCCTCGCCCTGCTGCCCACGCTGCTGTTGGTGCAGCTCAGGGTACGGCTGGCTTTCTGGGCTGCAAACACACATTGCTGGCTCATGTCAAGCTTCTCATCAACCACCAGCCCCAGGTCTTCCTCCTCAGGGCTGCTCTCAATACATTTTCCACTCACCCTGTACTGGGCTTGGGATTGCCCCGGCCCAGGTGCAGGGCCTTGCACGTGGCCTTGTTGAACTCCATGAGGTTCTCACAGGCCCACCACTCAGGCCTGCCCAGGTCACTCTGGGTGGCATCCCTTTCCTCCTGCACGTCAGCTACACCACGCAGCTTGGTGTCATCAGCAAACTTGCTGAGGATGCACTCGGTCCCAGTGTTCATGCCACCAACAAAGAAGTTAAATGTCGCTGGTCCCAGTACTGACCCCTGAGGAACACCACTGGTCACTGATCTCCACCTGGATATCGAACCATTGACTGCAACTGTTTGAGTGTGACCATCCAGCAAAATCCTTACCCACTGAGTGGCCCATCCATCAGATCCATGTCTCTCCAATTTAGAGACAAGGATATTATGTAGAACAGTGTCAGATGCTTTGCGTGAGTTCAGGTAGATGATGTCAGTTGCTCTTCCCCTATCCACTACAAGCTTTCCACAAATATTTTGTCAATGGCACTCAACTGCTAAAATATTTACTGAAGATTTTTAATTTAATTTAATTTAATTACACGCACAAGGAGAGCACGAACCTGGTGAACATCACTGAATGCAGAAAAGGGATGTTTGTGCTTTGGGGTGTGTGGCCTGGGCATCTTTTGTCTCCTTAGTCACTCTGGAATGTGACAAAAGTCACATTGCAGTCACATCTACCAGGTCTGCTGGTGCAAGATAAGACTGCAGGATCAAGCCCAGCTGTTGTAGGTCACACGGCGATGAAACTTACAAATATCTTCCCAGTTGCCTATTTGTGTATTTAAACAGCTGAAAACCCATTAAAAAAAAAAAAAAAAAAGAGAGAGAGACAAAAAAAAAGACAAAAAGAAAGAAGGCAGACATAGTATACTTGCAGGAAGACAACAGCAAATATTGATTTACTAATTTATTTCCAAATTAAAGCTGAGATCATGATGATTTTTTTTTAAGAAAAAAAAAAAAAGATTGAGAGGACCGTGGCTCCTATGAGAAAACAAGGCACAAATATACCCCTCAAATTATTATTTTTATCAAAATTACCAATTCACAGGCCTAAATGGAGCCAAGGTTCCTGTTCTTTGTGAAATGCTGCTGCTGCCAGTTACCAGGCACTGCTCCTCCTTCCTCCAACAGCTAGTACCACCTGACACGCTGTTCTGTAAACCCCAAGTCAGCGCTGAGAGAGTTAATTTAAATTTGATAACAAATGGCTCTGCTTTTGAAACAAATGTAGCCTGGCAACTTCAACTGAGAGCCCTTCATAGGGCCTCAATTATGTATGCAGCCTCTTTGAGAAATAGTTTCACACATCTGACCCAAGGCCCGTGAAATAAAACTGTACCATGGCAATGCTTCATTCCTGTGCAGCCTCCGCACCCTGCCACCCCCTGCCTTGGGCAAAGATGCACAGAATTGCTCATTCTGCACTGGTTTTCTAGTCTGGATGCACATTTATCATGTATGATCTTTGTCCCGGAATTTAACCTGGGTGCTCGTGTTTTTGGGGGACTTCCAGATGCTCTGCCAGGCTGCCCCGTCAGAGCAGTGGTGTGAAACTAGAGAGACAGGCAATGGGTTAAACACCCTCACCACCTCTTTCTCCTTCTCTCTCTTTTTTGCCTTTTTTTTTTTTTTTCCCCCAAAATGGCTGCTTTGTCTGTGTGCATAACACCAATAGTAAATGTCTTTCTGTTATTGTACAGCCAATTTGGTGTGTCAAGTATTCATATGCTAATAGTGGTACAGTGCCTCACTTTTTCACAGATAGATTGTAAAGATTGCTACAGACAGTGAAACACAAGAATAAACAGCTTTTATTTCAGAAGTGATAAATTGCTTTCCATTCAAACAACATGCAATGCTTGCTACTGACCATTATTGTTTCTATTCATGGCGGGTTTGCCTTCTGTTTTACTTTCTTAGAATGGTTAGAAAATATTTAGCAGATATAACCAGAGGCATTGCAGATGATTCAATGTCCTTAATTTGTTTTATAGCTTCACGATGTGAAGTTAATTTTTGCTCAGTTTTCCCAAGCAATTAAAGCTTTGCAGTGGGCACAGGCATTGTTGTCCGGTGCAACGCTTTCATATTTATTAAGGCTTGCAATGGGTAGGATATTTCATCTTACATGTTAATAAAATATGCCATAGTGTACATGCCCTGAATCACACTGCACAGGAATGTCAATAGGAAAAGTTTTCCTAAAGACAGCATAAAGCAGAAGCAGAACAAAATAAGAGCAAACATCTTTTTGTTCTGTTGCAAGATCAGCATTTATTCAGAACGTGGGAAGACTGAAGTTAGGAATCGTTGTATTTTCGTTTGTATGATCATTTGTATTTTGTACCTGAAGTAAAATAGGACTGTCATCACAGCCCATATTTTATAAGCGTAACAAACAGAAGTTACTTCAGTAATAAGTACTTTACTAATAAATATTTCACTAAGTACTTGGCACTGGTAAAATAAACTTGTTTGTTAACCAAAGACCAGGTGTTTTTGCAAACACAACAACAGTTGTACATTTCTGCTCGCAGGAAACACATGAGTCTGTATCAGGTAGCCAAGGACCACGTTTATGCCCTCAGTTGGGGCTCAAAAGATCAATTCTCCAACTCCACTGTCCAGCAGTGCGTCTGTAACCACTCCGGGCAGCCAGCTGCAGACGGGTCTGTTGGTCTGTGCCACCCCAGCCAACCCAGCCACTCCTCTCTGCCCTCCAGCTGCAAACCACCACCATGCTTGGCCGTTGTGCCTATCCGGGCTCTTTCTTGAACTCCTGGAGGCACCCATTTGCCAGGGGCTGGGGCTGCAAAGCTTGGTTTAGGAGAAGAAAGCCTGCACTGGCCAGCTGGTGTGCCAGTCACTGCTCTTCCATACCATCATGCTTCGTCCTTGCTACATGTCAGCACCATCCCGTGCAGAAACGCATGCTTCTGGAGCAGCTGCCCATGAGCCAGCGGTCCTGCTGCATGTGCCTATGCCAGCCATGCATGCTCAAGAGATGCTGCCCCTGCTGCTGATGGTTTGCCCACAGAGGGTTCGCTTCTCACCATTTCCTTTTGCAAAGCAACTGTGCCAACGCACCAGGTATGTCAAACTGGGAAAGAGAAAGAAAGAAAGAAAGAAGTGAAAAGGAGTTAACCAGACTAGCCATAATGCCCCCTGTGAATTTCTACGGGCATCTGGAACAACTGCGGCTGGAGAACAAAACAAATGTCATGGTGTGAGAGACCTGCTCTTCGTGAGGCAAAGAGGGGGAAGAGGAATAGAAAGGGACATTTGCAATTCTGGTGCCTGAGCACACTCTGCATCACAGGGCTGCATCACACAGCCACAGGGCTGCCAATTCCGCTGCCCTCAGAGGGCTGATGACTTCTTGTTCACCCCAGGAGCTTGCAGGCCAGCGCACAGCTGCTTGTCACAGAACCTGACGCTGCAAACCCTCCCACACTGCGTGATTTCAGGTATGCAAGCAGTCCTGTTGGGGTAACCTGTCGGCAGCTAATTCTGGGAGCGATGACACTGCCAACACCTCAGGCCTCATATGAGAACAAGAATCACAATCCTAATGCCTTGAAGGATACACTAAAACTAATTTTCAGCAGTGATTTTATCAAGTTCATTCCCAGAAAGTTTCATGCACATTTACAATTGCTTTATGTAGCTTTTCTTTTTTTTTTTTTTCCAGAAGCAGGAGAATAACATTTAAAAAAAAAAAAAAAAAAAAACATAAAATTTGAAAATGTTCAACAAGAACATTACCTTTTAACAAAAAAGTACATGTGACACAAAGCAGCCAAAGGTTTGTCCTCAGGCACAGCACAGAGAAATTAAACTGAAACCACAAAATTTATACTGAGCATGGCAATATCTATAAGATTCATGAGAAAACAGTATATTTTATTTTTCAGAAGATATCTTCTTCCAGATTTGAGACAAAACAATATGCCTGCAAAGGCAAATAAATGTACCTGGTAAGAACTGATTGGTCCTTTAAAAAGCTGATACAACTGCTAAGAGTGTCCATTTGGAAATGCCAAAATCCACAACACTGTGTTGCATACATTGCAAACCGCAATAACAAAATAATAAAAAAAGAAAACAAATGTATTTTATTTGTGCAAAGAATTTCTATATTTAGAATAGTTACACATGAAAATCGTGATCATAAAAATATGCAACTAAGTTCTTCTAAAGCAAGCAAAGAATGGCCTGATATGTTAGTTCTAAGCACATTGGAGAAAGTTTGGGGGTTTCTGTCTCCCTGTGAGGAAGCGGGGAAAGCAGCAGCAGGCATTACAAAGTGCAGACCCTCTCCCAGATGTGAAGCAGCAAAAGGGTGTTTTAGTCCCTTGTGATTCAACATCCGTGCCACAGCTGCAGGGTACCTTCTCCCCAGAAAGGCCCATGGGAAGGTTTTATCAATGCCTCAGTCTTGAAGCTATGGGAGAAAGGTACTCCATAATCCCATTCATTTAAAAATGCTAACCTTCTGAGAGTTTTATACAGGATATGTCAAATGAAAGTTTGCTTAGTCTAAGCTGAGAGATAGTAGGTGCTAATTACATAAAAGATGATGATCAGGTCAAGGAGAAGAAGATGTATCCAAGGTTATGATTAGATTACTTTAAATCTTTGTGAAATTTTCATCTACAGCCTGACCACAGATACCTTACAGGGTCCCCATTTTTCATTAAGGTGGAATTCCATAGTCAGTTATGTTTTTCACAAATGAGAGTTAGTGATGGGCTCGTCTCTCTGACTAATCCCTTCTGCCTACCCCTCTGAGGGTGCAGGTGCTGACGCTCCACAGAAATGGCATATCTGGGGAGCAGAGAGAGGGGGCACAGGGGCCTGAGGTGCTGCTGTGGTTCTTTTCCAGCAGTGCCACATCACAAGATGGCAGGACATGGGTGTCACATCTGGTCAGCTGTCTCCTCATCTCACCTCAAGACAACCATGCTGAAGCAGAAGGCCTCACTGTAGAGCCTCGGTTGAATCGGGAGAATTTCAGAGGACCCAATCCTTACTTCTTTCCCACATAGGATAATCCACTTTCAGGGGCAACATTCCCTAGCTATGATTTGGCTCTTTACATTTTAGGCACAACATAAAAATTCAAAAGTATGTTGCTGTTACTATTGCAGTTGTGGTTGCCATTGTGAGTACGATAGCTGTTACCATTATTGATCCACAATTTGCCAAAGCTTGAGGCTGGAAGGACTCGTCAGACCACACCAGCCTGACACCTGAGCATTGGAGGCCACAGCATTTCATCTGCTCTCTCCTGCATTGAGCTCAAGGGCGTCTCTTTGACTGATCTGTTCCTTGTGTTTAGCCAAAGCACATCTTCCCAAAAACACCCAGAGATGCAAGTCCTGCAGCCTCCCATGGTCACTCATCTGAAGATTGACCAGCCTCCCTGGTAAAGATTGCAGCTAATTTCTCATTTGAATCTGTTTGGCTCCAATTGCTGGCCACCCGTTCTTCATATCCCTTCCTCTAGTAGATTAAAGAGTCCTGTAGGCCCGATCCACTCTCCATAGAGGTAATTGTTCACTGTAATCAGGTCCCTTTCCAACCTTCCCTTCAATGAACTGAATAGAGTGGGTCTTTAAGCCTCTCACTGTAGACCATCAACTTCTGGCTCTCTGACTTCTTTTTTAAAAGGATCCATAACCCCCCCAAAAATATATTTCAGACCTGGTTTCACCATTGTGGAGCATAAAGACAAACCCCAATTTCTTATGCCACTGTACTGCATGGATAGCACTGCCCTCCTCTTGCCACAGCAAAGCTGGATTTTTGTGCAACTCTTGGGACCTTCTTGGATGCTACTGACCAGGGTGCAGTCCCTGATTTTGCAGGTGCAGATTGCTTTCAATGTGCACCTAGTTCAACATTATACAAATGTCAGAGCTGCCTCCACCTATTAAATGAAGCAGACCACATTATATTTAATCATAGAATCATAGAATATCCCAACTTGGAAGGGACCCTAAAAGATCATGCCCAACTCCTGGCACCGCACAGCTCTACCCAAAATTTTAGACCGTGTGACTAAGTGCACAGTCCAATCACTTCTTAAATTCAGACAGGCTTGGTGCAGTGACTACTTCCCTGGGGAGCCTGTTCCAGTGTGCAACCACCCTCTTGATGAAGAACCTCTTCCTGATGTCCAGCCTAAACTTCCCCTGCCTCAGCTTAACACCATTCCTGCGGGTCCTATCACTGGTGATTACGGAGAATAGGTCACCTGCCTCTCCACTCCCCCTCACGAGGAAGCTGTAGACTGCGATGAGGTCCCCCCTCAGCCTCCTCTTCTCCAGGCTGAACAGGCCCAGGGACCTCAGCCGCTCCTCATATGTCTTCCCCTCTAGGCCCTTCACCATGTTCATCGCCCTCCTCTGGACATTCTCCAACAGTTTAATGTCCTTTTTGTACTGTGGTGCCCAGAACTGCACACAGTACTCGAGGTGAGGCTGCACCAGCGCATTGATTGTCCCCACCAAGTTATTTCAGAGTTACAACCACATCATCGATGAAAATGTGGACAGACACAAGTGGTGGTCCTGTTCCCTGCAGAAAATCCCGGTAGAAAACCCCATTTTTTTTGCATTCCCATTTTTAGAACAGCCTGTTAGCCAGTTCTTCACCCCTTTACAATTTGGGGTAAATTTGGAGAATATCTGTTGTGTTACATGTTATAATAGTAGCAGCTTTACTCAGAAATGAGATCTGTCTGACAAAATTCATTTTCCTTAATCAGCTGTGAGCAGTCCTTTAATTCCTGACCAACTGATTCCCAAAACGGTTCTTTATAATTGGCTCAGGCTACTTGGATAGGACCACTTGCCCTTTCTCAGTATTGGCACAGCAACATTCTCCCTGTTTTCTGGCATTTCCCTTCTATTTTGAGGTTTATTCAAAATTAACACCAGTATATGAACATTCTCCTCAGCCAAGTCTTTTAAGACTCTTGGGTAAAAGTTATTCAGTTGACATATATTGTTTAACATCTATTTATTGACTGGAATGTACTTATTAACCTCATTAGAGAATTTCCTTATATAATAAAAAGTCCTTATTGATTCCAAATGTAAAGCAGAAATAATCTTGACTTTTTCTGGGTTGTAAGTCTATTCACAGCTTTATCAAAGCTATTTATGTATAGAATCCCAGTGTGTGTAGGATCTGTTTTATTCCTAGAATATCTTTTTTTTTTTATTTATAGATCTTCCTCTGTATCTTTCAAATCCTTTTATCTGTCTTTTTATCTTTGCAAAGACACTTTGGATCTCTTTTTGCCTTCTTAGATTTTTTCACTGCATACACTAAAATTCTCTTTGGCACTTATTGCAATATATTTTCCTTGTTACCCAGCTGTAACTTTTTTTTTCTTTTTCTCTTTTTCTTTTTTCTTTTTTAATCTTTTTTTTATCTCTCTTTCTCTTTCTCTTTCTCTTTCTCTTTCTCTTTCTCTTTCTCTTTCTCTTTCTCTTTCTCTTTCTCTTTCTCTTTCTCTTTCTCTTTCTCTTTCTCTTTCTCTTTCTCTCTCTCTCTTTCTGTTTCTTTCTTTCTTTTTCTCTTTCTTTATTTTTTCTTTTTTTTCTTTTTTTTCTTCCTTTTTTTCCCTTTTTTCCTTCACTTTTACAAGTTAAGTTATAAATGGATTTCTATAGTTATGTTCTATAGTTATGTTTCTCTAAACTGTTGATGTAACTTTTTGTTATGATTTAATCATTCCTTAGCAGTGACAGGAGTAGCTAGTTGGAGAAATGTTATAGACAATGGTATTCTGGAACTGGTCAGGAATCAGCTTTAATTATTAGGTTAAAAAAATAAATAAAATATAGAACACAAGAAAATACTGTTAAAAACACAGAGTTTTAGTTAAAACTTCCAATATCTATTGCAAAGCACCATGAAAACTATTAATTTATTTTTCCCATTTAATTATGTAAGTTTAAATTAACAACTTCAGTTTTCTTCTCATTTCCTTGCAATTTTGCATTATCTATTTAAGCACAATAACACCTTGTCCATGGCTCTGAGCTTCTGGTACTCCAGGCTTTCAAGTTCTTCATCCAATTAACACCTTATCTGCAAGTACGCAATCTACCACCTGAATTTGTGCTTTATTTGCAAACACAGAAGCTAACTGCTGTCTTGTACCTTGTTTATCACCTAACATTCAAGCACCATCTTTGTTTGCTGTTGGGACTGCCTTTCCAGAGCAGTGACTTAATGCACTCTCTTGACCTTGGAACAGTGACTACAAGGTTACTTCAGGATCAGTTCTGCATGTATCAGCTTCATGAGATATTTGATCTTCCCTAATTTAGTAATGTACATGAAAACCAGGCAAAGTGATCTGTGTTCATGTAGCAATACTCTGTGCTCTGCAGCAATGATTTCATTATAAGCAAGGACTCAGTTAAATGGAAATAATTTGCAAGCAAAGTGTACTGATAGACTGTTAATGGACTGCAGCAAACAGGCCCCTCCTTGCTTCAAAAAAGTGCAGGTTTTTGGAGTTAGCTTCAAAACAGGGGAAACAGAGCTAACATGGATGTAAAAGTTCCAAGTTATTGCCAAATACAAAGAAGAGAAAAGACAAGAAAGAAAGACATGGGTTTTTGTAACCTTAGAGACTCACTCAGCTGAATATTGACTTTACAACTCATAGAAAAGCAGTTTTCAGCTGACTTCAGATGTAGTATGAATGCTGCGAGTGACAGCAGAAATGAAACAGAAACTGCTAGAGTGCTAAATAACAAACGTTGAACCTCCACATTTCCCTGGGAGGAATAATGCTCCTCGAAATGTGACCACTGCTGCCACCTTCCCCCCTGCCCTGCGTCGCAAGATGCCACTTGAATAAAAGCTAAGCCCTCTCAGATTACTTGTATTTGCCTTTAATTTTGTTGGCTAAGATGCTTGTCATACTTTCAAATTAAAAAATAAAAAAAAACTGTATTGCACTCATGAAGGTCAGATATGAAAGGACCAGACTCATGTCTGTAGACCCTTAATATTGCCCTTTCCTCCGCTAAACTCTTTTTGTCAGTGTTTCACTAGCAGAATATAAAAACATCCATGTAATGTTTACATATCACTGGTAAAATGACTACCTCAGTGTCTCCTAGTGAAAACACAATAAATAGTAAGTCACTTCCCTCCATTATTTCTCAGGCACAGTCACACAGTTTAAATTTAGGCAATTAATTCTGACGTTTTAAATCAACCCCATAGACATTCAACTAATTCTGTGAGTACAGAACCCAGATATTTTTGTTGTGGATGTGTTAACTCACACCCGAGGCAGATGCCTGATGAAAACTTCTCTTCAAGCACCCACCAAGATTCAGGCCTCAAACCTCTGCCTCTATTTTTTTCATAATACCTGGGTTCCTCTTACAGTCCCATTATTTTGTGTGTGTGTGCTCCTTCATTTGAGTGCATATGACTCAGCTGTTATTATCAGCTCCAGATATTATTGCAATTGTTGCACTTTGGGAGGAATTGTGCACATTCAGGGAAGAAAAAGAATGGTTCTAGTCAAAAGCTAAAATACACTGAGTTCAACCTTCAAGGCTCAGGGACTAGAAGAAACAGAACCCAGTTATAGGTGGTTTTCACGTTATTATTACTGTTTTATTTTATTTTATTTTATTTTATTTTATTTTATTTTTTGTTTTGTTTTGTTTTGTTTTGTTTTGTTTTGTTTTGTTTTATTCTATTTTTAGCATATTTCATTTGGTTGACCAGTTACTCTTATAGGGTGCTTTACTGTGTTTCCATGAGTTTGGCTCTATATTCTCTCTCAAAATGAAAAGCAGCCTTCCCCTTGGTTATTTCCAAGTTTATCTTCTTTTGCTTAGTAGCTGTTACTGTTGGAGTACACGTAAGGCCCAGAAGGAGACTCTTGTATGAACATCTTCAAATAAGCAGACCATGGGGCCATACAAGATGTGTCTTACAACACTAGATCAATCTGCCACATCACTCCTCAGCAAAGCCCATTTTTACTTGTATTTACTCAATACATACAGTATTTCTGTATAAGGTGTCTAGATATGTGATGTTTTTAATACAAAAATGCATATGGCAAACACATCTATGCTGCCACATTGTCGAGGAACATTCCCTGGCCAAAAATAATGATGATAAACCCAAATTAGATGTCACCTAGCTGCAGGTCTCATCCTGGGAGGAAGCAGACAGACACTCCAATTAACTCTGTCAACAAGAAAAAGGCCATAATTAAGCAATAAAGTTATCATTCCATTAGAGTTGCCATAGAACTTCACTCCTTTTTTGTTGGTGTTTTGACAATCTCAACACAAAAAATAGATTCAACATCACATCAGTACGTCAGTTTGTAAAGACTAACTTCAGGAAGAAAATCAAAACATTTTTTGCCAAGTTTTCCTTTCTGGAGCTTAAGTTTATGATATTTCCTGCGTTGCGTATACACACCTTAGATTTATTATTTACGTTAATAAATAGCACAGTTCCATTCCTATGTCCTTGTTCATGTACGCCAATGAAAAGGCAGAAGGGCGGATTAACCCATGAAAATAGCCACCTCTTTTTCTATTACTTGCACACGGAGTTGCCAGCAAACTGCAGTGTGAACCATACTTCATGAGGCCGACCAGCCAGATAAAGACACTGTGTCAGAAGAGGGTGGTTTATAGCAAGTCTTCATGGCCTCTTTCTGGTGGTTTATGACTAGTCTAGACTTGCAAAACCACATGGTAAGTAAGGATGGTTAGTATCGTGATCTCTGAGTGCAACACAGTACCTACGGATATTAAAGTGATGAAGTGGAGGTCATTTCTTATCCTCCTATAATTTTCTGATATAAACAGCTTCCAGATACTGGAGTGCTGTGGAGGAAGGGGAAGGAAGGAAAGAAGGGAAAATAATGTAATTTTGGTCTATTTGTCTTGATTTGCTCTTATTTTTTCCATATGTACAGCGTGTATTCTTTTCTCATTATAGAATATACCGCTTAATTGCAAGCTCTGTACAGAAAAATCATTTCTTATTTACATTTAATTGCATTTCTTAGTTCCCATATAATGACACCTCATGGCAATTTCAGGTGGAAAAATTAAATGAGCATGATGACTATGGAAGGACTTCAGAAATCTACAACTTCATTAACTTGATCAGATTTTCATTAGAAATTTCAGCTCATTACCAGCAGTGTCAAAAAGTCCTGCCAAGTATTTTAGGAAGTACAAGGTAAAGTTTGAGAACAGCAGGGCTGGCACATGGCTGAAATAAGTTGAGCATGCAGGGCTCCATATGAAACAAGGAGTCGAGACCAAATCATGTAGGGACTAGAAAGGTAGATGGAGAAAATCCTTCCCAGCAGCAATGCCATGGCAAGCCTTGCCCCCATAGTCCAGACTTTTCAGCCAGTGGTAGTGGAGAACAGACAGTGCGTGAAAATCACACCAAATGCATGCAGGAAAAGATGGAGAGGAGCCTCCCAGCGTTTTCACTTTTTTTTTTTTTTTTTTTTTTTCCTACATGCCCTCCTGATAAAGGAATGAGAAGCAATAAAGAACGTCCAAAAGGAAAAAGGGAATTAAGAAGTTTCAGTGTGTTTGTGTGAATCTTTTTAACTTTACTTCTTCAGCTCTTAAAGTTTCGTCACAAAATCATATTATAGTTTTCCATATATTTGTAAAATCATATTTTTTTCTTAAAAAAAAAAAAACTTTCAGAAATTGAGTCTTCTTTTTCAGTGGAGACCTCAATATCCAATAGACATAATTAAACTGTCAGGAGGAATTATCTGGAAAAAAAAAAAAGTGATTCTTTTCTGCTTGCAGCAGCTTTTTAAGCTTGTACACTTACTTGTATTTTAGAGTTTGTCTTTCTGGAAAGAAAAAAAAAATCGGAGTTTTCTGCCTCAGACAATCTAGAAATGGAGCTGCTGAGTCTACCCTGACAATGCACTTGTATCACACAGGTGTGGGTCAGCTTCTGGTGGGCTGAACTTCTCTGCAGTTACATCATAATTTGCCTTTGAACAATTTCTGTTACACAGCTAGTGTATGTTTGTTATCAAATTAAGATGGTAAATCATCCTGCCATTTCTGCTATTTTTTTCATCTGGGCCAAACAAGACCGTTATCACAAGCCTAACAAAAGACCTGTTCCTGAAAAACTGTGTTTCTCTGGGAAAACCCAGCTGATCCCTGATATTTTGTGCAGATGTGCTACTCCCTTGAGGTGGTATCGGTTCCCAGACAAAGACTTAAAATATATTTTATATATTCATGGAGAAAATGAGATGATTATTTCATTCTGAGAAAATCCATCATTATTTCAATTTCTCTCTGTTCCATATTTTACTTTTCTCCCCATTCTCTGGCCAAAAAGTACCTCATTTCATTTGGCTGTATTTCAGAGATTTCTTTTTTTTCCCCGTGTAGTTATATTATTTTGCCACATGAGCTCAATGGGAATGGAAAATCTGCTTCCTGAAGTGGAAGAGGAGAGGCAGGCATGTTGGACATGGAGATGATGTGCATTCCTCAGAACTTACGGACTGCATCTGGAGCTAAATGCCCTCATTGTTTTCTTCAGCATGGCCAACTGATATTTACAATGTCCAGCAACCTGACACTATTTTAAGTGCAATTATTCCTTGAGTGTAGGACTAACATATGAACCTCTACACTCCCCATGAAGCAGAGAAAAGGGAAAAAGGGAGTGAATGAAGAGGACACTTTGATAGCACTAAGCGATGGCCAGTTACAGCCAGGTTGGAGGGGACCTGGTCTGTATGACATCAGGGAACACAAAGTAATCTCTGTGCAGCACTTATCTTTGGTTTGGTTATAGACCATAATACGTAATCTATCCATATTGATCATACCCATATAGATTTTGACTGTACCCTAGTTTTTAATGCGGTAATGTCACTAAATCCCGTGATTTTGCTGGAGCTGAACAATATTCCAGGGACTATCAAGAGAAGGAGATCCTTGGAAAACAAATAATTATGTGAAAAGAAGAAATCAGGAAACAACTGGAAAAGACACCTCTATTTTTCCTTTTTAAATTTGAAAGTTTCTAGCATTTATGGTTGCAAGGAAATGCTGGATAGTATGACCCGGATGCCAACTGATGTCTTAAACTTTAGACAGGAAATAAATTAAACTCTACGTGCATTAACTAAAACTTTTTTTTCTTTTTTTTTTTTTTTTTTAATCTCATGAAATTAAGAGGGAGCTGGTCCCTAATTTTGAATGGTATCCATTAGCATTGTCGACCTATCTCCCTCTGCAATTTCCCAGAGACTGCATTTTCAGAATCTGCTGTAGATTTTCATTAAAAACTTCCCTAGATCACAGGGAGAGATAATCCAATTTTAAAAGACACTCCTTGGTTTGACTAACCTCCTACACTCTCAGAAAAGAAACCACCCAAAAGTACCGGTCTCAAACTTTCAACCTATTTCCTTCAGGAACCCCTCAAAGATAAGGTTAGGGACAAGGGAGGGAGAAAACCAACATTTCATATGAGATCTACTTGTAGTTCTAAAGCACTTCTATGCATGCAATGCTTTGGATAAAACACCAGAAGACAGATATAGCCTCTAGGGACAGGAAGGTACTGGCTTTTCCTTAAAAATTAAACAAAAAGACCCAGGGGACCAGACACATGAAGGCGGCTGGCCATGGTGGTGCTGCAGGTAAGGAGAACAAGCCAGGATTGACCAACAGCAATCTTCACGGCTGCCTTCCTCACAAAAGTAGATCCACGCTTTTCAGACTTCTAGGCAGAATATCAGCCTGTATCACCATCCAGACAAAGGAAAACATGTGGTCATGGCATAGCTCATCAGGTACCCCTGAAGAGCTGAGACTGCTCTTCAGAGAAAGTAAGAAGGACTGTAATTTTTGTTTCCTCATCCCCAGCACAGATAAGTCTTCAAGTACCAGACCATCCATCGCAGAAGCAGCAGATAGCCCAGCTTCACAGGACATGTGAATCAAAGCAAAAAAAGGGTGCCTGCTATTTTCTGCACCAGAAGCCTTCTGCCCTGTTTCTCCCATAATTAGAGCTGGATGATTGCATCAGAACTATGCTGTCCTCAGAGATCTTCTGTAGACTTTTTAAAACTTCAGGGTAGCACAGTGTCCAGACAAACTTTACAGGTTTTCATGTCCAAAAACAACATGACTTTCTAGGAAAGAAATAGCTACTGCCCCCGGGCAGCATTGTGGCTGGGTATTGCACAAGGATAAGTGCTTTTATGAGTATTTCCTTTCCAGTGTTGATAGCAGATCTTGTCTGAAGGTCAAGATTGACAGTGTGGGGGTCAAAGGAGGCTGACCGTTCATTCTGCTACCTTGCTGCACAATCTATGAAGCTTATGCAAGCAGAACAGCAAAGACTTTAAGCTGCCAAGCAAGAAAATAAATAAAAACAGAAAAACTAAATATGCTGCTGTTTTGAAGGAAGGCACTGTGCTCATGTTTCCCTAGATAAGGTCACTACAGATCAGAGCTGAAACTTAATGAAATTAGAGAAAATCTTTTCATTGATTTTAGTGGGATTTGGATCATGGCCAAATGGTTTAAGGCAGGTTGGAGAGGAGAAGGATGAACATATGTGCATATCACTTTTAACAGCCTAATATAGCTCTTGCATGTGAGATACATAAACTACAGCAGGTGTACTTTGGAATTTTATCAGTACTGAGGAGGACAATTATAACAAGTGACCTTATTTTGCTTGAAGAGGCATGCAAGAAAAAAATCTTGATTAATTTTGCCATGTTTATAACACTTTAACAGAGGTTAGGCATAAAGCCAAACACACAACAGAGTAACTACTCAACTTCAAGAGCAGCATGTAAACTAAGTTGTCTCTACGCCATTAATATCATTTACCTTCAGCTTTCCTGCTGTCAGACAGCAAATAAAGGTTTTTCTAACTCCATCTCAAACAATATAATTCAAAGTGCCATAAAACTACCTTGTATACACATAAACCTACATCAACAATGCTTAGGTGTTCATAAAATTCTGCCGCTCGACTTTATAAACTGTATATACTGTATAAACTAAAGCAGGGTGAGGGGACTATAAGGGCTTGGGACTCGAGTGATCAGTACAATTACACCCTCACAAAAACAAATAAATAAATAAATAATCCCATTTGTGAGTTCTGCTTTGCATTGGATTTCAGATGGTCCAATTTTCAGTGAGTGACAGATATCGAACCTGAAACTAGCTCCAGACTTAGCTTTATTTGAAAACATGCACACATATTACTCCCTCAGTTCATAAAGCAAGCGAATGCCTTTCCTCTGGCTGAGCTTTATCTAAAAATGGAGCTTTTGACTGAAAGACTGAAGATCAAATATTTTAGCTAAGCATCTGGTTACATTCTTAACAATAAAGAGTATTGAAGCTACTTCTCAACGTAAAGAGTATTGAAGCTACTTCTCAACATAGACATGGTCTAATTTCCTTCTCCCTTTTACTAAAGTCGTAAACTACTTTTACTCCCTTCCTTTTACTAAATTTGAAAGAACAGTAACCATTTGGAAAAATAAAGAACAGTAGACAAGCTGAGAAGAAGAATAGGAAGCAACAGCAAAGAATATATATATATATTTATATTATATATATATACATGTTTCATATAATTGACCATGTTACCCACCTGAGAGATTTTTAACTACCCAAAGACATATCTTTCCTCTTTAAATGCCACCTTTATTTTTGACAGAACACCATTTTTTTTTTCAGTCTAGCGGAGAATTGGACACAATCTCAATCATTTGAAAATGTTATCTGACCAAAAATTAGAAAATAATTCGCTTTGTGATGTGGATGATCACTCATAACACCTTTAAAATAAAATTCTTTTTCAATTCATATGAAATGTGACAAGCAGGGAAAAAAAAAAAACAGAATTTATAAGATTACAAGAATCTCTAAGATTAGCCTATCCACATGAACTTCAATGAAAAACTGTTTTGAATAGAAAGCAAAATTGTGGTTTCTGTATATTTTACATAATAGAAATGTAGTATTATATCAAGAAACAAAGCCATGATTCATATCAAATTGCTATCTCTATTAAAATAAAAAATTAAATATACCATCAAAAAAAAGGGGGGGGGGGGGGGGACACACTTTAATTTCTGCAACTAAAAACTTCACCTTGTAGCAATTCTATTATAAGAAGTACAGAGACCTCACTGTATCCCCTGTCATGTATAGATTACCTGGCAGAAAAGCAGTAAATTGAGTTGTCTACCATGGAGGTGATACTTAAATTACTTTCTTTTTATTTTAACAACTGTTTTGAAGATGGAGAAAGAAGAGAAGTTAAAAATACTTGGTTCTATACAGCTGGCAGAGTTATCTTAAGTTAAGCACTATTTGAAGAAAGTATCTTAACAAAAGCATGAAAAAGATTTCAAGATCTTTCTCTATTTGACTTTCTTATATTTCTGTAGGGAAACATGAACCAATAGAGGAGATGTCAAAATGTAGGCAATTTTATGAGTACAGTAGTAGAGTCAAGTCCAATTTTATTAAGATCATTGGTGCAAGCTTATCAAGACTTCTGATGAAAGGTTGTCTTTTCAAAGATCCTTTGTTCTGAAAATATAGTGGGTTTATAGCATATTGTCTTGGACATATTATATTATAGCACCTTTGTAGATTGTAGCATTATTACCTACATATTGAAAGTTTGATTTCTTTTTGATAGCTTGACAGTGATGCTCCGCTTTTATATTATTCCCCATGGTTCATAGAATTTGTTTCCTGGAAATGCCAAACAAGCAACTAGAATTTCTGCAGCAGAGCACAAGTATTTCACACCCAAAAGTTATGATGACTCACACATGATTTCAAGACTTGTTTTTCACTTAAAAAGTGGAAAATATGTACAAAATCCACATAGTCGCTTCATAGGGAATGGTTCATTTCCACAGCCCTATGTCTAATCTGATCCCAGTTCAGGCTGCTGTAGTCTTGAATTGCATCCATGAATGAGTACTCGACAGATTAGCACAAGTTTTTGTGTGTGTGTGTGATCCTTAATAGCTTTTTGCTCTGTCCATTTTTCTACAGGTTTGTTTTATCCGTCTGTCATGCCATTCTATGTATTTCAAGTTCATACCTAGTTCATTCAGACAAATGGTATAGCTAAGTCACACAACAGAAGTTGTACAGTAATTCTCTTATTTCTCTCACTGTTTGAGCCAGTCTGGCTCAAAAAGCAGCTCACCTCAGCTTCCATGGAAAAGAGAAGTTGTAGTCTGTTGTGGGTTTACATGGCAAGGTTCTGGTAGCAGGGGGCCATAGGGGTGGCTTCTGCAAGAAGAATCCAGAAGCTGCCCCATGTCAGATAAGGGCCCCGCCGCTGGCCAGAGCCAGGCCAACAGGCGATGTTGTTTGCACCTCTGTGAGTGCAGATTTAAGAAAGGGGAAAAAAAAACAAACTGCTGGGGAACAGCAGCTGGGAGAGAGAAACAAGTGAGAAGCAGCCCTGCAGCCCCAGTGAGTGCAGCAGGAGGGCAGGAGGTGTTCCAGGCACTCAGCAATGGGTCCCACACGGAGCAGATCTCCACGCTGCAGCCCGTGGAGGAGCCCCCGGTGGAGCAGGTGGATGTGGCCTGGAGGAGGCTGCGGCCCATGGAGAGCCCCCGCAGGAGCAGGCCCCGGGCCGGAGCTGCAGCCCGTGGAGAGGAGCCCACGCAGGAGCAGGGGGTCTGGGGGGAGCTGCCGCCCGTGGGGGACCCGTGCTGGAGCAGTTTGCTCCTGGGGGATGGACCCCGTGGTATGGAGCCGTGTGGGAGCAGTTCCTGAAGAGCTGCTGCCTGTGGGCAGCCCCCGCAGGCTCAGTTCGGGAAGGACGGCATCCCGTGGGAGGGACCCCACGGGGAGCAGGGGCAGAGGGGGACCCTGAAGGAGCGGCGGAGACGAAGCGTCAGGGACTGACCGCAGCCACCGTTCCCCATTCCCCTGCACTGCTCAGTGGGAGGAGGTGGAAGACGGTGGATGGGGGAAGGTGTTTTTGGCTTCTTTCCTTTGTTTCTCACTTCTCTAGCTTGTTAGTAATAGGCAATAAATCTTACTATCTACCTACTCTGAGTCTGTTTTGCCTGTTAAAATAATTGTTGAGCGATCGCCCCATCTCAACCCTTGAGCCCTTTGCATCGTATTTTCTTCCCCTTTCCCTTTGAGGGGTGGGAGAGAGAGAGTGGCTGAGGTGGAGCTCGGCTGTCCAGCTGAGTAATACCACCACACAATCCATCTGAATTTTCTAACATAACATGTGGTGAGAAAATAAATAAATAAATAAATAATCAATGAAAAAATCTCCTTTCATTTTACTCCATCTTTAAAAGGCACTTACTCAGCAATTTCCACAAGAGAAGACAAATATAATCACCCTTTCTTGTTCCAAATTTATTCCCATTTTTGTGCCATTTTCCATGTCAGTGTGTTATTATTTTATTGTTATTGGTACCTGTTAAAAGAAAGCATAGTTTTTCATGCACTGTAGGTCAATAAGCAGACTGTCAGTACTAAATAAGGAAACAAAAATCATGTAAATATAGAAAAATACATCTTCATCCACCTCCGGTTCCTAAATTAAACTCCTTTTTGGGGCAATGTTATCACACTTATCAGTTTGCCAGTTAGGCTTCTGTTGGGCAGATATCTAGAATATTATTTATTTTCTCCAGTAATGCATTTATTTATTTATTTATTGTTATATTTGACCTGACCTAAATTTCCTTAATCACTCTTACAGGGTAAATTCTTTGTGATACCTGATGTCTGGATCACTAAAGCTTGGCGAGTAAAAGACTGCTCCTGTCCAACCTGCCCTCTGAAGTCCTGGCAGGATGGATACATACCACATCTTTTTCACCTACTCTTTTCTCACAATTCCTTCTTTCCCAAAGAGAAAGATGACCAATCAGCCAGCATCTTTCATCCCTTCTCCTCTTCCTTGCATGAGGAAGCTGTAATAGCCAGGTGATTCCTTGATGTTAGATCCAATGCCCTATGACATTCAATACTCTGCCCTCAGCAACTGATAGTAATCAGATGTAAAAGAGCTGAGAGTCAAACAGAAAACCTAAGTTACATGTGTGCCTTCACTCTGGTGGGATTCTGAAAGAATGAGGTCAAGTTCTTACAAGTTGTATTTATGGTTATGTGCTCATAACTGAGAGAAAATATTAATCAGAGTCATGTCTACCAATCTAACTATGGTGTCTTTGTGTTCTGCACTGTCATCTACCACTTGTTCATATGAGTGGTAGGACAGAGAGTGGTAGTGAGCAAGAAGACAGAGCAAAATATGTAATTATTGTCCAGGTCTGTACACACATGCAAATGAAAGAAATCACTTGATGTCTGGCCTTAATTCCATAGCTAGAAAGCATAAGAACACAAGAATTTAGAAAAGGAAGATAAAAGTAATATTTGTGGTCTTACATGAGGGAAATACTAGTGGTGGAAAGAAAAATGAAGAGTTAACGTTATGCAAAAAGCACAGTTGTAGACAATAATCCCAGCTGAAGTAATACCTTCAGAATGAACGAGCAAAATGTACTGCAAAAGTGAAAGAAGACTTACCAACTTGTAAGTCTTGGAAAGGGCATGAGGTAGGGGTGGAGGTCAACAGAAAAAAAGGATTTTGTGTGGAAGATCATAGAGAAGGATCAGCTCCAAGCAGAGATTTGGTTGAAAGCACATAACTGCAGTGAGATGTGAGAAATTATGAACTATTTTATGACAAATGATAACTTAAAGAATAGGAGGAGAAGCACCTGAACAGACATGCTAGCTGACTTGATGATTAAAACTAACAGAGGTGAGATTGGAGGACTAGAAATACAAATAAAGAGGGGTTGAAGAGTTAAAATTAAAGTGGGGATGCAATAAAAGAGTTGTAGTGAAACTAGTTACAGAGCAATACAATTAAAACAACTAAAATTCTTTTTTTATGAAATTATGTTGTCTGATTGCTCCCAGAATAAACATTTTCATCAAAGTCACTTATTTGCATTAATGGAAGCTCACAGTATTTTATTTTTTTCTTAACTGATAGACAGCTGAGACATAAGCTGACACAGCTACCTACAAGACAGAGAGACTTAGAGTGAGAGTGGTGAATGGTTGTCTAAAGAACTGAGGACATTGGCCTGGAAGTCTGGATTTTTTTAGAATTGTTAAAGAGCTGAGCTTTGTGAAATGAATGTAATTTGAAAATACATAGTTTTATTTTAATGTTTTAAATGTATTCTAACTTTTTTAACATAAAGCTAGTCTTATTCTGGGATTTTAACTCTATGCTAAAGCTTGTTCTAGTATGGATTGGTGACTGAGTCACAGAATCTTGGGGAAGCATAGCTTGGAAGGGACTTCTAGAGTTCACCTGGTCTGACCTTCTGTTGAAAGCAAGGCCTTAGGTTAAGTTATACTGGGCCTTGTCAAGCCAAAGCTTGAACATTTCTGTCAAGGCAGACTCTACCACTCCTTGAGCAAAATATTACAGTATGTGAGAGTTCTTGTAGTGAAGTTTCTTTCTTCGGCTCTTCCCCTCAAGCATCTTGTGCCCATTGCCCCTTGCCTTGTCACCACACATTCTTGTGAAGCTGGGGTAGCTTCTTCTCTATAACAACCATTTAGATATGAGATGACTCTGAACCCCTGAGCCTTCTCTTTCCCCAGCTGAATAAACCCCATTCCTTCAACATTTCTCCATGTGTCAAGTTCCCCAGCACTCTGATGAGCTTGATGGCCCTTTGTTGGACAATCTCCAATTTTCCAGTGCCTCTCTGGAAACTCTTCTAAATTCTTTCACACTGTGAAAATGTGAACAGGTTGTTTTATGTGCGTTAATGAAGAAAGGGCACCTACTGATTCTTTTCCATATCTCCAGTAACCATTTCTCTCATTTCCTACAAACAGCTGTAAAAATCCATAGCTTCCTCATATCTTTTCTGAGTCTCTTCTCCTCCACTGTCACAATACACAGTTTTTCTGCCACAATAATTCACCTTGGAGTTTACCCTCATCTTCCTCCCCCATTGTTTACAACGCTTTGTTTTGCATGATGTTCGGGCAAGAGGCGACATGTGCTGACTCTACCCATAATGGATGATACATTTGCTTCCTTATTTCCTAAGGAGCACAGAGTGCTCCTTTTCTTTGAAGAGAACTGTTTGCTTTAAGAGTTTGGAGGAATAAGATATATCATGCCTAGGAGGAGACCCCTTTCTGAGCTGGCCCTTTATTGGATAAGCATACAATGGCTGGTGATCCATGAGAGTCTGAAAGTAAAAGGTTAAAGGTGAGAGTGAGAGAAAACAGGAACAGGCGAATTTTAGACAGAAAGCACCGACTGCCTTCAGAGCAATTAAGAGAAATTGTCAACAAGGGACCAAAAGAATAAGTCAAGAAACATGATGTCACGGGATATCTGTGTCTACGATATTAATGATACTTATGATTTATTGCTCTTACCGATGACCTAAATAATATGCAGGAACCCAGGGCAAAAATAATAATCAGAAAATGGAAGATGGGGTCTTATTCTACGGTAATCTTCTGCAAGACATTTTTATCTCTTATAGCTCTTTCAGAGCTGAGATTTAGAAGAAAAAAGCTGTTCTTTGGATAATTTGGTAGACTTTGAACTGAAAAAGGGTTTTCTTTACAGCAGCATTTGGCCTCTTTAACAGAGACTGATGCACCTGAAACTAAGCCCAAAATGTAATGCCAATACATTCACAGCGCTGTTTCCCAAGACAACTAAATGCATTCGTTCACCAGTTTTGGCACAATTTTAATCCAGATATTTAATCTAGGTTCATCACAAGGTTGACAGCCCACAGAGGAAACAAGTAGTGATCTGGAACTGGATAATAAAGCAGAATAACTCGGAAATGTGCAACTGTGTAGATCTGGAATGAGAAAATTTAATTTGAGATAGGAAGAACTGAAGGACTATACAGACACACTTCTTCCTTATAGAAGTGAGCCCTTATGGGCAGTATTACATCACGTTAGTAGTCACGTCAGGTCTGAGATCTTCCATGCAGAGAGTGTGACTCTGCTACACAATAGTGTGGCCTTAAATAGATGATACAAACTGCTGAAAATGGAGGACAACAAGCCATACGCTGTCATCAAACTCAAAAAGAGGAAATGAACTGGAAAGCTGCTCTGAGGAATCAACACACAAAAAGGGAATGGGACACGGATGTCTAATGGCATGGATCTCAGCAGAAGAACAGTTTCAACAAGTATGGAAAAACACAACCCAGGAGTGCAGGTGACTGCATAGGGAGCAATAATCAGGATTTTCTGGATTCCAGGAAAAATAACAACATAGGAAAGAGAAGAAGCATGTGAGGAAAGAGATTTGGGGAAAAAGTAGCAGGAAGTTTTGATAAAGCTGAGAGTGGAAAAAGGGAAGGAATATATTTATGAAGTGCAAAGGAGAGTGAGAAAGAAATGTGAATACTTTTTGCCTCCCCAAACCACAAAGAACTGGACTCTGACTCCTATTCATGCTGAATGGTTATTTGCAGCATCAGCTTTTCCACTGGTATCTTGAGGTTAGTTACTGCTTAGCATGAGAAGAGATGGTAGAATTAGACCCTTTTTCCACCAAACACAGGTAAGTGTACCTCAGCATTTTCCTAGATTTAATCTGCATATTTGCAGCTGCTGTAATGGTCAGGTATATGTTGTTTGGTTGTGAAACTATGGAGACGGTGCCTTCCAAAATATCTCAAGACTGCTGGTGGAAGCGAAATGAACACTCTCCAAAGTGAGGAAAGACAGCTGCAGTCTGTGGTTTAGAAGTTCACAGCATAAGCCAAAGATAAGGGCAAGGTATTCTGGAGATACAAGCTTGAGATTAAGATCTAGACTTCTGCAAAGGCTGTGAATGTTTGGCCATGCCGTTGGGTTGGATCCATCTAATATTTTCAGCAAATTATGCGGTATGACCCGTGCCCAGAAATCACTAGAGACTACCAGTGAAAGAAATCTTCCCATCTAAAACTACGGTTACATCAGGCTCAGCCAAATCAGTACAAACACAGGACTGAAAAGTGGAACAAATGTTCTTATGCAGCCTCCTAGTTGTAAAAGCCTCACTGTGCTGGGATTCTGCTGTCCTCCAAAAGGTACATCACTATGCATGAACATGTTGACGTGTGGAGTGTGCTCACGCTTACACGTTCTGAAAAGGGTATGTTTTTTGAGATTTTAGCCCCACATGCCACTTATTTGCATACCTCTGTCTGAGGCTATCAGGAGTGTGCAATTATGTGTATTTTCTGAAACAAACAACACACAGGAGGCTTTTCAGACACATAGTCAATGGACACTTTGCTGGCTACATAAGATTTGACATATTTTGCAGCAAACTTGGAGTTCCAGGTATAGAACACAGCAGGCAGGTACACCAGGCCGATGTGTGACTCCACCTGAGAAACTTGGGGTCCATAAAGAGGTGAACAAAACTCCCTCATCCGTACGCAGTTTAGGTTGCTACTTCTCCAGGAATATTTTCTATGATGGTCCCTCTTAAATAATGGTAATGTAAACATCATTCAGTACCAGTTACTGGTAAGTGTTAGAGTTTGCGTTATATTTAACTCGTTCAACTAAATGTTAACAGATAGTAAAGTGAAACTGCTTGTAGAAAACAAAACGAGATTTTCTGGGATGCAATGTATCTTCCAAGTAAATGAATGGAGTGTCACACAGTGGCACAGCAAAAGAATCCCAACTTTGTGATGCGACCTTTACTTCACTGAACATTTAAAACACTTTACAAAAATCCCGTGAGCCTGATTCCAGTTTTGGGTCACGTGTATTAAATCATATGCAATGCTGCTAAATTACACCAGGGTAAAAATCTGAGAGATATAGAAAAGTAGCAGACCTGCTTGTAAAGTGCTGCAACACAGAGAAATGGAGCAGAAATTTGATCTCAGGAGAGATTTTGATATGCAATGCTATTTCCTAAGTAATCTTTAAAATTTTCAGTGAAAATCACAAAACAAATCTGCCATTCTCTCTTATTAGAAGCTCTCATTCCTGAAGCAAAATGAACTGAATAAAAATTTTCTACAAATGAAAATCAGTTGAAAATGTTCACAGATATTTTATATTTTTCCAAAATAACATTTTGGGTGGGAAATCGGGATAAAAATTTTATCTTCTTCTACAAAATAAATTTGCTGAATTTATGTGCAATTTGAATGTAGTGTTCTGTTAAAGTACATGAAGAAGAAGATTGATGCTAAATGTATTTATTTCCTCATCTTGTATACTGTGTGAAGTGATTTCAACAAACGGTATTTATTCCAAGATATTATGCTAATTTCAAAATCCGTTCTTGTCTACAGTATTTTGAAATGTCAATGGCTAGGAAATAACTTCCTGGTTTGGACAGATCAAATTTAGTATGCAGCAGTTCATGAGTGGAACACCAATAATGTGCAAAGCGTATCAGCGAAACATTAGCAGTGTACGTGATCCATGTGTGGAGCTACAGAATCATAACCATTTCTTCCACAGTGAGAGCAAAGCAAACTGACATTTAGCTTCCTAATATTGCTTTAAAATTTTCCTCTGTCTTTAGAAATGTTCTCCCCAAAAAAATAAAAACTGAATTCTGCTGATCTGCTCTATGCTCATTCTGGTGTAAACCAGGTATAATTCTCTCAAAATGTAGTTTTATTTGAAACTGATGAGGGGAAGATTGTTTCAGAACTAATTTTTTATTTTTTTTTCTCTGTCAGTGTGGAAGGCACATTTGTGGAAAACCAGTAAATTCACATAATTGAACAAACATTAAAAGAAAAATAAATTATTTCTAAGTATTTCTAAATATTTCTGATAAAATGTTTCTATTCAAAGATATCTTGTCTTTGAAATAATTCTGCACAGAAAAATTAATCCATTCCAGTTTCATTTGTAAGTTTCTCATGGGAATGAGAACTGATACAAAAAATAGAAGCAGCTTATTGTTGTTGCTCTGCAGCCTTTGACTTACTTTACTAGTGCTGTTTCTCTGAGCTCATCCCTCTGTGCTACCGGTTAATAATTTTTCAATGCAGAGAAAGCTGTCTTCTTTTTCAGTTTCATGTTTCTTTGGTTCTTTCTGATGTGCATGCTCAACTAGTTGAGAAATCTCTTGAAATATATTTTGGAGAAGAAAACAAAACAAAACAATTTATTACTGAAATGATTTCCTCTGTCCCCCAGGAAAAAAAAAAAAAGTCTCAGGCTCAGTGAAAGACTGCAAAAAAATGCACATGAATCAATTATGAAAAAGAGAAAGTTTCTTTGAATGAGGAAAAGCTGATTGGAATTAAGATAGGCTTTGTTCATATCTGCAAGGTACAAGGAGAGGACTTTTCAGTGGAACAGAAAAGGGGGATTTGGGAGGGTTTGGCTGCTTAACGCTATAGTGCTTCAGAGCCCATGTGAAAATTTGCTGCTAGCTATTAATCATCATTGTGCCCCTGCAAAGAAGCTGTTACAATGATGACTATATGTCATTATATTCCCACTGTAAGTAACGAATCAGAGAGCTGGGAAAGTTGGATAAGAGCGGCTGGCAAACTTTTAAGCAGTGGAATCCATTTAAATAAATTTACATCGCATTTGCTACTTTTGCTGGTATGGGAATCATACTTTAAAATGAAACAATATGCTGCGTTCACGGGCCCTGGTCCTTTATTCTCCTGTCTCTGAGCCTACTTTCCAGGTCAGTCTTTGCCAGCGCTGACAGCACGCTTTTCTCATAGCCTCTCCTTCTCATAGCCTTTGGTTGCTTTCAAGTTCAATTTAGCACAATGAAGTTGTTATGCATGACAGTTTGGGGAGCAGAATAGGTGGTGTCTGAGCCCGCTGTGTCGCTACAAAGTGGGCTCATTCTCCGCGGGCCGGCTCAGTTACTGAAGCTTTGCTGGTGGGACACTGCAGTGGACTTCCAGACGTTCCCATCCTGACGAAAACAATCAGCTTCAAACTGCAAGGAGCCGCGGGGCTGCCCTTTCTTTCAGCGAGACCGCGCCGTTTAATATGCTGCAGTGGATTTCAAATTTGTGTTGATTTATCCTGTTGTACTCCTCTTTCATGGTCTTTATTTACAGAGGTGTAAAGGAACAGGGAAAGTTTGAGTCTCACACGGTTCAAGAGTTTTATTAGAAATCTAGACCATTGTTTTATGTTTATTTTACAAAGAAATAGAGTTGAAACATGTCAGGCTTAATTCCATTAGGCTGAACAGCCTAAAAGAGAGCCCTGAGGTTCCTTGAACAGAACCTGAAAGTGTCTCTTCTGCTCACCATCAGAAACAAGCCAAACAATAAACAAACCCCAAACGCTGAAGTTGGGCTTGTCAGTGTGGTTGTCTCCCACGGGATTACCAAAAAGAGCTAAAATCACTTACAACCAGCAAAGTATGTGATTATTAATACTATAAGTTAATTCTGAGCCCGTTTTGAGGTTCCAGAAGCTGCTTGTCTATGCCAGACACAGTTCAGCACGTCTGGTTGTGTTCATTGCTAACAACGCTGTAGGCCACCAAACATAGCAATACAACACAGTTTCTACTCCTTCAGGGTATTACTTATTTTTACATGAACTTAGCTATTAATACAATGATAGCTTAGCTTTTTTTCCTTCTTTTTTTTTTTCTTATCAGACACTACAAGTATTGCTGTGACAAAGCAAATCAGTTGCAGATTGCCTGACTGTCTGCTTGAGCAGGTGCGCACAGTTTCTTGGATTCACCACTAGACGAGAATTAGTTGCCATGATTATGAATCTTGCTAATTACTGGGCAAATCTATCAAATAATTCTCATTCTAGATTAAAAAATTAGCTCAGAGATCATTTCAGCAGTGCTTCCATAAAAGACTGCACTGTTAGGCTGCTAAGCTCTTCCCACCTCCTTTGCCTCTTCCCTCCCTATCCAACCCCTCCTTTTCTTTTTTTTTTTTTTTTTTAATCTGTAAGAACAAAATATTATCTCAAGCCCTTCTTTGTAAACTACTTGTTTTGGCTGTGTGCTGCTGAAAGGTAAAATGAAATTAGACCAGTCTTTTCTGTCTTAAAAATGATTTCTGTTTTTCTAAACTACCAGATAACATAATTAAAATGTCTAGTTTTGCACAGCACAAAATACATCTATTACAACTGCAAAATGCTACAGCCTGGTCTAATTACAGTTTGTGTTTCAGAAGGCTGATTTTTTACAATTGCTAATTAAACTTCCTGCAACAGTACATGAGTAAGTCTTGGTGCAATTAGCCGGCTAAAGCAAAAATAAAAAATAATCAGTATAACATTTAAGGTCAGATATAGGCTTTGTAGTCAAGGAAGGGAGAGGGAATTAGAAAGCATAGTTTATGACATAATTCACATCACTGTGTCAGACTGCTGGAGCAATTCTCAACTGTAAAATACAGGAATTTTCTCTGTCTTTCATTCACAAAAGGCCAAGCATTATTTTTGCAATATTGCTGTAGCTAAGCACTTCCTTTATTAATGAATGGCCTCATGTGAAGAATGAGTTATATATTGTGGTGATTACTCCTTACTTACGAATTAGAAGAGTGCAAATGTGTTGCTTCAGTAAGGAGTCAAATTTAATTATGAAGGAAAATGATGCATGAACAAGCCTTTAAAATTACAAGATCCTTGCTTGATATATTTTATCCTTGCAACATGGCTTTGTCATATTTTTTCAGACATCAGTGATATAGGTCTCACATATTTTACCAGCAGCAGTTTAGGTCTTCAAAATGGAAACAAACACACAAACAAACAAACAAACAAAAAACCAGCAACATTGAAATATAAAGATTTGCAGGACACAGTGGAATACAAGAAGGAAAGAGAATGAAAAAAAAAAAAAAAAAGAGCAACATAGCTTTGAAAAACAGTTCCCAGCTTAATCCCAAGACACAATCACTTTAATTAGGAATGCCCTAACCAAGAATATACATGGTCATGTCAATCAAAAACTGAAGCCTAAACCTAGACCCCCTAAAATAGAATGTTTAAATTCTCTAAGTCAATTTTGTAGTAATTTTGTTGCAGTCATTGAGGCCTCTTTACATGAGGCAAAGTTTATAGGAGGAGTTATCTCTTACAGTGCAGACATTAGGAAGAGTTCATGAACATGAAACCCTCCCTGTTTTTTCAGCAGGTCAGTTGGGTTAAAAAACGATTTCACCTTTCCTTTCAGGGACTTTTCTATGTTTTACTCAAAAGTAAGTTGATTTTCCAAAAAGTTAATTTTTGCCACTCCTATTAAAGTTGATAGATATTGCTGTTTTTTCAGCACCTTCAAAATAGCCAAAGTCAGACTCAGAAACATAATTTTAGGCTTTTGTTTTTAACTAGTATGGCCTGGTAATTCATCCAGAAATACATGCTGATGCTAAGGAAAACAACACACACTTAGACTAGGTAACTAATTCTCTGGTGTTGGTAGTATATTTGTGTTTGCACAAATATATACAAAATGGTGGACAATTTGTAATGCAGATAACCTTGCCATGCTATACACAATTCTCTTTCTTGCTGTTGTTATTCTATTATTTCACTGTAATTTAGCATCACTTTTTCTTTTCTTAATTCCCAACAAACATAGCACAAAGTGTAGTCAGAGCCAGTTTATCTAGGCCCAAACTCATTGCTCTTTGCAGAATATCTGGGACCAGAGTCATGATGCTGCCTAAAACATCTTCTGCAAACAGAGCCAGGTGCACAATGGAGCTGGAGCCTGTCTCCTTGGGACTCAGAGTAGTGTTCCTTTTGATTAAATGCAGGTGTTTCATTGTTGTTGTTGTTAGGCTTTTGTTTGTTTGTTTGCTTTCTGTTGCCTGTTTCAAAGTGGCTGTGTGGATATGAAGCATGAAAAAACACTTTGGCAATGTACCAGTCTTCTTACAAGGTTATGCTGTACATACACAGACTTTTAAGGATCCAGGTTGTACTGCACCAAGAAGCCTGCCAGCCACAGCCTGATCTGTCTGGCCACCCCTCTGGAAAGCTTCTCCTGACCTCCTAGTAAGGCAGCTTACCAGATGTCACATCTGGCAATTTTAAAGCCTACCAACTGAGTCAGTGACAACAGTGGGGTTGGGACTGCAGCATTGCTCTAGAGAACCAGATTACACGATAAAGGACCAGCTGAGATCTGACCAGAAAAGTGTAAAGCCTACCGAATGGTAGGCTCTCAGCAGAGGACGGTTTGGTGGTGCCTCACTGGAGACAACTATCACCCTCCTGGGGCCACTCACACCATCACCTGAACATCAGTTGTCACCTATTTTTAAATAAGAATACATTTTTTCGTGTTTTCGGGCTGAAAATAACGTTTTACCATTGAAAATATTGCATGGGCATCTTCTTACATGCCCTCATCAGGCCAGTTCAAATGGTCAGCGTGTAACTGGAGACTGTTTTCAGCTGGTGTCTTTTCACTGTTTTCTGTCAAATTTAGTTTGGTGGTCACCAGCTGGTTCCCAGTGGACAGGTATCTGTATCACAGAAAGATGGCAACAATTAACACTAATTGGTAACCCTATCAACTCTCTCAGTAGCTTTGCAGGCTCTGGAGGTGTTCCCTCCAAACAGACAAGGCACACTGTTAGGGCAGTCCGTGGGAACTGGCGTTCTGGAGCCCAGCCTCATTTGGGACACAAGAAAGACAATGAGAAAAAACTAAGGAAGAAGTATTGTATTGTAAAAATTGTATTTCTGAGTACAGCATTTAGCAAGCAATAGCTTTGGATATATAGTTAAAGGCACTGTGAAATCTAACTGGTGGTGATGTCCGTCTGTACACATCTCAAGTCCTTGACCAACCATCAAACCAAACACTAAAAACGTTCAAAGAAAACAAACTTTAGTCTGGCCTCATTCTGAAAACAATAGTAAGAGGAGTTTTAAAGTTTCCTAGTACACCACACAACAGGCCTAGTTTTTACAAATACAACAGGCTTGTATTTTTATCCTCTGTACATTGAATTCTCAAAATCAGAGCTTTCAATTTCAGAACTGTGCTTACAGGTAAACCACTTCTGTGGAATAAACTATTGTAAATGCTATTTGTATGGCTTCTGCAGGAAAGCAGCTAATACAGATGCAGATTTTCTGTTTTCTCCATCAATACACTTTACTACCACCTCTTAGATAAGCACCATAACCTAAGTTGTCTTCCAAAGTTTGGCAGGCTTCACTGGGTTCAACAGTGAGTTTTTCTTTAGGGGTAAAGAAGCTCTAAGAGCCCCTAACAATGGACCTAATCATAGCCTCTTCCCTGGTACAGGCTCATATTTTCCCCATATTCTGCAGACTCCTTTCCTCAGCAATTAGATTTCTGTGGCATGCCCAGAACAAATAAATATTTCCCTTTCTCCCTTGCTTACATCTTTTGTGTATATTTTTTCTTTGCCACCACCAGCTTAGGTATGGTAAACAGCAGGGCTCTTCAGGTAATAGTTCACTGGACACAAATGGCCTAGCATTAAAATGCAGATGGTGTTAACCTCAATCAGAGCACGTGGCGCAAAACTTCCAAAAGATGCCATTAAACATTTGGACAAAACATGCAAGTTCACCTGGGTGAGCTGCAGTTTCAAAGGCCCCGCTAATGAATAAACGTCGGACTGCACAGACCTGCTCTTTGTGGCTGCTGCATGGTGCTGAAGGGACGGTGATGCCCTGATATCTGAATGCCAGCAGTGACCTGGAGCCTCCACCAGTCCCACCATGTGCCACCACCAGGTCTTCACCATCGCCCACCTTTCCCCCAGCTCCAGCATTTTGCTGGCAGCCTCTCCTCTTGGCCAGACCCTGCTAATAAGCACCAGGGAGCACTTACTTATTAGCAGTGCTGCTAATGATACGCTTGGCATCCTGATCAGGCTGTCGCTGGCAGAAAGCATGGAGGGAAAACAAAGCCTGGTCACCGGTGATCAAATGTTTTGTACTGGTGTAAGCGGCCAAAGGAGGCACAAGCTGCTGTGCTGCCAAGCGATCGGTTATTTCTCAATGTGTTTGGAGGCCATAGATGCTTTACAGATGTAAATTGCATGTGATTGCTTAAAATAACATGATGAAGGAACAATTAGTGTCTGGTGTGCAGCATCACTTAATGAAAAAGAATTTTGCTAAAGATTGGCCTTGCAGATTACACGTGAATAATATGCTGCTGTTGAGACCTGCTGCAGTGAGATGTCTTTGCTTCAGGGACCTCAGCCTTCCAGCTAGCACCCTCCTAGACAAAACACGTACTATGTGTGTTAGGTGGTGCCAAGAAGCAGCAGGAGAGGAAGGATATTGGTGGATGGCCATTTTTCAGCCAGGTCTACTTGGGAAAGCAATCACTTTGCACTCTGGCTTAGTGAGGTTGGGATGTTCTCATCTCCTGACATGGAAAAAAATATAAATTTAAACTTGTTAAAAGAAAAAAAAAAGACCTTTCTGGCATTTATATATTTTTCTTACTTTCCTGCAGAATTTTAGCACCTACTCCGTAGAGCACCAACTCCAAAATAAATCAGTTTTTTAAAAAGTATGTGTTAGAAGTCTTTTGCTGGCTACAATTTTTTTCAGTAAAAATGAAAAGAACTGACTCAGTTAACAAACATTTTTAGTCTTCATTCTCCCTGTAACACTCCTGAATTAGTGCTTTTCAGAACATTTTTAATTTAAAAGTAGTTAGTCTTTGATAAAAAATGTCCTAGCAGAATATTATCATAAACTAAGCAATATTTGTGATTTGGCAGAAATATTTCATGTGTAAGTACCTTCCTTACACTCTGATCTTCCCTGATCATAAACAACACAATCTGGCTTGCTGTTTTACTGTTAAGTGCTATCTATGATAGTATGTTTGCTAAGAGAAAGATAATTTGTTTTCAAAAAAAAAAAAAAGTATATTGTGAACAGATCAGTCAGAGTTTGTACTCCAAGCAGAAGAATTCACAGATATTGCAGACCAAGCAAATTGCACCAAAACTTCTCAGAAAGAGTGGTCAGGCGTTGGGACAGGTTGCCCAGGGAGGTGGTGGAGTCACTGTCCCTGGGGGTGTTCAAGGGAAGGTTGGACATGGTGCCTAGGGACATGGTTTGGTGGGTGACATTGGTGGTAAGGGGGTGGTTGGACCAGATCATCGTGGAGGTCTTCTCCAACCTTAACGATTCTATGGTAAAATCAGAAGCAATTGGCTTTACGGCTGAACAAAGTAGAAAGTCAGCACGGTGTTTTTCTCCGTCGAGAAGCAGGACAGTAGGAAGTAGGACCAGAAGTATTCCCCTAACACCCACATGAGCAGCCTCTACAAAAGGGAAGCACATCAGGCTCAAAGCCCAGAAACCACGCCAGCCTCCACAGCATCCTCTCTTTGAAGAGTTCCATGGAAGGAAGTCCAGAAAATCAGAATAAAAGCCACTTTCAGCTTAGTGCTCCTTAGGGATGGATGTGCAAGCAGTCGAACCCCAAAAGCAGAGCCCTCCATTATCAGCAGTGCTCAAATGTGTTCCTTCATTACAGGAGGAACCCAGAGAGCTGTGCAGCAGCTTTGCCTGCACTGGTACCCCCACAAAATCCTCATTCTTTTTAAGGGGTGCTGGTGGTTTTTGCAGAAGAGGGGTGAATTTATTGGAACAGAATAATGGAAGCACTTAGGAATATAGGTAACTTTCATCGTATGAGGAGCCCTGCAGAAGTCAGCAATGCTGCGTGTGCTCGTGTCCTTGCAATGCTGGGCACTCAGTACTGTCTCCTTTTATTTTGAGTCATTCAGGTTTATGTGAATTATGTTCACTCTAGAAATGTTTTATCTAAAGATTTTTTTAATATTTATATTGACACTTATAATATACAGTTATGGTATAAATTTTATGAATGTCAGAGAGCAAAGTGCCTTTTCCAAATACACCCACATTAATCATGAACTGACATCTCTGCAAACTGCTTCTGTCCGTATCTCGCCCCCACAGTTACTGTGTCTGGGCTCAGTCCTGCAAACTATTACCTACCTCACTAACTGCCCGTGTACACATTCTCACGGCAGTCTGAGGGCACACCCTCACCAAAACGTGTTTGTTAGCACTCTCCCTACAAAGGAGAGCCTTCTAATTAATGATTTCCACGTGACGGACTTCCACAAGACACTTAAAATAAGAATGAACGCCTTCATTAAGGTGTGTCCGTGAATCTTTCATTGAGAAGATACTTGTGGAAATAAACAGTTAAAATAACGAGCAATTGGTGGAGCACACAGGTAGTTAAACTAAATTTTAAATGCAGCAAGGCTTAGGAAGAAAATTCAGGCTAACGGGTCACTGTGACGCCTACGGCTGGGGCATTTGTTTTTGTTAGCCTACACACAGGCACGCTCAGCAGGTCTGATTTGACACACATGCAGGTGGTCACGTCGCAGAAGACGCCAGCCCTAATAAAAGCAGTAAAGCTGTGCTCTCCAAGCGCCGGTACGGCAGGTTTGTGCCGGTGGCTGTAGGCTCAGAGCACCCAGCTGAGGGGCATCTTGGCCACTGTGCCCACCAGTGGGCTGCGGGGGGTTATTTTGTGGCCGCGCTGTGCACCAAGAGTTATCTCATCAAATGTGAGAACTGCACGCGGTCTGCGTGGGGTTTGGGCCGTGTCATCTGTCTGAGAGGGAAGTGTGGTTCCTTTTTGCATCATTTATAGATACACTGTGCTATGGTGTTCTTACAAATTGTAATCATTGCAATAAGTGAGGTCGCAGGAAAAAATATTTTGTCTGCACTGCGTGCGTTGCTTGTAATGTAGAACTGCTTCTGCCATAAACATCTCAGTTACGCTTTGAAAACAAGTATGTGGGACACAAATGTGATCCAGCAGCACGGCTCTCCTCATCACGAGAGGTTTCTTTGATCCTCTCCTACCAAAAAGAGTGGCCACATGCATCTAGGGTACTTCTCTGGGAAGAAAAGTGGCTCCCAATTACACTTCAAAGCCCAGGAACCCACAGCAGCTGGTGGAGTGCATGCGTGAGCACCGGGGATGCAGAGGACAGGGTGGGCAGGAGGAGAGAAAATCAGGGGGGTGTTAGAGAGAACAGAGGTAATGCAGGAAGCAGTGGGCAAGGAAGCAAAACTGGGGCTGTGGGAGAGACAGAAGGATGGAGGCAGGCTGTAGGGATGTGGTAGAAGGTACAGCAGAAGGAAAAGAAGAGGGGAGGCAAAGTGAAGAAAATGAGAGGCAGGGGATGAAGGGGATGACTAGGTAAGGTGTGCACAAAACGGGCAAAAAAATGCTGGGGAGACAGAAAAAAAAAAAAGTCGTAAAATATACTAAAGTAAGTCTATGAAAATTAATAGAAACTTAATAGAATTTGATGAGAAGCTGAGTGATTCATACAAGGCTATGAGCATAGACACATCCATGACATAGCTCTGTATTTATCACCAAGTTCTTTGTCATAAAACAACAAAACAAGAAAATAGAAGTCAGTGCTGGAAAACACAAGACCTAGAGACAGATCGCATTGCTATCCACATTTCTATAGCAGTGCCAAATGTGAAGGGCAGCGGGAGGTAAAGACGTTGTACATTATGTCCCTCTCTGAATTTCTAAACCAGTGCTGATACGGCTGACTTTTATTCATAGTTCGTAAAGAGTGATAGGTTTTGCCTGAGGAATACACTACAAAGCAGGTATTTCCAAAATATATCCCAGTGGGAGAAACACTGAAATTCTTCAAGGAGCAGAAAAACCTTTCTACTCTGGGTGTTAATTAATGCAATCATTGTTCTGTATAAGGCACAGCTGACACTTTTGGAATTTTCCACCTTGTCCTGCCCTGCATTGGTCTGAGCGGAGCCCGTCAGATGTTGATAGACTCAGGTCAAACCTGCTTGGTGCCTCCTCCAGGGCTCCACCTGCTCTGTGCAGTAGGTTGGATGGGCCAACAGACCTTCTGCAGGTGACACCAGTGTGACTGTGAGCCTGCACAGAGCATCCTCCCAGCCTGGTGCTCACCAGCCTGACACCCATGTGCGTGGCTGTTGTGTCAGGATGGACACATGGGCCACCTGCACCAGTCCATGGAGAGGGCTGGAGCCACCTTTGGGTCACTGCGCCCAAGGACAGCCCTGCTGCAGCCTTCCAAAGGGACGCCTGAGAGGAAAACACAGATGCAGCAGCAGCGATAACAGTTGTTCCTTTTACGAGGACTTCAAAAATAACGCGCAAACATCAGCAAATTAAACACTTCAGTGATCTGGCAAGGCAATAAATGCTACTGTTTACAGTTATTTCAGTAGTCATTAATCTGATTAATCAGACTGAACTTGGCCTCATAAGGCAAACCTTCACAATGAAGTCTCTGGCAGAGCTGAGAACAAAACCCAGACTCCAATGTCTTTGTTAAATGACTTCCCTTATTCCTCTTGTAATGGAAAAAAAAAAAAAAAAAAAAGAAAAAAAAACTTGAAGTGATATGTAGCTGGGAGAAAATGGCTTATTGCAATAAATATTGCACATTTCAAAAACTCATTCTCAACACTTACAGCACAATATTGCTCCGGAACACCAAAAGCACGTGGCTAGAAAGTTCTGTCTCCACTCAGCAAAGTAGTTATCCTTGTGCATATCCTTAACATCAAGGGCACACTTTAAGTTTGTCCTGCTTGTGGGTTCATTAGATTATCTGCAAAATACTCAATATCTTGCAGGATTGCTCCAGTGATTTTGTTACAATTTTTAATATTCCTTTGGGAGTCCAATTCTGCAATTTTCACTCATGTGTCATTGACTAAATAAGTTCTGGTGCAGACTCTTCATGGGAGTACTACAGAAGTAAGTAAAAAAATAGCATATTCAAAACCTTATTAAATGATTCACCATAACCAACAAAGTAATATTTTATCTTAGTGACTTTTTCTTTTGCTTTATTTAATATCTACCCTAGTAAGGGAGAAATGAAAAAACGAACTTTACAAATTGTTGCAGGGCTATTTTTTACTTCAGCTTTATATGAATAAGTATGCTGTTCCATACTATGTTTGATATTTTCCTGCATATTATTCATTTTTTATAGAAGCAGGGTAGTAATACATAAGAAACATAAACCGTTACTCAGAAAATCGATGAGGATGCCACATATATAAAGATATAACCACATATAGAAAGAACTATAACAGAGTAACAGTATATATATATATATATAGGTGTATATATATGTGCAAATGTATATGTGCTTCCTATTAAATATATATATATGTATATAAGTTCTCATTTTCTAAACAACTTGGGACAGATATATCTGCCTTCAAATGAAATAGAGCTAGAAGGGAGATGTTATAACAATATTTATTTTGAAAATATTTCTATAACCTCCTGAAAGAACTTTGCATATTCAATCTATTTGTTCTCAAAAGTTATTTAGAGTATAAAATTCACAATAATTTAGACTAATTCTCTTTGGAATTTGAAGGCTGCAGTACTGCTCACTGACCAACGAGAGAATTTTCAAAACATGGTTACCCTATCTTTATATTTTCTCTACAGATCTGGCACTAACAATTATGTATCTAAACACAAGAAATGCACAGATGGTAGCACTACATACAGGTACCACACAGGATATCTAATTTCTATGTGATTGCAATGTTTGTTATAACGTATATCTAGAAGAGTTAGCATTTGCTAAACTGTGCTTTCAGGCGCTGTTTTTATCTGTTACATAATTGTATATATAACCAGAAACTCTTTAATAGACAAATTATCACACATGAAATAATGCAGCTGTACTTTTCATAATTCTTATGTATAAATTATTTCATTAGCTATGGTTCTAACCGTATATATAACTACTCTGCAATTTATAACAAATCGAGATTCTGTTATCGCAAACTTACTTATTTGTGTAAAGAACAGGATTATCTCACTGTAGTTGCAAACTGCACTAATATTAGCATCAATGTTATTGTACAGCAGTACTGGCTTTTAGAGACATCATTTAACTCAGACGGCCTGCCTTGAAAACTACCAAATGGGTGCTGTTTAATTTAACAATAACAACAAAAAATATGTATGTATTTTGGTACCAAATAAACAGCTTCAAAAAAAAAACAACTGTCATCGGGATAATTATTAGATGAATTTTTTTTTACCAATAATCTTCCTCAGTCTGCGGAAGCATTTCATAAATAAAGACACCTCATTTAAATAGGCCTTAAATTATAAAAATATGACAAAACACTAGGTCGTTATATGTTGAAAAATTAACATTAATACTTGTAATAAAAATGTGTTTTTTAATTTTTGTGAAATAAAAAATAATGAATTGTGATGATGCTCCTAAACACTGAAAAAATGAAAGCAAGCATATATTCACTGAAATCCCAGGGGGTGGAGTCTTTGTGAAATAGGCCTTATTTTTGCAATTCAGATGCATCGTAAACACTTTTTACTCTTCTTGGAACTTAGGCAGGAGTAAATCAGTACATGGAAATAAATATACTGAAATCCAAGTTTTGGTAAATATAAAGAAGGAATTATTTTAGCCTGTTAGGGATTTGGTGGTTTTTACGTGCCAGCATTCATACAACTATGGGTTATTATATACTGCAAATGTTTGTGCGTTTTGTTTCTACGGGAGAGAGAGGATACTTGGATGGATGTTGAACATTTCAAGCAATTCTGAAGTCATCCTTGCACAAAATTTGTCCGTCCAAAGCAGCAAATATAAAAATGTTTGTAATGTTCCTGTTTAAAGTTCAGATACTTTCTCAGTACAAAATACTGTGTACATTGCGTCACTGTTCTGGCTGTAGGTTAATTACATGAAATATACACTACAGATTCAAAGACAGAGATTTATCATGGATTTTTCTTGTACAGGTTCTATAAACCTCTTGCAGCATGGCAAACATCATCCAATTAGGGTTCTCTTGTTTCCTTTAGAATATTAAAGTTCAAAATATAAGCGACCTGTGCCTGACGGATAGCTAAACGTAGCACAAACAAAGCTTCACATTGGGTCTGTGAACAGCACACCCCCTGCAGATGAGTCATAACATTAGAACAATGAAAATTACTGCAGCCCCATGCCTGTCAAACTTGCCAGCCACTTTCTGGCAAACACATACATGTGTCTGTGCAAGAGGCACATGAGAACTGCTTCCTGTGTTTGACTTCTCTTCAAGTATACTCAGCGATGAAAACATAAATTCACTGACATTTAAACAGAAATACTTCTATGGACACATGTATCTACCTAGCTCTACACATGTGTATGCATAGGCCTATGAATGCAAACATTTAAATAATCTCCAGCCTCCAAATTAACTATCAATATAAAATTAGCAAAAGGTTTTGTGTGCATTTTTCCAGAGTCACCGTTTCGGTGGCACACATTCAAGCACACATGCTCACACAGCTCTCAGCATGCCTTTACATGAGAGCAGGCCCAACTCAGGGCCACATCCTCCTAAGGACATGGTTTTATAAGATTCTTTAGACAGATTTGCCCCGCTGGTTGCTCCCATTTGGGCTAACCTTCCCTTGCTGACAGTGCAGTATATGGGCTTAATCCAAGCCCTTCAGTCACAGAATTTCCTTTGGCTTTGACAGGAATCAGACAGCAAAAGGTCTTTGGGTTGGGCCTTGGCTAAGGGCATCTCACTTGAGGTAGAGGTAAGGTAGAACTGGGGGGCAGCTCGTCAGCCCCACAAGAAGAGTCACCAAGACCAGTGGAGCTACTGGTGACAGGGATTATCGCTGGGGGACGAGCCCACAGCAGTTTGGGACCTTCAAGTCCCAGCCTTGGCCCTGAAGAAGGCCTCAGTGATATCGGCCTACATGGTCATTCACCCAGGGGCATGCCATTTGGGTGGGAGAGGCTCAAGATTATCAATACCAACATTTCCAAAGATCACAGGGCTCTGAGCGTTGTCACGTTAAAGTTAATTAATATGAAAAATAAAGTTATTTATGCTGCCACATGCCTCAAAATATTTACAGAACAAAACTATAGGATAGTAAGATATAAATATAAAAACATAGGTATAGTAAAAAATGTAGGTATAGTACAGTAGGACTCCTTCAGTCTTAACAGAAGTTATTCTGCTGATATACGCCTAAACAAAAAAAAAAAAAAGAATGAAAAGAATGTTGCAGGCTAAATTTAAGAGGAAACAGCACTGATTTAAATTGTATGTGTTCTTATTAGAACCTATCAGCTGTTCATAAAATTTAAGAGTACAGATCATAGCGTTTTAAGTACATAAATGCACCACTGGATTTTCACTTAGGGAAAGAGACATTCTTTTTGTCTTATTTATCAATTTTTTAAGATATTTCCTACAGAATTTTTAATGGACCTAAACTCAGTCCTGCCCTTCATGTATGACAATGAAGTGGAAGAGGAACTTACTGAAAGTCCTGTCTGTCACTATTGCAAAAGATCTCAAATTTAATTGGGGAAATTAGCCAGAAGGTAGCAAAACAATGGAAAATGTGGGAAGTCTTCTCGTTATATAACAAAGGTGTGTTAAACCTAGTATTTTACATGTACTTGTTTCAGGTGACTATATTTATACAGAGTACAAACTTGACTGTGGCACACTGCAGAAAAAAACTTACAACTGTGTTATTGCACATGAAGGGAGTGAAAAATGCTTTTCCCACAGACCCAAGAGCATGTGTCTGGACGCATGTGTGGATGCATGTGCATCACATCTCCACAAAACAGTATGGCTCCCAGGTGAGATATGTTTTTAATGGTAAGATTTATAATCTATCTGAGCACTCTGCAATCAAAGGAGTGTCTTAGCATGCTGTTTTTAGGAAACAGCGTTGGAATTCTCCCTGTTTGCTTCGAGCATGTGCTTTGTTTTGGCAGCCACCAAGGCGTGCCCTGTCCTTGGGAAGGGTGCAAGCCTGGAGACCCCAAAGGTGCTCAGTGCCTTGCAGGCATGGGCCAAAACAAACATGAGGCTAATGCAGATCAAAACAAGCTCATGTAAATAAAATACAGTAAGAAAAGTGAAATCAGCAAGGGCTTTGTCCCTACACGCATTTTTTAATGATAGAGTATTCTAATCTTGTAGGGATAGACTTTCAGCTGCATGTGTCTCTGGTGTTCAGACCAAGCTAAGTTTTAAAAGCTTTTCGGCCCAGATGAGAGATTTAGGAGTCATGTTTAAGGGGATATGCCTGCTGCGGGCCTGATCCGGCAAGCCACCAGGCAGCTCACAGGAGGCACCGACAGCCTGTGTCAAAGTTACCAGGGATATCTGGAGAGCACCACCTCGAGAAAACGTGTTCCTTAAAATCAGTGATGTGTAAAAGCACTGTGCCAGCTCTCATTCAGAGTGAGCACTTGGTTTATTTACAATTTCATTAAAATACTGGGTTCTGAGTTTTTATCACTCCCAGCTGTTAGGACTGGAATGCTAGGCGTCACCAACATATTTTATGAAGCTATTAGGTGATGGAAGTGAAGTCATACAAATTCACTGCATGCATGCTCACACGTAACAGCTGCTTGCATTTTTAGTGCTGCTTGGGAAATACTAATTGAGGCATCTCCCTACATAAAGACAGAAGGGTGTAAAATCATTCTCGCGTGTTTGTATATAGCTTTTTGAAAATCATTATAATTTGCTTTAAATACCACAATCTATAATGTTATTTGCGGAAAGTAAACTTCTGGAATTAAAGGGACACCTTTTATAAATGCACAGTGGGCGCAATAGATATTTCCCTTCAAATTGCAAAAACTTAGGGGCAGACATCTGCCTGGTAACTGCATAGGATAAATTCATAAGGAACGCAGGAAGGACATTTATTTACAGTTGCTGCTCAGCCAGCCTCCATTCATCTTCAGAGATCTTTCTTGACGGGCTCAATCCCGTGCCCAAAGCCACCCGCCTCGACGCTGGGTGCTCCCCAGCACCCAGATGACGACTGGGGGCTTCCCCGTTCCACTGCCACCACCCCAACAAGGTCCCAGCTGCCGCTCGCAGACAGCTGCAGACCACAGAAATGTACCAGTAACAGCACCCTGTAAATTAACTTGACGTTTGATGTGGAGGGGTGGGGGTGGGAAAACCTAAAAGCCTACAAAAGGCGTGGAAAACAAAAGCCACTCCAGCCCCACATGACGTACAGCGTGGGTTCTGGGTCTGCAAGGTGGTTGTTGCAGTGCTGCCTTGCCCTTCTTTGTTAAGACCATCCGGTCATTCTCCTTGGAAGCCACAGCGTCCATCAAATAAACATTGAAATGCTGCGTGTTTCTGCAAAACAGTGGACAGGAAGCCAAAAGCTGTCGAGAAAGTGTGTTGCCATCAATGGGCTTGGCTTCACTGTACATCTTGAAACTGCGGGTTTTAAAGATGTGCTGCCTTTAATAGGTAAATTGGAACTATTAATATTAATCGATGGATGATAAGGTATGCTACATAGCTAAATTATAAATAACTTAGTGTAAGTATTTCATCATTGACATGTACCAGGTTAAGTATGCGAGATATGCAAGCACTGTTATATCTAGAAAATATTGCTAAATATTTCATTTTCCCTGTACTTGAAACTAGAAATCTTTTTTTTTTTTTCCTTTTTTTCTTTTTTTTGTTAAAAAGTACTTGAACCAAGGATGAAGTATTGATGAAATATAACTGAATCTCTGACTCTGCTCGCAAAAGAGGTAGCAATAAGGTACGGAGAGACGCAGTATATTTAAGCTATTAGACATGCAGGAATGCTATTATGCTTTATTGTGTCTGCCTGTGCCCATCTCCCTTCCTCTCCCCCACCTCTCCCTCCCTCCTCCCTCCCTGTTCTGGCTTACACACACACACGTATGTGCAGACACACATACATACGTCCATACACATGCACACACACGCACACTCCCCCTCTCTGCAGCACGGGAAATACTGCATCTCACAAATACCTGGCCTTATGGCTTACCAGCAACGTGTACTTTTAAAAAACATAACCTTACCGTCCCTGATTCTTGATATATTCATGGATTTATTTACAAGCCCCCGTGTTCTACTTCTTTTCCTGTTTCTGTGACTTGTGTTTCTGGCCCGCCTGTATTCTTGTGGGAATTTCAAATCAGAAACACGGCATAACTGGCAAATATTCTGTAATGCAGCCTGCATTTCCATAATTTAGCTATGGGGGAGGTTTTGTGTGCGTGTGTGTTTGTTGTTGTTCTTAGAGGGACAATTTTAAGAGGTTTATGGACTTGTGGATATTTGAAGACCATTTTGATTGGCTTTTTTAGTACTTCAACTACTTAAGGTTCTGTTTGTGTAAAATGCTTGTAATAAAATGAATTTATGTACACATATATGCTTGTGTATTTGTAAATGCATTGGGAACAAAAAAGTTCATAAATCCTTGTCAATTGTGCTGATTCAGCCCCATACTCTGTCATTGGCAGTGCTCAGTTTCTTCACAGAAGAGTTAAAATGATAAAGAAAAGAGCAATTCATTTTAGTTCTTATTTTGGTGGCAACTAAAGAAAGGATTTAACTGGTTCAAAGGAAGTCATTCATACTTAGCACATCTTCACTTCTTTAAGACAGCCTTTCATTAGCACATTTTACAATTGCCAAATGAACATTTTCATCTTGTAAACAGAAGGATATAATGTATTTCATCAATGATTTATTTTCTAAATATTTACAGTCACGGGCTTGATCCTGCAAGTTCTTGTACACAAGTAACTACACTTACCTGAGTAAACCTCTTAATATCCATGGATTACTCATATGGGCAGTTTCTTATAACTGAATTTGGTGAATCAGGCTCTAAAAATAAAAAATAACTTTAATATGCATTCCATTTTCTATTTTGGTGTATCTTTCCTTTTTGTTTGTTTGTTTGTTTGGTTTTGTTTAATCAGGAGATACTCTTGAGAGCAAATAATTGACAATTGTTTTCCAGAAGCTGATATTAATTTGCCAAGCTACAGTAAAAATAAATAGCACAGCATGTACTTGTCATGTAGTATCTACATTTCCCCCCTTTTTTTCATTTGAAGTAACAAGATATTCCTGATAATTTCAGCAGAAGTAAAATACTATTGCTCTTAACACAAGCATGCACTCTACAAGATTAAACGAGAATAACATCTTTCAAAAATACAGTTAATTTACAGTCAGAAGCAAGACAATCCACATTAACGTTCTTCTGTCTGGGGTCTGAGGTTTTGTTTTCTTCTGTAAGTAGACATAGTGTTTTTGCAAGGCATTGCCTCAGTAGTAAAGCAATTTAGAGTGTAGGATATTTTTAGACTACATTCATTTAGGGGGGGGGGAGGGAACAGCCATGCAGTAGGATATACATGTATTTGTAATTCATATTGTTGCTGTGCTTCTATTGTACTCTGAGCTCCCATCATGGCTGAGATGGGGAGCTGGCATCCAGACAGTGCAGCAGGGCAAGAAAAAAACCCTCACTACAAACACAAATAGCAGGGCTTCTCCCTCTCCTCCATTATCCCCGCTAATTATTACCATGCTTCTATTATTTAAAAAAGAAAGGTAAATAGCTTTAGGCTGGGAAGGTATATCTGGGCAGTCTGCTAAATAACATTATTAATCCTTTTAGTCCAAAACAAAGATCTTTTCATTCTGGTCTTTCAAGAGCCTCAGTCTACAAATTCAAAAAGATGACAGAAAAATGAACTTGAATGTGCAAGCATTAAACATTTACATTTTCTACCCTTGGTCATTATACTGATGGCCATATTTTACATCTTCCCCTCCCCCACTATACTTCTGCTGATTTCACTTCATTTGCATGACCTCATTATGCATATAGCCTTTGTTCTTCTGATATAGAGTAGAGCACGGTGACAAAGCAAAACCTATATAGAGGGACCATTTTTTTCTCTTTTTTAAAATTGTTCCACCCTTCTGATATGAGTGTTTCATTTATCAACATAATTCAACCTTAAATCAGATGTATGTTCTTGCTTATAAAATAATAACGGATTTACAGTTATTTTAGAAAATGAAGACAGTGTCTGAACTGCCCTCTAAAATCTTTTGCTTTAATAATGAATTCATGTCTTCTGTTGATAACAGGTTAAGCAAACACACTAGTGGTAGGTAACAATTAGAAGTACCTGTTTATTTTTGACAACTGAGATATCTGCTATACATCTAACTGTATTAATCCTGATAAGGTAATATTATAAAATACATTTCTGAATTTTGCAGACAGGGCCCAATATGGACAGCCAGCTTCAATTCCAAGGGTTCTGCTTTCCTCGCATCTCAAAACAAAGAGGCTGGATCCCCTAAACTTGTTATTATATTAATCTGAGATTTTTCTTATACTGTACCAAGTATATTTTGATGGTATGGAAATTTGAAGTTGATTCGTCCAGTTTTATCCACTGATTCCAGTGGTTCTGCCAACCAGAGGGAAGGTTTCAGAGTCAGTTCTTGGGTTTCTGTCCAGAAGCACCTGGTGTAGGGTTTAATGTTGCCCCCTTGGAAGAGAATGGTCAACTCCCAGTGACCACAAGAGGAACATAGCTGAGCCCATAATGAGAAAAAAAATGGATTTCATACAAAATACTACTACTACTAATAAAAAATAATAATACATTTAAATATATATATATATATATACATATCTCTGCTTTCAGTAGGATTCTAGGATATGAAAGGAAGGAATAATTTGGCTGCTTGAGCTTCATCTTATGTGGTACCAAGTACTTTCACTTCAGGCAGATTCCTACATGGGAGATGAAACATTTGTATAATTTCCAACATCTGTGGAAATATGGAATTAATCAAATACAACATCATTAAACTTCTTTCAACAAGAATATTCATACAAGAATATTTTTTAGTAGTGCTAAAGTACAATGAAACTGTCATCACCTTTCTCCTAGAAGCCAAAAAAACTATTTCTCAAAGGAGGGTGAGGGGTGCTGGTTAACAGCCGGCTGAATATGAGCCAGCAGTGTGCCCAGGTGGCCAAGAAGGCCAACAGCATCCTGGCCTGTATCAGGAATAGTGTGGCCAGCAGGATTAGGGAAGTGATTGTCCCCTTGTACACGGCACTGGTGAGCCCACAACTCGAGTACTGTTGGTCTCTTTTCTCAGGTGACAAGTGACAGGACATGAGGAAAGGGTCTCAAGTTGCACCAGTGGAGGTTTAGGTTGGACATTAGTAAGAATTTCTTCATGGTCAAGCATTGGAAGAGCCTGCCCAGGGAAATGGTGGAGTCCTCATCCCTGGAGGTATTTAAGTGACATGTGGACATGGCACTACGGTACATGGTTGAGTGATGGGAGATGGTAGGCCAGGTGGATGGTTGGGTTTGATGATCTTCAGGATCTTTTCTGACCTAGACAATACTATGATTCTACTGATTCTCATGCTAGTTATAAGGAATATAGGAATACTGCCCAACTCTCCTTTCAGAGCATCTCCTAGCAGAAGAATTAGTTACACCTCGTTGATATGAGGCACAAATAAAATAGCTCCGTAATTCACACAAGAAACATCTGCCTCCTTACCATTAACTGAAAGATTTTTAATATGCCTTTGAGCTGCCACAATTACTTGGCTCAAAGGCATATACAATGTATATTTTAATATAAAGTAATATGCTGTGTGGTGCTTTTAATCACTATGTTATTCTCACCCTATTCCAATATTTATTGTATTAATTGTATAGATCATCTTTTATATGTGGGATACAGCCATTGTTTCTGTTCTCATAACGTTTATTTTGTAAGGGGCCCAGTTCATAAACACTGGAAGACACAGCCAAAGAATATGCTTTTGGTGGCTCAGGGTCATCATCCTACCATAAAAGACTATTTTTGCAGAGTTTTAGTCCAAGGTGTCTAAGAAAGCCTTCTAGATCTCACCCTAGAATTTCTTCCTGTATAGGGGAAACAACATCAAACGCAAGTGTTACAACCAGGGTTTTCAGGAGTGTTCTGACTAACAGTCAGCAGATCAGCAATTATGTAATTAACCTAGAGAAGAACCCATCCTACAGCAACTTAAATACTGTGACACTTATTCATCTTCATCCAGCGAGGAATGCACTGACCATTGCCACATCCAACATATTATGGAAAATCCTTGCTACAAAAAAAAGACACTATAAAGCAACAAGGTGAAGGGTACCTTGGCATCACCCTCGGGGACTGAGGATCCCAGTCCATCACTCCAGCTTTTCACCACCAGCTCCATCCCACTCCCAGCTCTGAAAGGGACATGCTGCAGAGCTTCAAAGGTCAACCCACAGTGAAACATTTAACTTGCATCCAGCCTTTCGCAGTGCTGTTTCACACAAATGCTCTGTCAGAGACTACACATCTGATAATTTAGGAGGACCAGGCTCCTGGGAAGGGTGTTGACAGCATGCTTCCCCTCAGAAGACGGCCATCATGCTGAGAAAAATCAGTCAACTGAGGAAGAATTTCAGAGAAAACGTGGCTGGGATACTATTCCCCCATCACACACTTCCAAGGTGGCAATTTTGAAAATAACCCAGACACAAGAAAAACAGGCCTGAATGTAACCCATCCATACATCATACCTTCCATACCCATTCCCACCACGAGCTTATGAGACCAGGAAAGCAACCAGCCCTTGCAGTAGCTATGTGATTATGAAGAGTATGGTACAAGAGTGTCAATCTTGGGAACACAGGAATGAAGGCACATGTAAAATACGTAGCAGAACGTCTGCTTGGAGCTGCACATGCTCAGGAAATAAGCAATACACGTGTGCACAATGCTTAACAAAGCAGGTGGCACGACTAGAAAACAAACAGGGAATTACTGTAATAGCAGAGGCAGGGTTGTGCCCAAGGCTGCACCTGCTGCAAGGATTTGAAGGGCACTTTTAGAGAGGTTAGTACTAGCTAAATGGCCAGCGCGCAAGGTGTAGAGCAGAGGAGAGCATTAACAACAGAAAATACAATGATATAAATGTATGTTAAGACTAACATAAATACATATCTCTGCTTGAAAATTATCTTCTGTCATCTTTGATATACTTGTTATTTACAGGTACTCGATAAATAACTGTGATAATTGTTTGTAAATCTGTTCTGTATTTTTGGCTAAGTAACACAATATGTTTCCTGCCTCCAACTGGATTAATGCTATGGCAGGAACATTCTCATATTCTTGAGTGTGAATGACAAGCTTTGGTGAGAGCTTGGTAATATTTGTTTAAAATTTACTGTTACCATGGCTGTTTCTTCCAGTATGCTACTTTCTTAGCTATTCATACACCAGAGAGTGGAGCAAATTACAGTGAATGGCTGATAGCCGTGTCAAATATTTCTTGAAAATGATGCAAGGTATTCATCAGCCTCAAATGCAAAACGTAGCTAACAGTTGTAGCCGCTGGAAGTCCCCTCTGAGATGTTACACAGTTTGCAAATGGGAAGATAAATCCGAATGGGTGGGTTTTGGTTTATTCACCGGGTATTCTCTTTTCTTGGGCTTACTGATCTGCTCCGGGATTGTTGTTAGTTTTGGAAGGCTCTGCCGTACAGTGGTTTTCATCCTACTTTGTGTTGCTGATGACAGTGGGCAGAAGCAATCTTCTGTCAAAATCTGACCGTCATTTATATATGTGCAAATAGGTATGCTTTTGCATGCAACCCTTATAACCAAATTAATTTTCTCTATTTCTGAAATTGGCAAAAATTAGATTTGTACTGCATTCCTCACGAGAAGAGTAGGGAGGCAAACACTGATCTCTGCTCTCTAGGGAGAGCGACACGACCCGAGGGAACAGCATGGAGCTGGGACAGGGGAGGTGTTAGGAAAAGGTTCTTCACCAAGAGAGTGCTCAGGCAATGAACAGGCTCCCCAGGTCAGTGGTCATGGCACTGAGCCTGCTGGAGTTCAAGAAGAATTTGGAAAATAGTCTCTGACATGTGGTTTGATTTTTGGGTGGTCCTGTGTGGAGCCAGGAGCTGGAGTCAGTGATCCTTGTGGGTTCCTTCCAGCTCTAGATTTCTATGACCCTGTTATTTTATGAGTCCGTGGTTCCATCATGTATTAGAAAAAACGCAGTATAAAAGCAAATGCCAGTTTTCCTACGAGTAGATGCTGACATTTTTCTAAACACAGAACTAAGTCATTATATTCCCTAAATGGTGACCCACTGGACTCAACTTGAACACTTAACAGTTCCACTCTCATTTTTCAGAAGTAATTGATGGCAGCTTAGCTATCAACAAAAATATGGTGTCATGACATTCCAGATGCTAAATGGATCTGGAATTAGTGAACATCAGTCAATGACTTCCCTACTGCATTAGATTTACTTTCTTGAACAGGGTACATAAACAACACAATAATTCTTGCTATTTAATAAAAGCATTACAGTACAGAGAATGAGTTAACACTAAAAAGAGCAGCCCTGAACACAAGAACTGGTCTTGCAGACGTCAAGCAGACCTCTCGAAGCCTGTTCTTCCTGCCCCATGCTTAAAAATGCACTAGATTCTGTCTTCTCCTGTATTTGTTTCTATACATACATGTATATTCATAGCATTCTCTCTGTGGTGAAAGAGTGAATATATAACTAAGGGAAAAAACAAACAACAGCAAAAAAACAACCAAACAAACAAACAAAAAAACCCACCCACAAACACAACCTTTAGAAAGTTGATTTCACAGAATTACAGAATGATTTGGGGTGGAAGGGACCTTAAAGACCATCTAATCCCACCCCCCTGCCATGGGCAGGGACACCTCCCAGCAGCCCAGGCTGCCCCCAGCCCCATCCAGCCTGGCCTTGGGCACTGCCAGGGATGGGGCAGCCACAGCTCCTCTGGGCAGCCTGGGCCTGGGCCTCACTACCCTCAGAGTAAAAAGCCTGTTCCTAGTGTCCAGCCCCCGCAGGCTCAGTTCGGGAAGGACAACATCCCGTGGGAGGGACCCCACGTGGAGCAGGGGCAGAGGGGGACCATGAAGGAGCGTTGGAGATGAAGCATCAGGGACTGACCGCAGCCCCCAGTCCCCGTTCTCCAGCACCACTCAGGGGGAGGAGGTGGAAGAGAGTAGATGGGGTGGAAGGTGGTTTTAGTTTGTTTTTAGTTTCTCACTGTTCTAGTGAACTAGTGGTAGGTAATAAATTACATTAATCTTCCTACTCTGAGGCTGTTTTGGCCATGACAATAATTGGTGGGTGATCTCCCTTTCCTTATCTCAACCCTTCAGCCCTTTCCTTCATAATTTCTTCCTCTTTTTCTTTGAGGAGGGGGAGTAATAGAGTGGTTGTGGTGGGGTTCATCTGCATAGCAACGTAAAACTACCACACACAGGTATCAAACAAATACCCATATTGCAAATGAAATTCCCTTGGAGTTGCAAAAGCTCATTCCTGTTGGTCTACAGAGAGAAAACGTGTGGTTCATGGGGTGTTTCAGGAGAAGGTTCCAAGCCCACCATAACACTTGGAGAAGACCCCGTTGATCTCCCTGCCTGTCCATGATGCACAGACTGTGCCCAACCCCAGTTTTGGCAACTCCTTTGACTTAAGTTAAAGACACCTCCACCATGGCTTTGAAGAGCTTACGATCCAACTCCATTCATTGAATAAGTTAAAAAAAAATGTATGTGACAGCATCATAGGAGTTTCAAAGGAAACTAATTCTTACGCTGCAAAAGCTTTACTGTGCAATTTTCTTCTAATGAATCTTTTGCTACATAGACTTACTACAAAACTTCCAAACTCACAACTTTCCAAGGTCTTCATGCAAAGGGAAGTGCTTGTGGGTTTTTGTTTTGTTTTGTTTTATCTTTACCACATATACTTTTATGCATACTACCTTTTTTCTGTCAAATGGTGATGTAAGTAGTGCCTGTTCACATAACACGTAGTTCTTGGAGGACTTGTAAGAGTCATGACTAATGGTGCAGACTATAACAAATCAATGAATTAAAATTGAAAAGTGGTTATGATGTAAAAGCATACATGAAGAACTGATTTGGAGATATCTCTGATATGTGTTTTACCATTTTCTTTCATCGTGGTTACTAAAACCTGTTACTAAAAACAGAATGGACCGTTTCATCACAGGGCCATTTTTTTTCATACTGAAGCTTAAAAGAAGCAAGTGGTAGGTTCTGCTGGTGGTGGCAGCAGGAGAGCAGATGATTCTGCTTATGCCATCTCCAGAGATGCCACAGCTTTGCTTGACACCCTTGCTTTTCAATAAATTAGCTTTATTTTTGATAAATTTAGCTCTCTGTACATGTACCTGTCACAAGTTCACCACCAGACCTATTTGGAAGAGCCAGAAGAGATGTCAAAATGAATGAGTTACATAGATTAAACTGAACTAAATTCAGACAGCCTAAATTCTGTCTAAATACTTGTGCCTGTCCTTATTATCAGCTACCTCTAGATCTTATCTCTGCAGACAAAGACCCCAACTGCCAGGAAGGGGCAGTTCCTGGGTGAGGGCACTCCTCACTCCTACTCAAGATGTGCTACTTTGCAACGAAATACTCAAGATTCATTAGGGAAAAAAAAAAAAAGTTAGAAGTAGCAGCAGCTGGTTCTCTAAGTGTTTTATCAAAATATCTGTAAGCAATTACCTGTTGGCATTTTGTCAAAGAAATCTCAGTTCTTCAGAAGATGAAAAAATACCACATCAGCTTGAGCTACCTTACTGACCTAAGTCAGTCCAGATGAACACAAAATTTATGCTATCCAAAGTGTTTTGGGGCAGCAAGGCAAACTAGATGCTGATGGTTAGCATGGTGGTTCTTACTGTATCCCCAAGAGTTATGATGTGACCCACAGTGTAAGACATTACCACAATGGAATTTACATGAAACTTCAGCAAAACTGCTCCTGAGAAGCACTGGTACAGCAGAGCAAAGTAATTTGCATGCCTATGTGTACTCTGTACTTAAATGAGGACACTCACTACTTCCCAAGAAGCTAAAATTTTTAGGAAACTTTCCTTTGTCATGTTGTGGTTATGCTATATTTTTTATATTATTTCTGTTTGTACCATAGAAGACCAGTAACTGAACTACACGTATCTAAGAAAATCTAATAACATCAAAGTCAGTTTGAGATCTCATTGGTGCTTTCACAGAGTAAGAGTGGTGCTACAGTTAAAAATACTACAGAGATTAAGTATTTTGTTGCACTTTAAATAAATAAAATGTTGTTTAAGCAAAGTAAGAGACTGACAAGTCAACTGTGTTAAGAATAACATACACTTCAAGCAAGCACCTCAAAACAATATAAGCATTTAATTCACTTCTAGAATTAGAGGCCATTGAAAATCAGAGGGAGATGTACATACATTGGTATATAAATATATACATAATTATTTCATAATTCCCCTTAAATAATGAGAACTGTATATATATGACATATTTTGACTTGGCAACAACTATGCCATTGAAACAAATATTACAAAATGAGGCAGCATTTGTCTTTAAGAGATGTTAAGACAGTCATAAATCCCACAGGTGATTTCTAGTACATAAGACATTTATTAACTTTATAGTAACTTGCATATACATGATGAAACTAGATGAAATATCTAACCAAGTTGCAGAAAAAAATCTTTGTTCAAGTTTTTTCTTAAAATGTGTTTGGTTTTGTCATCTGTTTTTGGAGTCAGGATTTCCTTATTACTAAGAACCTGGATTTTCAGCCCCTTGTTTACAGAGCTCCAACTAAAATCAAGTCAAATTTTTGAAGTTTCTGAACATGAAGGATTTGCATCATTTGGAATGTGTTTCAGGGTATTTTAATGTGTTTTTTGACAATAACTTGAGTGCCCTGATGGAGGTTTATCAGGTTGCATAAATGTAGAAAAATGTGAAGGTTATTCCCCCTCCCAAAAGAGGTTAAAAAAAAGCGTAATATACCCACAATATCATTAAAATCATGCTGAATTTGTCTCACTGAAATTAACAGAAATGGTGACTATTTCATTTTGTACTACAGACATCTTAGCAGCCATTCATTACCCTTTATTATTGTCAATACAACCAGTTTTTTAAATACTCTAAAGGGAGAAACAATTAGTGAAAGTTATTACATAATAATTAATATCTTTCTGAGATCAGACTCTTATCCAAAGTGACAAGGGCATACATAATTTATGCAACCTCGAGGAAGGGGAATGAAGCAGATATACCTCAGACCTGGGTGCCTTTTTTGCTGCTTTTAAGCAGCAGTCATTTAAAGAAAACATTTCAAAAGATCGTTCTCCAGCAAGCAAATTAGTTTTCGTGCATATCGCTTGGCAAATCATACTCATCTTACTCATGTGTGTAAGCTTCTGTAGGGCTGCTTCTGCTCTCCTTTAGGATCAGGCTCACCCTGACACAAAATGACTGCAACGGCAACCTCCTATGGTGTGTGGGTTGAAGGAGAACAGAATTTCAGTGCTCTTGTATTTGTTGTTATGCTGTGTATTGGCAGGGAGATAACTAGCTAGCATTCTCAAGAAGGAGCTTCGTGGTGGCAGAAGTCAGGGCTACCACTGTTAGTAAAACCTGTCCACCTCGTAGAGAAGCTTTTGCTTCCACTGACTAAATACCCCTTGGGAAGGAATTTGTGTTTGCTGTGCCTCATGGAGTGATGACCTCCCTGGGGTTACCCAATCTCCTGGCCTTTTTTTTGTCTTCAGGCATACAGAACTTTTGCCACGCTTGACACTGTCAATGCACGGTCATCTGGGCATACATCACTTTGGATTTCTTGCCCTTCAGCGGTATTACCTTAGATTGGTAGAGGAGACCTCATGCTGGTCTAATTCCAGGAATAATTCCAAACAGACATCTCGGTCACTCTCCTCAGGAAGATAAGTCACTAGCCACATACTGCTCTGAAACAGAGAATTATTAAGTGCATTAGAAAAGGATGGTTGTTGCAAAGCATGCTCATTTTTCTTGTTTAACTAAAACTTTGTAGAACAAGACCACCTCTCTTTCATTCTGTGTGAAATGCAATGGTGCATATGTGTACTCCTGTACCAAAAGAAGAGGAATCTTCCAGTTTATAGATAGCTGGATACACAAAAAAATAAAAAATAAAAAAATAAAAATAAAAATAAATTACACATTCATGTTTCAGATATTTTGCTCTTTAACTTTCTTGTCATAAAAAATTCATTTGTATTAGAGTACAAGGACAACTGAAGTAGGAATGTCAAGTGCCCTAAGTAGAGAAAGAGCACTGGGAAATCCCTGGTTTTAACCCCAGCTCTGGTCCCTTGAATTTGACCTCCAGTAAACTCTTTACTTCTGTGTATACCTCAATGTGCAGGAAATGGGAATAAAAAGATCATTTACTCTTTGCCAAGAGACTGTGAGGTTTACTACCTCTGAGTAAGTATATTGTTTTAAGGCATTATGAAATAGGTATTATTATCAGTGGAGGTTCATCCAAAAGGTCTCCTTTGAAAATATATTTGCTGGGCACAAAATCAGCTTAATCACGAGTAAATTATATGAGAATTTTGCAGGACTGAAAAGTATCCATTTTGGTTTGATTTTTTTATACAGTTGTTGGTACCATTTTACCAGCCAAAGCCCCAAACAACCTGATTCTAACCAGAATAAACTCTTTTATGAGCACACAGATACAAGCAACCTAAATATTTTTGTAAATATTTAAAGTGTAAAACACATGTATGATGCAAGTTTTTTGTAGGAAGACATGAAATCTAGTGTATATACTTCACTCCCACACAGGTTTAGAGAAATCCCATGCCTCAGTTTCTGCATGAGGAAAACAGGAATGATACCTTCCTCCAGAAGCAAACTGAGAAGGTGGATTTGTATGTGAGCAACAACTTCGTATCAGAAAGAACTTGATGCTTTTTGTGCTTTGTAGGATTTTTAGCAGGAGAAAGTAAGGAGTTGCATTTTTAGGCAGGACAGGGTATTCTACCCTCCTTTACAAAAGCAAGTGTCATTTTTCCTCTTGAGCTTTAATGTTTTTCCCTCTGTGAGGTCATTTCCTTTTAACTAACAGAGGTAGTTAGATTAGCTCCAGTACACAGAATCAACACACACAGAATCAAAACCAGACTATTAACCATGACCCAGAGTTAAGCATTAGAAATACATAATACATAGATGTAAATATGCAGCAAAATTTAGGGTTGAAAAATAGTATTTTTAGAGTTTCGATTACTCTAAGTGATATGAGAAAGCCCATCTTGATCAGCATTCATTAAATAAGATTATCAGGGCATACATTGTTGCACTTTAACATTACCTTAACAAAGTATTTTTATGACTGGCTAAAAACTGAACTTCTGATACAAGCAGTACTGAATTATTCACTGTATGACTGCAGTTAGCACAAGCTGCCATTCTGAAGTTGTGACAAAATTCAGACTTGTCTAAGGAAGAGAAGGATGGAGAGAAATTTGCCATCTATACCTTCAAGACACTAACATTCATAACGTGAATCTATTCAGTCTTTTTTTTTCCCATTTCAAAGCTCTGTGAGTGTAGTGTAGGCAAACACATCCATGATCAGTATCCTCCAGACATTGCCATTCTCTGAAGTTAAGTAAATTTGTTTTGCATTTTAAAAGTAAGTAGGTATATAAAGTACAAAAGAATACTTTGGTAGAAAGTGTTTCTCAGAAATGCTTTGGTAATCATTTTAAAAACATACTCACTGTTGCTTTTTTTTTTTTTTTTTCTCCCCTTAAAAAATGAACCACATCCACAAACTCTGTTATACCTTGAGGACCTGCTAATCCTTCACTGTACGAATCTGCCTGTGTATTCAAGTAGCTTACCCCTTGGCTCTGCCTTCCAGCTGCAGGCTGTGGTGCCAGAGACATTTGCTGCCTGCGTTTGTAAAAGCACCGCAAGTAAAAGGCACTGCGTGTTCCTGATGCGGCCATCCCACCGGCCCACCTCCCCCCGAGGAGCTCAGTGGCGTGAAGGATGCATGCATGGGGAAGCACGTGCATGAGGCTGTTTGCCAGCAGGCATTAGCAGTGGTCAGAGGCACAGACCTGAGTGGATCCCTACTCACTGCTGTGCAGAAATCTGCCATGAGTGGCAGCTCTGCAGCCCATGGGCCTGCAGGTCTGGGGCCTTTGGAATCCGTTCAAGCACAAACATTTCAGCGGATGGGGGGCACAGGCGTGGCTTTCCCTGTTTCATTTGCTTTCCCAGTAGCATCATTGCAGATAATAACAAAAATTTTGGTTGCTTCCTTTATCATGTCGCTCAAAATGGGAACCCCCCAGCTAAGTTTTATAACAAAAGACAAAGAACCATTCAATGGGAGAACCCCAAACAGCCTAGCCCTTTGAAAAGCAACTTGGGAATGCAGGGTAAATCACAAACGTGGTATTCTGCAATGTGGCTTATGCTTCTTGCTGTACTTATCCTTCCTGGATAATCCCTATCAATGCATCAGTCTATGCAGAGCACTTTGTAATGGCAATCCCCACACCTGTGCTCCACTTTTCTATTCCTGAACAAAAAAAAAAATCGTCTCTGAAGTAAATGCTTCTCCAGGCTGAGCTATGACTGGATTTCACCTGTGCAAGGGCTGTCCATCACCGGCACAAATGTAACTGTAAGGGGAATTCAACAAACAAGATCTCAGTGCAGCAGCATCTGTGTTAAGTGTTATGTATGTGAGTCACCCTTATACCCTGAAGGGGACTCTTGCATGTGCAACTATTTGCCAAATGGCAAATGATATATTTCTGATGCACCACAAGTAACACAACTGAGCTTATATCTCACTCTCCTACAATTGTTTTGTTTCTTTGTTCATTTGTTTTCCCACTGATTCACGTGATGTTATTCCTAGTATGGAGTCTGATGACTTTAACTGTATAAACAAGAAAATAGGTTGATTTGGGTTGATTGTCTGTACCAGGGAGAGAAATTGGGAATTCTCAGTACAAAGACAGATACATATGCTTAAGAAATCTCAGAGATGATACTTTATCTGATTATACACACGTGTGACATGTGTACACACACATACACACATACCTACATGTACACATCCCAACAGTGCCATATTTAGATAGGTATATACAAAGACTTATTCCACGCATGGGGAGTGTTTAAGAGATCGATAACTTTTTAAAGCATCTAAATGTGATCCTTCTCCTATGTGCAATGTAAAGACAATTAAGGTCCCAATGATCTTCCTTTAGACTATGAAAATCAATTTCTTGTCAAGTCAGGTTCTCGTAATAATTTCAGACTCCCAGAAAACACAGCATAGTCAAGACCAGTATTTTCGCATGGATTGCCAAGCTTTCTAAAACAAGTGTTTATAAAGTCCCTTGACTAAATAAGAGAACAGACTTGAAAACCCAAAGAGGGTTGTGAGACACTCATGCAAATATCTCCTTTGAGCTCCAGTGTCACTTTCTGCAGTTTTGCTTTTATCTGTAATCAGAACATGCTAGGAAAGTGTTCTTAACCACCACCACCACCAAAAAAAACCCTCATCTCCTACTGATCTTGTTACTTTTTTGCAATATTTCTTCAGTGATATGAACAGGAAAATAATGTGAAGCTTTGGTAATCACGGTATTAATGTATTAATGTTTGAAAATCTTTCTAAAGGTCCTCCATGCTTCTGTTTACTTCAGCAGCAAGAACACGTGCCTATCATTTCTGAAAACTTGGATGTCAGTGGGCAAGAAGCAAGAATTTCAAAGCAATTTGACAGAAAACAAACAAATAACCAGCTATCCTTGGCTTCCTACAGAATGTCATCAAATCGCAGGCTGGATAAGTACCAAATCTTTTCTGTGTGGGATGGAAGATATGAAAGATATCGCATCAATTCTGAATTCTCTACCACAAAACTTCAGTAGCAAAATATTGCCAGGCTGCAAATAACATTAGAGGACTGCATTGGTAAGGTTTATAATATACAAAGAGTTTCTGTAAAAGCAAGGATTGTACCGTGGAAACCAGGCTAAAAATTTGAAAGCTGTAACCACTAGGCTAGGAAAAGAGCTTTTCAGTGATGTACACTTATTTGTAGTCAAACAGAGTGCTCAAATTTCATAAACTAAGTAAAGCTGGGCCATGTCAAAGAATGAGATAAAAGATAGGTGATACCAGAAGTTGGTTTTATGCATCAGTAGCTGGCATGCTTCTGCATAAGTGGGCATTAAATTAAACATTCAAGTGACCATTCAGTTGCACTACTTTGCCAGAAATATGTTTCTGCTGAGAACAAACTCCAGGTCCAATCACTCTGTTGGTTAAAAAAATAAAATAAAATAATGAACTCTATGGAAGCAGGAAGTGATCACCTAGTATACATTGTACTACGAGTCTTTCCTATTCACCCAGTACTTTTCAAGGGGTTAAAATTAATAAAAGATTTGAGTTCACGAGAATACATTGTAACCCACACAAATTTTCCAGTCACAGAGTCCATTACAAATGTTGATTTTGCGATTTGCGAAATGTTTGCGATTATCCACAGGATCCCATAGCTGACAAATCAGCCCTTATTCTGATCTGCCTACCACGTGTAAACATCAATCAATGTTTAATCAGACAAAGTCACAACCTGGCCCTGCCAGTGGTGCAAAGCAGCAGTCTGGAGGAGAATAACCCATCGGAGACTGAAAATGCCTAAGTCTAAATGGAGCCATTCTCACAGAAATATGGTGATTGCATGCATGCGAGTGGTAGGATCTAGTAGGCAAAGAAACACGGCCAAGAATGTGTGAGAAGAACATAAAAAGATGTCATTATCAAGCAACGTATTTGGTAATATAGAGTGTGTGTGCTTTTTGTGGCTATGCTTCTCCTTCTTCCAAGAGATAATATCAATATGTTTAGAAATATGTGTATGTAGCATGGGATAAATGGAGGAACATAATTTCACTTTCTCAGTTAAGAGTTTGTGGGAAGGCACTAAGCTCTGCCGTGTGGCAGGAACCTACGGCAAGAGAGGTTTCTCTGCTCCATATACAATGATATCACCCCTAAAACAAAGTCTAAGGATGAAAGTTTTGACATAGATTTCCCATAGGTGCAAAGAAAAGAGAAAGAAAAGTAGCAACTACAGCGCACTCTTCCGTCAAATTTACTTTTAAGTAATGATTTTATTGGAGGCTGATTTTTGAGTGAGCAGAAATGTCCCCCCCAAAAAACAAGACCCTTAAAATTTGTCTCAAAATAAGTAAATATTAAAACCAAAATATATATACATTTTCATTAATTGAATAAATTATGAAATTGTATAGATTGTTAACATTCATTGCATAGTCAAAGGAAACAGGAAGAAGGATGTCAAAGGAAACAGGAGAGTTCTGATATGCAGACAGGTATAAAACAAGTTGGCTTCCCTTCCAATAAACTATGGCTAAACTATTGAGTGATGATAATTTTCAGATGTTGCTCACAGGCTGGGGGAACCATGAGAGTGCAATATGTACGTAGGTCTCTGTCCGGAGATAATACAACACAGGCCTGAGGCAGATAGCAGAAGGAAATTTAGATATGAGTGAAACAAATAAATGCCTTCTTGTAAAATGGAGAGATACTTATGTCAGGTCAAATAAGAAATAAAAACAAGACAGCTCCCAGAGGAGTTATAGAATGTAATAAAAGATAGCAACAGGACGAGAACTAAAACCAAGAGATGTTCTTCACAGATTTTTTCCCATTCCATTCCCATTTCCACAGAACATTGATTTCTTTTCTCTTTCTTTCTTTTCTTTTTTTTTTTTTTTTTCCTGAAAAATCAAATTAAAATCGCTCTTGACCAAACTTCCACCTCTTCTCATTCCTTCAACCCAGGACCACTCGGTGCACCATGGATGCTTCCACTGCCTTCCTTTCCCCAGACAACCTTTCACAGCAAAGCAGGCTCACCTTCAGATTCACCATGCAACTCAGCCCAAAAACTGCAGACACTTTCAGCAGAGAGAAGCAGCTGCAAGTAATTATCTAGCAAGCAGCTTTAGCAGAGCTCATGAAAAGGCACCTATAGCACTTGAGCAAATAACTGTTAATTTGCAGATACAGTTCAACATCTAGCCCAGACTGATTGCAAATACTTCTGTAGTTCATGTCAAACAGCTTAGTCATCATCAGGCGTCCACGTCTAAAATCATTTTTTGTGCCTATTTTTACAGCTGATCAGTGCTTGTACATACAGAGAGATTCCTGCTATTTCCACAGGACAGCTGCACTCAAAATGACATTATCCTCTAACTACTTTTTAGTTATTAATTTGCTCAAAGCCCAAGCTACATTTGACATTAAAATATAAAACCTAGTGAAAATTACTTTTTTTTTTTTTTTCCCTACTGGAATTTTCGGATAATAATACTACTGCTTTTTTTTGCTTTTTTTTTTTTTTGGTGGTGGTAGTGTGTTTTCTTGTTTGTTTGTTTTAACTTAGAATGAATTATACAGGCATTGTTCTTCTAAAGCAAGTATCTTCTTTTCCTAAAGTTTCCTTTTAGTAAAACCTCAACACAATCCTGAAAGCAGGACAAAATGAAAGGAGGGACACAAACCTCTTGGCAAGGAAGTAACTGCAGTTATTTTAACAAATGTGAGTTTACCTTATGGTCAGTTATTTCAGTTTATAACTTGAAATTATATATTATTATAAACCCAACAAAAATGAAGAGGATCACGTGGGTTGCTTTCATGGTAGTGCAGAAAACTGGACTTTAGCCTGCTAAGGGGAAGGTGTGTGTTTTGTTACTCGGTGCTGCGAGGATGCCCTGTGCAAATGGCAGGGAGGCAAGCAGCCAGCCAGGGCACCAAGGGCAACATCATTAGTCGAAAAGAAAGGGCGGAAGCAGGTCAAATGTCTAGGTCAAATAAGGTAGGACAATGTTATGAAGAGGCTCAAACACAAAGGCAAAAGGCCTGAATTCAACAGGGAGGTGCTGAGCTGGAGAGACCTGCACAGCTCTGCAGGATGTGTCCAGCACCTCGCAGGACTGCACCTGAGGATTGAATTTCCATCGTCAGCAGGACATTGTACGTTAGTGATGACTGCAGAATTAGGTTCCGAGTGTTTGGGAATGTATCTGGAGAGATGATAGAGCGTGATTGTCAGATTATTATCATTAAATTGAGGTATCTGAATGAAATGAAGAAAAGGAAAATGCGAGCTGAACAAAAGGAAAATGTTCCTAATGGAGAATTCTATTAGGCTGCTGAAAAGTTTCCCCGGGGAAATGGTGAAGTCCTGTTCTTTACAACACAAGACAAAACACTGAAAAATATACTATAAGGAAAAATCCTAGAGAGGCAAAGAAAGGCATTAGATAACCCATTAGGTCTTCACTGCCTTTGATTTCTGTGGAAATGAGCAAAGCCAGAGAAATAGATTATCAGTAAGAAACCACAAATATTATTTTGGTAAAAATCCTCATTCTATGTCAGCATGACCTGTGAAAACTTAGGCAGTTAAATCTTTTTTTCCCTTGGCAGAAGTGGGAGTACCATAAAGGCTAACATCGGTACTCATGCAAATACATGTTCATCCAACTGTCCTACTCCAGAACTCCAGAACGTATCTGGTTTGGAAATGCTTAGTCTTGCGAAATAAGAAACCATAACGCAGGTAACATAAGAAAGCAGAACAATACCATATGATGTAGTTCAAATTTGAACCAGAATATGACATATTTGCAAGGAAGTACAGACAAATGTCTGAGAGCAATCCACTCTGGTATTACCTTCTCTTTGCAAAGTTTTACATTCATAGTGACACTCAAGAGGCAGCCCAGAAAAAAGTCCTATCTGACCACTATTGGATAAGTTTCTGTCACGAGTACTTTGTCCCTAATTTTGAAAACTAGTTTCTCAAAAAGTTCTGCGGAAAAAAAAAAAAAAAAAAGGTTTACAAATATTTAATATGTGTAATTGATGGTGCAATGCGACACCCGTGGACTTGCCGGTTCGCACCCACGGCACTGCAGAAGGCACCCTTCCCGCCTGCCAAGTTTCTTCCCACTCTCCACAAAGAAAAAACTTCAGCATCAAGAGGAGGTAAGAAGGGGATCAGGGCCAGGTTTCTGCTTTGAGAACACTCTTCCCTAGCGCAGCACAAGGAAGCAGATGGATAAAACTCACCCGGCCCTGTGCCTGCTCACAGCAAGGCACAGCTGCACGGAGGGAGGGCTCAACATGTCACACAGCCACTGCAAGGGCAGGATTGCTCGGGGAGCTGCAAGCCCTCACAGCAGCACCGTGTGCCCCATTCATCCCTCTTTGGCCTTTTGTAACAAGGCTAAATGAGAATTTCTGAAAGTATGGTGAAGAAAATTTCTAACTCGTCCTTAATGGGACGAGCTCAGTGCTTTTCTGTAGCTACTGAATTTCATTTTCAACACCATTTTTTAAACAAGAAGTTTGCAGATAGCATTACAGTTCCCTCTCAATTTGTTGTATTTGATTTGACAAGCATTATCTTAACTTTCTTGTTTTCTGTTACATGACTGGAGGAAAAAGAAATAAATAAAAAGATTGCAACATCCCGTCAAAATATTGGTGCTATATCAAGAAATTCAGAGAAATTTGTATTTAAGGTATCATTACAGTGATAGTCCTCTCTGACATGAAAGCAGGACTTTGAGACTCTTAAGAAAGGATTTGGTCCAGACAATGACTGTGATTTCTTCTGTGTGCACACTGTGCAGGGCTGTGCGGGGGCTCTGAAGCCCATACAGACTTCCAGGGAGATGCACTCCCTGCTTTGTCATGAAAACTTAAATTTCTTTATTCCCTTTTTCTTTTTTTTTTTTTCTTAAGAGTATAATGCAAATACTCTAAATGAGAGGAAAAAGAAAAAAAAAGTTTAATGAATGGGAAACATACTGTAATAAAAGTAATATATCTTGGGTCTTAAAATGAGCCCAGTTTATTCTGAGAGATGACTTTGCAATATAAGTCTAATTAAGAAAGATAAAGGAATGACATCCTAAAGCCAGCGATGAGCTGACAATAACGTCCTATTAGTGCGCATATTTGTGCATAGGCAGATATGATTATTAAAGCTTGTATCTATATGTCTTTTTATGGGAACTGAATTTTTTAAAGATCCAGGAAATTGTAACAGAGCATAGAGTTGCAAAAAAACATTTTATGACATTGCTGCCAATTCATTACATTATGTTGATAACAAAAGAGTTTGAGATAAGTGATATAGCCCACCTTTAAAATCTCCATATTCTGTAGTTTCAGAATATGTATGCACATGTCGAGGTGATCTTGACATGTTTTATACTATGCAGGGCTGTAAATTTGTCTCACCTTTTACTGCTTCTATGATGCATGCATAAAATGCACTGTAATTTTGGTCTTGTGATTCTTGTCACAATTGGAAAAGTCTTTAAATAATGATTCCAGCAATGTGCAGGTTTTCCTATTCGCATAAATAATAGCACAATTTTCATTTATTTATGCCTTGCTGTTTATTAAATGTACTAAACCAGTTTGGAGTTGTTGGCTGGCATGACTTATCTGTCACACCGCACAGCCTCATGATGCGGGCAATCTAGGCTCAGAGATACTTCAACAACTTAAGACAAAGATCATCTCCCAGCACTTGAAGAAGAGTAGGAAAGTCAGAAGGTGTGTGGAAGAAAGAGGCATAAAAGCTTCACTGAGAATTAGGGAGAGAGCAAAATACATACTGGAAGGCATAAAGAAAAGAGTTGTGTGAAAATCAGACGAAAAAGAAAAAGAAAAAGAAAAAGAAAAAGAAAAAGAAAAAGAAAAAGAAAAAGAAAAAGAAAAAGAAAAAGAAAAAGAAAAAGAAAAAGAAAAAGAAAAAGAAAAAGAAAAAGAAAAAGAAAAAGAAAAAGAAAAAGAAAAAGAAAAAGAAAAAGAAAAAGAAAAAGAAAAAGAAAAAGAAAAAGAAAAAGAAAAAGAAAAAGAAAAAGAAAAAGAAAAAGAAAAGAAAAAGAAAAAGAAAAAGAACATGCGTGCAAAGGGTTTTCGAAGAGTCTTCCAGTGCCTAAAGAAAAGAAGTGGATTAAATTTTACAGAAAAGTTCTACAAATTACATCAGATTTCATAGAAAAAGAGACTCCATGCTTTTATAGTGCTCTTACAGATCAAAATAAATAAATAAAAAATAAAAAATAAAAGCTTTACTTTAAAATTTCGGTGGAATATTTCATCTATCAAATACACATATTATAGAAACATGCCCTGAAAGCAGCCCAAAGAAACCTTCTTTTGATGACATTCACTTAGGTTTAAAACTCTGTAGCTCCCAAACTACAAATTTTTTAATGATCTATAAAATTCTTATGTTCAAAGTATCTTCAGTTTTCAGAACCAGAGGACCACACTGGTTTACGTTCTTTATACTATTATAATTTCTCTACTGTTTTTTTCACACAACACTTTTAATCATGGTCCTAATGAATTTTTAACCACTGCTGTCCCAGAGGCAATTTCCATTACTTCCATGGGAATTCTTTATCCAATGACAAAAAGAATGGGAATTGATGTCCTGGATCAGATTATTCTGACCATGTAGCTTGCTGGCGTTATTTACACACAAGAAAAATCTCCTTAACATCAGAACAGCCCATCATGAAGTAACTAGTCCAGAGGGAAAGTTTATTTCTCATCCTTGTCAATTACTTGTCTGTACATCATATAATTTCCCATACTGAATAGCTGAGGCTACATGAATCGTCCATTAGCATTCCTAATACTGTGCTGGAGTATCATCCTGGTTATTTCTCATGAAAGCGAGTTTCAGAATTAAATTAGGTTGTATGACTTAAGAAACACTGTTCTCTCTTCTCTGATTTAAAAAGCTTTAAATACCTTTCAGTTTTGACCATAGTTTCATTCATTAAGTACAGATTGCTTTATTTTTATGGCAGGAAATAACAGCTCTAGCTTTGTGTCCTCTTTTATTTAGACTCTAGATATTATTCACTCTGAAAAAATGCTAATTGTTGCTAGCTGCATTCTATGATGCAACTTGCTATTTGCAGCTTCATGGGACATACAGTTTTACTGTTGAATCACATGTGTGCATCCTGAATAAGATTATTTAAAGCATCGGTTTAAACCTAATATTAGAGAAATGGGATACAACAACTTTGTTTTGTGCCAGCAATGTGCACTTGCAGCCCAAAAAGCCAACCGTGCCCTGGGCTGCACCAAAAGCAGTGTGGCCAGCAGGGCGAGGGAGGATTATCATTAAGGTCTCTTCCAACCCAAGCCGTTCTATGGTTTTATGATTTGATTGTATGATTTGTTCAATGAATTTACATGTCATTAGGTTACCTGATGGAAACCTTAATACAATATTAATGGATAGGCAGAATTGATATTTTTTGCATGTCAGTCAAATCTTGAAATCATAAGAGGAGCAGCTAAAGTGCTGAGCTAGAAGGCATACAATCTGCAATTCGTTTGAAAATAAATAATCTGTCTCTATAGGTAAAATTTCAATATCAGAAAAATACAGAATTGCAAATTGTAACTGAAAGTGATTATAAAAAATATAAAAATGAGTTCTGCATTTGGTATATAAATAAAACAAAAGCAGAGCAGAATATATTCTCAGAAACATATTACCATATTCACTTCAGTAAGTACTACTCATTCTCATCCCTAGCAGTCCCATATTCTATAAATATATTGTGTTTTCCTCAATTTCCTTGTTGACAGCCATTCACTTGAAAATGTGGAATACTGAAAACTGTGCTGGAAAGAACTTCTCTGGACCTCAAGACAGCTACATTTACATTATAATTCTGTAATTCCAGTTCATTACCAATTTGACTTGTTGCCATTTTTATCTACCAAAATGTTCTCTGGACACTTCCCGTATGTACGCAATGGAAACCTCCCGTAAGCCTGCAGGAGTCCCGGCTGATGCCCACAGCAGTGACACTGTCCCCCAGACAGCCATGGGAGATTTCAGTTTCCCAGTTCTTCTAGTACAGTTCTTCACAGGATTTTAAATCTCACCTCTTGTTTTTCTCTGAACTGCTAGGTTTATCAAATCATTCTACCACCTGCTTTCAAAATGGTTTCTTCCATTCTTTACAAGAGCTTCTTTTTTTTTTTTCTTTCCCCTTTTTTCCTTTTTTTTTTTTTCCTGTAAACTCATTATACTCAGATAAAGAATTTGTCTCCATTCTGCACTGTAAGGAATTGTGTTTGTCTTATTAGAGCAAAGACAGAACTCCCACACATATCTTCTGGAATAAGCCTGTTATCAGCTTGTACTACATTTTTAAAATATCTCCACGGTTCTTTTCATAGCTGAGTCATAAGTCAACCTCTGGCATACCTGGAAGTCCATTTCAGCCAACCACAGTCACTTGAACCTCTGTTATCTTCATTTGCACATATCAATGCCAAGAAAAAAGCCAGCACAATAATAATTGATCATAGAACAGATGAAAAATATTTATCTATCCAAGACAAATGATGAATAGGTGAGAAGCTCCGCAGTATGAAACTCAGCTACTCAGGAGCCCAGAAGAGAATGATGGTGGGCAAGAGGAACCAGAGTGGGGCTAGTGAACTCTCTTTCCAAAGCTGCCATTTCTAAAGCACCTAGTGCTAACCACAGTGTTGAAGAGGTATACCATTACCATTCCATCTCTAAATGGAAAAAATAATAACATATATATACTTATAAATATATATATAATACATACATTTATATATATGTATATGTATTATATATTACACATTATATATTATATATATATGCATATATATATATATATACATATATATACACACTCCATGTTAATGTAACTGAAACAAGTTAGGCACAGGAGAGAACAGAAGTTGCCCATGTCACTGAATCCTTATATTGCCTTCTGTATTTTTCTTCACATATTTTGGTTCCAGAAGCACTCATGGCTATGTCTCTTTACTGTGTCTTGCTCTCTGATACAATTTTATTCACTGGTATACAGATTTTTACCCAAAGCCATGGCTACCCTAAGCGAAGAAGACATCATGTCATATCAGCTATCCTGCTGGTTAATTAATTACGGCTTGTGCAATGTTGTGAGTGGAAAGCACTGTAGAAGTGCTAAATATTTTTTTTGGCAATTTCTGTAACTCTAAACAACAATAGTTGGGTTTCCTACGGAGGCTGCATGTACTCCTTCCTACATGAGGTTACATTGCTTTATTTTGAGAAAATCAGAAGGCTGCTTCCTCTGTGTTTTAGGTTTTCATAGTTTATACCCATGAATGTCACAGCCTCTGCATGCCTAAGGCCTCATCTGTCAAAGGCAAACCCATTTTTAGCAGAGCGTGTTCGCCTGTATGCTCCAGGAATGCGCCTATACGAGATCTCTGTGAGAGGCAATGAACTACAGCTCCTGAGCTGAATAAAGAGTTAATATTTTGATTTTTTTGTCCCCCCAGTATTATCTTCTCAAATTCAAGGACAGATAATTTAAAGAGTTTACATTTACATATGAATTATAAACCAGCAATTTACAGGGGAGATGTAAATGAGGCAGGCATACAAATTGCGAAAAGAATGTTGAAATTTGTATCTTTAAAAGAAAACCCAGGTGCCCAAGCACAGAACCAAGCATAAATAAACCTTAAGTGAATATACCCTACGAGCTCCTACGTTCGTGGCTGGGAATCCGAAGTAAGTCCCCTGGCCTCAGTGGACCTGCTCAGGATGTTCTCCTCGTACAAAGGAGATCACATTTTGCACACTTAACCTCCATGTGCCTTGCACAAGCAATTCCGTACGGTGGAGGCCAGGATCACGCCTTCCTTCTAAGGCACCACTGAAGGGGACAGTGATTTTCAGAGCAATGCTTAGATCTATAATTGGGCGTGGTTAGGCCAGTAGAAGTCTTGAGTATTTACCAGAAATGTCCCTGGACAGAATACTGAATTTAGAAGTAATTCTGGAGACATATTTCTCAGAGCCTGTTCAGTTAGGAAAGATAGTGGCATTTTTCTTCTGCTTTCCCGATTCCCTATCATTTTTGCCCCAGCAACACCCTTCTCATCTCTGAAATACGTGCAGGAATGCCAAGCAAGGGTGAAGGCAATGTCCTGTCTTTGAGGCCTTCCTTCAGCTGAGGAAGAAACAGAAGGACGTTGGTTTCAGCACATGGCCTGGAGAAGGCCCAACAGCCAAAACACCACCTTCAGTTCGGTTTCTATTTTTGAGCACCATTTGCTATCAGCCTTTCTTTCATTTCCCAGCTCTCATACTGCTGCCACACTATCAGTACTTCCACTTACCCTATTTTTACAAGGCATCAGGCTCTTTCTTTGGGAGGAATCTCACAGTGATCCAGATCACGCAATTGATTTTTGAGCAGAACCTCCTATTAAAGTCAGTGGGGAATTCTTGTTAAAAATCAATGGCACAATCTGGCCCCAAATGAGTGAATAAGTCTTGGAGAAAAGCAAGAAGTGAATGACAGCTTAATGCAAAATCAGATGTTTTGCGTGAGCCCCTAAAAGTTGAACACTACAGCATACGCACAGTCTTCATTTTTTTGATAAATACTTTTCAGTTGCATTGTGAGGGGAAGAGTGGGAATCAGATTTTAAGTGGATTGAGAAACAGAATGGAAAAAAAAAAAAAGAAACTCATGTCAATTATCTATTATGAGATTTTGCCACATCCCATACAATTTTGGCTTTGTGAAAAAATGCAATTATCAAGAAACAGCTCCTTTTCATTTTAGGGGTATAATTTACATTTCTAAATGTTCATAAAACACATTTCTCATTTCAAAAAAAACTCTTACACCACTGGCACACAGATAATATCACATTTACTGGCATTTATATTTGTATTGCACACTGCAATATCTTTGTATTAACCACCATAAAAATACTGTCTAGTTTAAAGTACTATTTTGATTTTCTTTTAAAATTTATAAATAAGATTTATATGTTGATTTTGGTACACCGCACTTCCATTTTTTAAGATTACTTTTTAAAATTTAGTAATTGTTGATATTTGTGAAAGTTACAAAACTCACACTAATGTAATTATGAAATTTTTTTTTCCACATTATTAGATTAAATACAATGCAAGGACCATTAGAACACCTAAACTGCTTCTTTAAGGGATGAATCTGGAAATTCAGCTTTCACACAAAATTTATCCAGAAGCAAAACATTTTACAAATGTATGTTTAACTTAAACTCTAGCATCTATGAGTTTAAATTACTTCGATGCTTGATGCTGAAACAAACTTCACAAAGACTGGAAAAAAATAATTCCCATCCTTCACTTAGGCTGGTACATTTTTGTCTTATGTGAACATGTCTGACAATATTTTTCTCTTTATTAAGCTAATCTATTAAGCAAATAAGTAGGATTTTACTTTTTTTTTTTCCCTTACCTAGGTGCAGAAGAAGCTATTTAATGAGTAAAAAAGGCTATGTTTAATAGCCATAGCAATTTCAGATTTGCATTTACAAAGTCTAGGTACTGCTTCTTGTGCCAATGTGCAATGCAGGGAAAAACAAATGTTCTCAATGGAAGGATGCAAACTTAAAATTAAAGCAGAAATTGAGTTCTGCACTAGCTATTCTGCATGGAATAATAGATGAATTTTTAAAAGTGCGTGGCTGAGTTCAAGTTCTGTTCATACAGACAACCAAAAACTATTGTTAAAATTGATGGTGATTGTTATGACTAAAACCACTTTTAAAAATAAACAGAGACATGATCTTTTGCCTAAGCTGAGAATCTGCCAACTTTCTTAATGGGGGAAATCAGGGGAATTGCTTAACTAACTCATTGTCATAGTAGAAAAAGTCTTGTTCTTCGTTAGTCAAACACATTTTATCTACACCAGCAACTGATGTGAATCTTATTTCTATTGTACAAACTGATAAAAGCAATGTTTGAAGTGGATATGTAAGCTGAGGAAGTGAAAAACAGTGGAAAATGGCTCTTAGGTTTTTGCTTAACCTAGGCAAGGATCCACCTGCACAAAGAAATTAAGACTGAAGTCACATTTCATGGATTTTATCTGAAGATAGTATTTTCTTTGTGTTGGTTATGATGTTACAGCTTAGGTTAAGCTAGTTATTGGGGTTCGTATATTCAAATAATATATATTTTTTTTGTAATTTTTAACTCCTGTTACTTTTTTTCTTCCATGTAAACCTATCCTTGATTCCTTTCTCTATGAGAAATAAAGACAGCTTCTGTTCTCTGTAACACAATGCAAAGGTAAAATAATCTATTGAAATTCAAACATTAAATATAAAAAGTAACTTTCCCGTTATTTTTACTCTGATATTTTAAATTTTAATTGCAACATCAGGTATTACTATATTTAAACCTTGTACCACCTTTTCTTAAAAGTCTTGTCATCCATTTATTTTTTCCTTTATGCTCTGGGTTGTTTTTTTTTTTAGCATGCAGGCACCTGCAGCCATGCAACTCCAATGATGCATCTAGAGCTTGATTAGACAGAAGAGTATGTTGCATCAGAACATCACTCAAACATGAGAAAAGGCACTCAGCCTTCAAATCTCATGCAGCAATTTTATAATATAAATGAATAAACCCAAACATTTTTTTCCCCAGAAGAAAATCAAAGGATTTTATCAAACAAGAAAGTCTCCAATAGCATTTTTTTTTCCAGCAGTTTTGCTCCCAAATGTTTCTCTGTTTCCCAGGAGAAAGGAAAACTACTGCGTTGCTCACTCTTGAGGTACTAACAAAGAGTCTTTGCAACAAACATATCAGATATAAATAAGTCTTGCCATTTAAAGTCAGTCCAGGAACAGTTCATTCACATACAGAGCTCCACCACCTAAGAACAATCACTAATATAAAGTGGGTTCCTTTCATATTATCTCTAGTAAATTAAAGCTCAGGAAAGTTTCCTTCTTACTCTGGCAAGGGTTTACTCTATCTGGCAGTATTTTTTTATCACCCTGCTGTGTTTAGGATAAAGGGTTCAGCACCAGGAAAGAATTAGGAATTACAAACTTGGTTCAGAAGTCCTGTAACATCTCTTTCTGCCTCCACAAGGACCACATCAGCCAAGACCTCCTGGGTTTCTGGGAGGTTTGACCATCCACTAGCACGGCCACTGTGTGCAGATTTGTTCATATTCACATGAATTTGCTCAGGGTGACCCCTTCACAAGACCAAGAATTTCTAACGGGAAGTGGAAGTTCTTCAACAGCTGGTGTCCCACCCTTAATTTTTCTTTCTCTTCCTACTGGTTTTGTGGTTGCCATTTGCCTCAGTATTAAAGCTCATGAAGGAATGGTACAATTATAAATACAGTTTGTTCTGTCAAAAATTCCTGATGTCACACACTACATTTCACTGATTGCCAGATTTGGGTCAGAAAAGAAATTTCCTTAGGGCACATTGACTCTGCCTTGAGATTTTATTTTATTGTTCTTTCCCCTGCATTTGAGAAGGAAATTGGAGTCCTTTGAGCTGCTGAGTATCTACTACAAGGCGCTGAATGATTTCAACTTCCATTAAAATTAAAATGAGCATATCACAGAAGGCACTTAGCTTTTTGTGGAGCTGTGTTTTTGCTGGGTCTTGTGGGAAACAAGATCCACCTGGCCAAAGCATGAAAGTGTCAAGAACTTCAATATCTACCTAACATATGTAATCCATATTTGTTGGGTTCTTTTCCCCTTATAACAGATTTTTTTTTCAAAATAACAATAATAAAAAAAGTTAAGAGAATGAAACCTTATAAACATGTATAAAGAATTTATTCCCGTCTAATTTAAGAATCTGCTCCCGAAGATGTAAAACCCTCAAGTGGGTCCGTTGAGATTAAACTAAAACATGTCAAAACAGGACTGGAATTAAACTGTCAAGCTTATGAGACTCATCCATCATGAGACTTTCCTTAAGAAAAGTTCCTTCTTAATTCTTGTTTTTTGAAGATGAATCTCCTGGATAAACTTGTCATAAGAGTTATTTCTACATAGGCTTTGTACAAAGTTCTGTTGACCCCCATGATGAGGAGATTCTGGCATGCACTTATTTGCTTTGATATTTAACTGACTGATAAAGTTGCAACCCTTATCCTGAAGTCCAGTTACAGTTGTGAACCTTACTGAAAGGATGATCACACAAGCTTATAATCCTGAAAAACACTATGCTGTTTCTGAAGCAAATAAATTTGCTAATTTTCTCCAAACATATATATATATACATATAGATATATCTCCTCTGCAGATTTATTTCATTTATTTAGCATGCTTTACTAAAATAAGCACTGTCAGGGCTCTCCAAAAGTTGTGGCTTCTCTCAGAATTATTGCAGATAAATATTTGAATTTAATTTTATCTTAAACTAAATCAATATCTAGTTTGGATAAATACAGAGGATAGTACATTACTTTCTAAGTGGACATTTATCTAATACTTCTTGGTGTCATTCAGATCTCCAGGCTTAAGAGATGCTACTCTGGAATGAATTTCAAGATAAGCTGCTCTGAGGAGGTTTAAAAAAAAAAAAAAAAAACTTTTTGGATCAAATGAGCCACTTACACACAAGTTTAGTTCACATAAGCTTTCGTTTATCTGAAATTTACTGAAGTCGATCTATTTAACTAAGTCAGTGACCAAAAAAATCAGGAATTTTACTTGTCATGAATGCGTGTCTAACAAGCAGCCCTTGAACTGAAGAATACTGAGCTTCATCAGCAGCTTCATCATTTCACATGAAGTTGGGAAACTGTCTCTCCTATATTAGAAAAACAAGGATGAAAATTCAGTTCGCTATTTTTAAAGAATCTCTTGAAATATTGCATATGCCAGCTCTTAATTCAAAAGTCAAAAATACTTCTTAAAATATGCCTTGGTTAGTAGAACTTGATGACTTCTCAAAGTAAGTTAAAAAAAAAAAAAGTGTGCAAACTTGATTAAAATTTGTTTTTCTTTCTCGGTTATCCTGCTTTCAATTCCTTTGCTATTCTGATGTCATCATTCTCCTAGCTGTCAAGTTGCTGTAAGACTTTCTCCACTGAAGACAAGCCAGCGTTATGAGAGGTGTCACCAAAATGTACAGTTAAAGAAGATGAAAAAAATTCAGTTGCCAATAGTCACAAAACTAAAACACCTCACTTCAGAGCAAGGTGCAAACTGACTCCTAAGCAGTGCTGAATCGTTATAGTCTAGCTACATTTTGAGGTCATGTCTAAACTGGTGACTCGTTTTGGTAAAATAATACCAAATGTTCACTTGTTAAAGCATACCAAATATCTTTATTCATAAACGATACTGAACCTTAGCTCTTTCCTTAAACATTGCTGCATAAATAAATTCAAAATCAGGTATCTCCAGTACCAAATCACCTGCACTGGCTATTAACTCAAACTGATATCAACAGATTAATTTTCCAGGAAAAAATAGGCATTTTCATTCTTCATAGGCAGTATAATTAGAATTTATAATAATAATAATAATAATAAAAAAAATTTTAAACAAACAGATTTTTCTCATACCTTTTTAAACTATATAAAGTAAAGTGGGTTTTACTTACTTATTTATTTTATATTATAGTCAAGTAAGGTCCTTGTTCTTGTAAAAGACATTATTTATAGATGGAAGATTTCCCTTTTTTTTTTTTCTTTCAGAAAGAGCAGTCAGCCTCACAATCAAATGTACCTTATTTTAAAATGAATTAATAAACATTCATGAATGATTGGATACGTGAAGTTCCCTCTCTCTGTATACATATACATACATATAGACAAATTCATTATGTGTGCACGTGCTATACATTATGGTAAGGATGGCACATTACTTGGAATGACTTTGTATATAAACATAGGAAAAAATACAGGGAAATAGGTCTTATTTTCATCCTGATTTCTATATCTAGATCCACTGACTGAAATAGTTGGGAATTTTCTGGTTTGGAATTTTCCTTAATTTTATTCAGCTACCATATCAATTTTACAATATGTGGAATATTTTAAATAATAATCAACATAAACAAATTCAAGAAGTGATGAGAATTCTTCCCGCATCATAACTAGTTAAGGTAGAATCAATGTTATTTCCTTCAGTTGTTTTTCCACGTTTGTGGAAAAAAAAAAAAAGTGAAATATTGATTAAACTACTGCTAATCCTTCTGTAATCTGCCACAAACTTGTTGGGAAAGGCTCATTATTAATTTACACAGATATTTTCTATTTCATCTGAACAAAAAGACAAAATAACAAAAACACAGATCATGTCATTTTGTTAAATCTATTTGAGAAAAGGGAAGTGATAGCTTTTTATTTACTAATTATTTCCGAGCTCAGCAGTAGAGAGTTTCAGAACTGTACATCTTTGCAGTAATTACCCATTTCTCTCCACACTCACAATAAATTAAACAGAATTTCATCTGGACTTCTAACATATATCTATGAAAGATAAATTCCATAAATACACAGCAGAATAAGCTTTCATGACAAAATTATAATAAAAATTGATTTCTCATTGTCAATTACTGTTCAGATATGCCCAATTACTGTAAAGGTTTGGTCTTAGCTCTGCACTGTGTTGCGTTCTGATTGGCTGAAGTGTTTCTAATTTTCTTAATCACTGCAGTTACTTCTCCTTAAATATACACCACTGAAATTGATTCCTGCTGTTTGACGGAGAGTTAACCAACCAGAGAAGTAGGATGTGCATAATAGCTGCTTGGTTAGCTTTCAATAATCATACCTTACACCGTCACCTACCATACTTCCTAGGCTACCTCTGGCATACAAACTCTTCAACCTGTCAGTCATAGTTCATTGCTTATTTAAAGCCTGCAAAAACGCATGCGGGAGAAAACCTGTTCTAATTGCAATGGAGAAGAAAAAAAAAAAAAAGGGAAAATGCAGATGGCAAAACTCTGTGAGAAAAAAAAAAAAAGTATGTGATTCTGACCTCATTTAAAGTCATGGCTGATCTGAATTAATTCTATTAACTTCTCTGGCAACAACCAAAGAAGGTCTGTAACGGCTGAATTCTGTCACTGGTGGCCCTGCCACACCTTTTTCTCCTCCTCCATCTCTTCCCCTGCTCCTGGTGCCCAGCTCCCATCCCAGGAGCAGCAGCTGAGCCTTCGCTCATGGTGGTCACTTACCACTGCAGCACCCTGCAGCCTCCTCTCTGGCCCTGTCCTCAAACACGCTGCACACAAATGCTTCTCGCTGCGCCTCGGGCCTTGAGCCTGTGCAGAGGGTAAGACAGCAAGAGAAGAAAAAAGCCCAAGTAGACAGCAATATGAACAGGAGTGGGGGACAGTCATGGCACAGATCCTATGAAGAAGGCTATACCCAAAATTGCACCACATCTCATTCATGCCAGCCCCAAACCAGCCTCCCTCAGGGATTGTAAAACTCGGCATGGCAGTATCATAAAATCACAGGGTTGTTTGGGTTGGAAGGGAACTTAAGACCCACCCAGCCACCCCCTGCCATGGGCAGGGACACCTGCCACCAGCCCAGGCTGCCCCCAGCCCCATCCAGCCTGGCCTTGGGCACTGCCAGGGATGGGGCAGCCACAGCTCCTCTGGGCAGCCTGGGCCTGGGCCTCACCGCCCTCTGAGTGAAGCATTTCCTCCTTATATCTAATCCAAATCTCTTCTTTTTTACCTTAAAGCCATTACTCCTTGCCCTATCCCGACGCTCCCAGACACAGAGTCCCTCCCCAGCTTTCCTGCAGCCCCCTTTAGGCACTGGCAGGCCGCTGTGAGGTCTCCCCGGGGCCTTCTCTCCAGGCTGAACAACCCCAACTTCCTCAGCCTGGCTCCATGGGAGAGGTGCTCCAGCTCCTTCATCATCCTCGTGACCCCCCTCTGGACTCGCTCTAACAGGTCCATGTCCTTCTTGTGTTGGGGCCCCAGAGCTGAGCGCAGGCTCCAGGTGGGGCCTCACGAGAGCAGAGCAGAGGGGAACAATCCCCTCCCTCGCCCTGCTGCCCACGCTGCTGTTGGTGCAGCCCAGGGTACGGGTGGCTTTCTGGGCTGCAAGCACACATTGCCGGCTCATGTCGAGCTTCTCATCAACCAACACGCCCAGGTCCTTCTCCTCAGGGCTGCTCTCAATCCATTCTCCACCCAGAATGTATTCATGCTTGAATTGCAATACACAGGTGATCAGAACCGACAGAACAAGGTGAGAAACCACAAGCACAGCCCACAGAGACAGGTACCAAGTCCAGTTCTCCCCACTGTGTGCCCAGACCCCTCAACCAAAGGACCCCCGTGCCTCTGCCCTCCCTTCTCCTCTGACAGCTGAGCCTTCAATTCCATCCCCACACAGTAGCACAGCTTCACCCAGCTCACGGCTGGTAACGAAGACACAAATGTAGTAGAGGAAGGAGCTGAACCTTCAACAGCAATTTTCTGTAAAAGTGATCCAATCATTAGGTCACTGCATTACAGAAAGTGCTGGTTGCAGGCACTACCTTTACTTTCAGTGCCATCACCTCTTCTACAGACCTCGTTACAGCACCTCGTGGTGCCCATGCCATGCCCTGAGCACAGGGCTGCACAGGGTGATCTCGGTCCTAAAACCAGGCACCTGAAGGCTTAGGGCTGCAGTGTTCAATTGAGTGAATACACTACATACCTCCCTGCCTGACGTGAGATAGAAAACGTAGCTTTTGCAAATACACAAAATCCTCTTAATAGCTTCCAATGAAACGACAAGTACTTTCCAAAGTATTATATAAATATTATATAATATTCATTACTCTGTAAACACAGTGATATGTAATATGATATACTTCTACTTCACCTGTTCATAGAAAAAAAAGTAATTCAGAAGCTGTTTTACAGGAAGTGGTGAAAAGGAAAAGGCAGTACATATCTACCCATGTCAAATAAATGGAAGGTATGTGCCTGTATATAACTTAATTATACCGTTGGGAACTTCAGCATAAGGCTGTGCATCTTAAACCAACCACTTTGACTTCTGATTTTTAAATTTATATTTCAAGCCAATGTTTGTATTTCTACTACTCCCAGGATAGTGGCTGGGCAGTAAATGCTATCACTATAGGCCTCTCTATCAGGCATGTTTCCCCTAACCATTCTGCAAATGAGCTGTCCAGGTTTACCTTCAGGAAGCATTTTATTGAAAATAAATTTTAAATTATTGAACATTATTATTATATATAATATATATTATATATTATTAATATATATTGAAAATTGAATAATTATTTAAATTATTGAAAATAAAATGCTAGGCAAAAGAATCTCTCAGAATCAAGTGACAACAGAATCATAACATTCTAGAGATGAAAAAGATCTAAGAGCTGATCTGGTCAGCCCTCTCTAGCAGACAGGACTGTAACCTCCAGTTAACCTGTAACCTCCAGTGGGTTCTCTGGAGTATTCTTCACTCCAGATTTAAATGACTCAACAAGAGTCACCTTTATTTCCTCTGAAACTATCCCACAGTTTACCTCCTTGCCAGAGATTTTTCCAGATGTTCAGACAACCAGCTCCTGTGCTCAGTTTCTTCTCATTTACCTTTTCTAAGTAACACTGACCATCATCTCAGCAATGCAGTAGTATTACATTCAATTTTCAGTGTAGATTTTGGTCAATGTTACATAAAACTCCAGGTGCATACAAAGAGCGACCGTGTAACACGGTGCAAGCCTTCAGTAGCTGGGATTACCCCTACCTGACCCACACGCGCATTTGCATTTGATCATCAGTTAGCTCAGCTAGTTCTCTCAAGCTTTCCTCCAGAACCAATCCATCTATTCTGTGACTTACAACAGTTTTCCCTTTTAATGTGAATCTCATCACTTTGACTCATTACAGGTTTTTGAACTGCATGCTGTATTCTACATAGTCTAATATTGCCTTCTGGAAATTATGGGTTCTAATATGATTCCTTTAAATATACAGCATAAAAGATATTGCCCCTACAATTTTTTTAGTCATATTGCAACCTTATAACTAATTTGTGGTCCACTCTCACTCTTAGGTTTCTTCCTATTAGTGTATATTTCCACAGATTATTTAACAGACTATTTATTTATGTTTGAAATATATGTTTTTTTCTCCCAAGTATCCATTAATTTTTTTTAATCCTATATTTTGATTTCCAGACAATATTGCTAACCTAATCAGTTATTCTTTTTCTTTCTCTTTTCCCACAAGTATTTGCAGCATTTCCAAATACAGTAACTTGTTTCATTTGCTGTCTCCAAATTGTTGTAAATTAAGTACCTTCAGATTATTAATTCAGTATGCATAGAATCAGATAATAAAATTCCTAAAAATCACCAGTGTGTGACTATATAAGCACATTTTGGGAAAAAAAAATACATTGTTCATTTGTGAATTTATTAGAGCATTAAAATTGCATATTCCTTTGCTCATTTTTAGGTGAGTGCATCATATCAGAACTGAAGCTTCAAATATACTCTGGTCTTTAACATTCTCTGCAATTAACATCCAGTTAAAAATGGGATTGCTCTTCATCTGGGGCAGCAAAACCATGGGGATGAACACATACAAAGAACAGGTCAAAGTCAGGTTTAAAACTCAAAATACACAAACTCATATGCATTACTGAAAAATATTAATTTTATGTATGACAGGCCCAACCTGTTTGTTTTAGCATCTCCTATTTATAGGAGCTGCTTCTTTCAGGAGGCACCACAGGTGAGTAACAACTATCTGAATAATCGGGAGTTGACAGGACAGGGCTCAATATACGATATACAGGTTGTACAATGTCTTTTGGCAGGTATTGTGGCCTACATTCCTGGAGATACTTGAACACACAGTTTGTGAAAACAATGTTTTAAACTCATTCAAAAAAAAAAAAAAATTGTGTTAAATATAATATCTTGTTTATTGTGTATACAGCAAGTGAACGTGTCAGCGTACTGTATGCTATTAGCAAAATGTGCTCAAATGGCTGACTTTCATTTACAATATCTGGCATATCTTTTTTTTTTTTCCTTCGGTGATATTTGTTTTGCAGATATGAAAGACATGAACAAAACTAATGAATATTTCTAAGGAAAGTACTTCCAAATAATACACTTTCAAGTGACAGAAATATTTAATTTCATGAATATATCTCATTTATGTTCAAAATAAAGTATTTCACTGGGAGAATGTACAAGTTCCAGCATCATCTATCAACAGCGTTTAGAATAGGAGCGGTATCTTTCAAATGCAGCATTTACAAGTCACCACTTGTCATTAAATGTAACTGTATGTTCAAGAGGTTTGTAATAATAGCCTTTAATTAACTGAGGACTGTTAGAGATTTCAGTTGCCCTTTGAAATTCTTAATTATTAGTTGTATACAGCCCTTTATGGCGCAGTTAAGGTTAAATTAAATAATTAAAATATACCTCCAAGAGAAATATAAGGACTTTACATATTTTAATTAAATTTCTGAATTTCAAGGTGTTTAAAATAATAACATATGTTTTGATTTTCTTACAATGGCATACATGACTGCTCCATACATTAAACAAAAAGTCGGTAGTTTTTTATGGGAATAATCGCTAAGCATGACGCATGTAAATGAGCTATTTTCTATGCATGGCTGGCAAAAGTGCTAATTAAATAGTTGGTATTCGAGGCTATGCTCGTTCATTGTTTAGTGACATACAAATCCAGCGATGTGTGCCAGCAGACATTTTAAGTTGAATGTTTTCTCCTCTACGCTCTTTGTCATGAAATGGTGGCACCATGATGAGAACACTGGTGTAAGCAAAACACTGAAATATGCTTTAATAATGTTTTAACCATGTAGCGACACCAGTCTAGTTTTCTAATGAATGTTTAATTTCTTTCTTCTTATAAGGATGTTCCGAGTTATCACTGATGCATATTAAATCATATACATGAGTCATTTTCTCACTAAATTTTCATAAAATGGCTAAATGCTAATGCACCAAATGGGGCTTACTGTATATGGTACAGTAAATATGCCCTTGCAGGTTTTCTGCAATCAATCTCCTGTATTTAATTAGTGGCTAGATAGAGGTCTGTTCTGAAAGGGGAAGAGAAAAACCTTTGTGTATAGGCTGCGAACTTCTGATACTGATGATGATTCCTAAGTGATGATTAGAACCCAGTCTAGAATTAGAATTTGCACAAGGCGGAAAATAACGTTCCTTGACAAGTGCACTTAAGTGGCCTCCCTGAAAGTGGCCAAGTGCTGCTAATAACCAACAGGCAGTTCACTGAGACTTTTCCACATCCAAAATCAATGCCAGGTTCAAAATACACAGAGTCCATGATTTTAATTGTGCAATGCTTGATACATCACTTAACACTCACCGCTAAGTCTAAAGCTGCCAAAATCTTGCTAGCACCTCACTGTTTCTCAGTGTAAGTCAAAAATGCTATTCTCCTCTTATTGTTGCATACCGTCACCTTCCACCCACATTAACTGTACTCTCCTGTCTTCCTGTTAACAGAAATCACACGTATTGGCCAACTTATATTTGGATTGATAGCATGATCACAAGAAGAATGGCATCACTGTTGCAATATTACTAATCCAAACAAAAACCTTGCATCTAATGAAGGAAACTTTATTCTCTCTCTTTTTCTTTCTGACATCTGTAACATTTTTGTACCTGGTGCAAAAAAAGGGGCTATTTAAAAATAAATGTATGCTTTGCCCTACAGTTATTTTGAATTAGTCTTGATAAATAATTAAGCAATGCATAATATATTATTTAGATGCAATAGTCTTAAGAATTTGAGTGGTATTCAACTACAATTATAGTAATTTATTTATCAGTGAAAAATTTACATAATCACTCTTCAAAATCCAGTGGACTGGAGAGATATCAGAATGACATGCAGGAATGTGCCTAATGACTCCGGGCATTAGATTCACTTAATAATGTAGTGATGCGCAAGATGGTGTAATATCTAACATAGCTATATTTGAGGAATCATTTTTAAATGAGGAAAATGAAATATTGTTTTCTCTTTTTAGTTTTATTTTACAAAAAAAAAAATAGGAAATTTTTACACAAATATTTTACACAAAAAAAAAATAGGAAAATAGGAAATAAAATATTCTATTTCAAATCAAGTATTATTCCTACTGGAGTGGAAATGAATTTAAAGATAGTTTACAATAAAATCCTGAGGTCTCTCTTTGTCAGCTGTCAGAGGGAACACTGATGGTCCTAGCAAAATGTGAAGGGTCACTTGATTCTGTTTAGTCACTATAGGCTGTCCCATTGGTGAGGGACCACGCAGGAAAGAAATGCAAGTTTTGTGCCTCGTCCATGTGGGCAGAGTGGTGGCAGAGTAATTCATAAACGCATAAACACAAACGAGCCTGCCTGTGCCAATCCTGGCCGTGCAAATGCTTCTGAAGTAGAAAGAGGCTCTACATAAATGCCATAGGAGTTTAATTTATGCCATTGAAGAGTTATGGGAATCTAGAGGAAGACATAAAATTAATATTCATATATTTCCCAACAATACTTTCATGCCCACTGGTAAAATATTGGTACCCATTAAATCCTCAGTGCTCAGCTGAGCCAACAGCAGCTGACTACAGCCATAGAGAAAGAGATTTTACTGGTCTGGTTTGAACCAAATTCTAACATAGAAAAGACAGCGAAGAATTAGTTCTGGCTCTGTTTCAGGCCATTCCACCATGAGGTTGTACTTTTCTGTGCATCTGCGGAGAATTGTGAGATGCAACATCAGCAACCGCACATTGAGAGAGAAAAAAGCTAAAGACAGTAATTCATACTTCATATGAAAGAGTGTTAATTTTACGTTTTTGTGATGTAACACAACTGCTGCTGAGCCACAACTGAGAAGGAATTACATGTGTGTTTTCTGCCCTTGCTGGGCAGGTTTTCTGTTACTGACTCCAGCTCTCGTATACAAGGTTATTGTGTTAAACTCCAATTACATTAAACTTTTATCCTTATGCTCATGATAATGACACTATTTAAAAAACAAAAAACAAACAAACAAAAAACCTCCAAATCTTGTTTCCTAGATGTAACATTCCAAACAATGATTACAGTGGAGGTTTTTTTTTTATGTTAATGTCCCTTTCTGAGAACTGACATAACTAACAGAGCAAATGTAACTTACTCAAAAAGACATCTCTTTTAAAATAGTGGTTTAAAATATATATATACACAAACTTTTTGTTTGCACAGAGCTTGTTTTGGAATTAAAACAACCCTGTTCGACCACACAGGTCCTTTAGAAAGGGCATAAAATGATTCAATGTGAGTGTGGAGAGACTGACCAAGCTTTGACCCAAAACACTGGACATTTATTTTTCCCAACAAACTCCTCTTAGACTCAAAAGAAGACAAATTACTGATTTATTTCCCATTATTTATGAAGTTCATTTTGACCTATCCTCTACTTTCTCCATGCTGGCCTACAAACTGGAGGTCAAAAGGCTAAAGTGCTCCTTATCAAGCCCCTGTGCGTCAGCAGTTTCCTTCATTCCTGCACCGCTCACTGCGCATGGCTGCTTACACGCCACATGCTTTTGGGCCCTGTCGAAGCCACAGTAGGCCACTAATTGTTAAGCAAATGAAGAAGGACTGGGGTTCTTTGCGCAATACACTTTAGCATAGATAAATTGTCAGTGTTTAGGAGGAGGGATGCCGGGAGTCCCCAGCACTGCACACTTCATATTTCAGCAACCACTGCAGGGACTGGAAAAGATGCCCAGAGAGCCCTGCACATGGAGGAACAAGGCCATTTGTGCCATGAATTTGCAGCACCCCTCGGCTGTTGGCCAAACACCCTTAGTAGGGCATCCCAGATGGAGAACCATGCTGGGGGCACCAGGCCGGGCCTTATCCCAAAGGGCCGTGCCCCCGGCTGTCTTGGCGAGGCCTTAACGGCCGCCGCCCCCTCAGGAGGCCCCCCCCCCCCGTGCGGGTAATCAGCGCTAATTAACAGAGGCAATTAGCAGCCACCAGCCCCCCGCGGCAGCACCCCTCTGCTGCCGCCGGCCCCACCGGGGCCGGGCTATCTCCATGGAAACGCAAACCAGCGCCGACCGCCATTTTGTCGGGTGGATGAGGGGCAGGGTGGCGGTGGCGGTGGGAGGCTTGGGGTGTGCTGGGGTCTGAGGGAAAAGGGGGCAGAAAAGTTGCCAGAGGGAAAGCAACATGCGTGGGGGGCTTCTGCCCACGGCGCGGAATGGGGAGAGCCCTTCCTGTGTGCCCCCTGTGCTCATCCGCTGTGAGGCCATGACAGGGCCTGCTCTGTGAGCGGCTGATTGTAAGTTTCCTCGATTGCTGCGGCCTGGCGTAGTGTGAGATCAGGATCCCAAGCTGTAAAGGCAAGTTTGAGAGGTGGCCTGCTAACATGGTTACTTTGTTAACTTCTTTCAGTCAATCCCAAAGCAATTCCTGCTGTCCTCAAAAGGAGAGGACAACCACAAGTCCAGTCTTTGGGAGGAGCGAGCGACGAGGATAAAACCTGGAGATTTGGCTCGTAATAGCTTCATCTTACAGAATTAGGGGGATAATCACATTAGCTGCAATGACACTGACAGAACACCCCGCTCCCTTTCACCTGCTGTGCTCTGTACACGTGTCTGCTGGATAGGAGCTGGGTGCAAGGCACCTCCTGCCCCAGCAGCTAGTGCCAGAACTTCACCTGCGTTACGCTGGCCGTGCAGGCAATCCCTGTGCCTGCTTTACACCACACTGTGAATGTCTATGTGTGTGAATGTTCATGGCTATATGCAGGCGAGAGCATCCAAAAGAGACAAACAGGTTACTGCTGATGGACAACTGCAATGCCGCAAGCCTCCTTCTCCTCACCCATCCCCTCCAGCAAGGCCCATCAAAACACACTACCTCTTACCTCATGTTTGCTATTTAGTTAGGAAATTTAACAGCCAAAGACCGACTTTCTTCTCTCTTCTAAATTAAAATAACAAGGGCGGTAAAAGGCAACGAAAGACATGGAACACGTCACCCACACGGAGCCGTCGGCCCGAGGCCAGGGGGGCAGCAGAGCAGCTCCCCCACCCCCAACACGGCCAGGGGCGGCTCCAGGAGCTCCTGTCCCAAGGATCCCAGCCCGGGACGGCAGTGACACGCGTGGGGCTGCCCCTCGTCGTGGGTGTTTCACGCGGGGGGGGATTTACAGCCAGGTAAGTGGGTTTGAGACCCTGCCAGCGGCGTGGGTGCTAAGAGGAGGGCTGGGGGAAATAATGGCAGTGGTTACTGCCATTTCCACTTAAGGTGGAAGCCATTATCAAGTGGGAAAATAAAATAAAATAAAATAAAATAAAATAAAATAAAATAAAATAAAATAAAATAAAATAAAATAAAATAAAATAAAATAAAATAAAATAAAATAAAATAAAATAAAATAAAATAAAATAAAAAGGAAACCTTTCTCCTGTACCTGGGTCCACACTGATTTGCACTGACAGATTTCTGCACCAGCACCTGGAGATACACATTTCCCACAACTTTATGAATTTCAGCCTTATTTCTCCCAGACGCTCAAGAGACGCTTTCCCTAGACCCAGCTCAGAAGAGGCGACCCTTGTAATACCGAATGCGCTTACTAACATCTTATCGGTCCCAGGCTGGAGGGCTGCAGTAGTTGCAGAACACAAGCTTGTTTACACAGTTTATTTTCTCAATTACATAAGAATCAGTTCTGTAACTTTTCGGGAAGCGATTAGCCAGCCTCATGCACCAAACTCGAGCTCCCGCAAGAAAATTAAAATGTTTATCTGGCTAAAATAACTTGTAAATGAACTCATTATTTTTTTCCCCGCTTCTTTTTTTGTATTTTGTGCATTGTAGACCCTAGCAATGATATTAGTTCTAGTGTGGGAAAATATTATAATTGAGATCTGGTAAGTTATTTGCAGACTTCAAGTTTTTCTTTACACTGTGCTGACATTTAGTACAGCCCCGGTGAGGAAAACAATGCTGCCATTCATGGCTCTAGACGTAGATTTCAATCGACTTAAGCGGGCACAATGAAACTTGGTCATTCACTGGTTACCCATATTGTGTTCTCAAATTTTCTCTCAGCAAAAGTATAATGACCCAGTATTGTATGGCTGCATAGACAAGGGCTCGGAACAAGAGACACTAGTTTTGTCTGACGGTGTGAGAAAGTCGTGAAGGGATCTTTTCTTCCAGATGGTGTTAAATTCAGCTGCCTTTTTAACATTGGCCTTGCAGAGCAATCTGCTGCTCCCTTCTCACAAAGAGGCAGCCCGGGTCCCTGCTAGTTAACATGCACGCTCACGCAGCCTGCAACTCCACTCCAACTGTTTTACAATGCGCCGCTATGCTAAATAAACTTGATCTGGTCTCTCCCAGTGCCGAAACGAGCCTTCAAAGAACTGCTCGAACGATATTTACGCTTCTTTTTCCTCTCCCTCGTCTAACATAAAGGTGCATATTGTTCTCCCCCATCCCCCCCCGCAGTTTTCGGGACGCAGCACCTCCCAGCCAGGTGATCCTGCAGGAACCTCACTCGCCGCGAGAGCCGCACGCCCTCGGGCTCCCGTCCCCGAGACAGAAGTTGGACACGCGGGACAAAAGGGGGCACAGCCTTGCTCCTAAAGCACCGAAAGGTATTCCAGCGCTGCTAGCGGTAGCAGCCCTGTGCGTTTTACTGACCGGCAGCCACCTAGCACCAACACAACAATCCGATGTGACAATGGCCAGCGTGCGGCGGGAATGTTAGTATTTTCCTTGGGTGTTTTCCTCGCCAAAGACCAAGACGCAAGTGAAAGCATGGGCGCATTGACTTCGCTGAATGGCTAAGTAAACAATAGCTTTCTCCAGAAAAGCAGCTCATTGCCTTAATTGAAGCTCCCCGAGAAAGGAAAACGGCGCACTTTTGTCATGCAAATGCTAATTGCCGGCGACGACGCCTCTCGGCAAGCAGCCCCCGGGCACGGCTGCAGGTGCCGGGGCTCCGTGCGAGCACCTGCGGCGGGGCCGCGGGAACTTTTTTTTTTTTCTTTCTTTTTTTTTTTTTTTTTTTGTGGGATGAGTATCGAACACAATCGCGACGTGCGGGCTGTGATCGCGACACCGCAGCCGGGGAGGCGCGCGGGTCAAGTACAGAGCAAAAAACGCCGCCCGCAGACATTCACCCCCCGCCTCCTTTTTCACCGCAGGCGCTGCCCGCAGACGCAAGAACGGACGCTTGTGAAAATAATAATAATAATAATAATAATAATAATAATAATAATAATAATAATAATAATAATAATAATAATAATAATACCGCGACGCCCGCTCTGTGCCCCCCACTCCTGGGGAGGCGTGAGGCTCAGCCTCCATCCTGTCCGTCCGTCCGTCCGTCCTGCCCCCCCTCCGCCTCCCCATTACGGACCCCGTTGCGGCGGCCGCCCTTCTCCCGAGGGGGGGGCGAGGGTCCGGGTTCCCCCCCCCCCCCCCCCCCCGTGCCCGTGGCCCCCCCGCGCCCCCCGCCGCGCTGTCTGTCACGGGCCGCCGGGGCACGGCGCTGCCGCCCGGCCCGAGCGTGGGAACGGGGGCGCCCGGCCGTTCACATCTCCTGCGCGGCGTTTAGCGGAATCAATTAGGCAAGACAGAGCCTCGCCCCCACCCCTCCGTTTCTCCCCCCCCCCAGATCCCCCCCCAGCACTCCCCCCTCCGTTTTTGTCAGGTCTATATACGTCCTAATTATTTCGGTTTGGGATGCCAGCGCTGTTTCCCGGATAGATCTGATCATCCTTAAACAAAAAGAGAGGAGGCGCACACGTGGGTTTGGGAGTAAATGTCACTTTCATTTCCAATGCTAGGCGCGGAGTAAGACACTGAACATTTTTTAACACTTTGACAAGGGGGGAGGCGGTCTCATCTCCATCATGTCTTTCTGCTTCAGTAGCTTCCTCAAGGAAACCCTCTCGGAACAGAGAAGCATCTGTGCTCGCATTCTGAATAGAAGAATAAAAATCGGCCATCACTTTTTTCATCTTTGTGCAGCTCCACCGAGTCCTCAGTAGATATAAATTATTAAGCTCGCCTACACTTCAGTGTAAACTTTTTGAAAGCCTGCTTTCATATTACTGGAAGCAAACCCCCAACGCTTTGTCTCAGATGCACGCAGACAGTTTTGTTTGGTTTGGTTTTGTTTTCCCTCAGTTCAGTCCACACAGGATCACCATCTTCATCATCACCAGCTACTAGCTTTGTTTGCAAGGCCACTTCATTGCAATGAATCACTACGCAAAATGAAACTCGGCCTTCCCAAATATTTTCCTGAGAATATATATATATATATATATAAGGTGTATATATATAGGCATATATGTCCTCTCACCCCAGCGCAACGTTAACTGGTCTGGGTCCTTACTTATTGATTTTGTTATGACAGCAGCGGTTGCACGCGCATTGTTTACCAGCAGGACCGTCTCCTCGTCGCAGCAGCTAGCTATCCATCCTGGCGTCTGACAACTTCACGTTTTGGCATAAGTACGCCATTTAATTTCCTCCACTCCCACCTCCAGCTGTAAAAATGTTAGATTCAATAAGCATTCCTGACCTTTCTCGGGTTTTACTGTCTCTTGCAGTAGTCTTTCATTTTCACGCGCTGTACGATGATCTTGAAGGAGTTTTTACTTTCGGTTATCTAGCTTTATGAAGACCAAAACACTCATACAGCTAGATAACCAAAGATAACAACTCGCTTCCCTCAAAGCTTTTTTTTATTATTATTATTATTTTTATTTTTATTTTTTTTCCTCCCCCTCGCTAGACTCCAAAATCTTTCTGGCAAACAGCCGTGTTGTCTCCGCCAAGAGCACTAGTCCTGCTTTAAAATATTCATCCTTTTATGCAACTGTGACCTGGTTTGTGTGTCTGCGTGCATGTGCAGCTAATAACATCCAGAAAAAAAAAGAGATCTGTTGCCTCCAAAGTTTATTCCGAACTTTTCCTTTCAGCCAGTAATTTCCGGCAGCGGTAGCCCACAATTCGTCTGCTCGCACCAGAAAATAAAACCCGCTATTAAGGTGCGTCAAGCTGCGTTAAGAGCGAGAAGCATCTCTCCTTTCGCAGGCCTCTATTTGCATTGTAAATCGCTTCGTTCTCACGGAAGGCTCTTCATAGCCTCTATGAAGACGTAAAAGCCAGCGGCAGTTCCCAGCGCGGTGTAAGGAGGAAGAAAAAAAAAAAAAAAAAAGAAAAAAAAAAAAAAAAAAGGATAAAATCCCATTCCGGTAGAAAGTGAGGAGATGACCCGAGGATCCTGCTCCTGATCCCTGAAGGCTATGCAGGCAGAGAGCGTTTCGCCAAACGGTGGCAGCTCGGTCTCAAACACCGTGCGTGCGTGATTTTTTTGGGGGAAGATCCTCGGTTTCTCGGGGCTGGCGAGAGGCAGGCGCGCTCCTGCCGGCTTGCTGCCGCCCCCCCCCCGGCGTGAGAGGAGGAGAAAAAGGGGGGCTCCCGGCGCCGGAACGTGGGCCGGGGTCAGAGGTCCCGTGCCGCGGGAGGCCGAGGTGGTGGGGACGACGCCAGGCGAAAATCTCTGCTGTGCATGAGCCCGGCGGCGGCCTCCATCCGGCGCAGCCTCCATCCAGCGCAGCCTCCGCCCGCCGCCCTCACCTTCCTGCCGGCCGGCGCAGGCCGCTCTGCCGTCCGCCGGCCCTCTCTAAGGACAGATAAAAGCGTTTTCAGGTCTTTTTTTTTTTTTTTTTCTCCTTTTTTTTTTTTTTTCTCTTTTGGAGGGGGGTGGGTTGGCCTCCCTGCTCGCGCTTCTCTTCTGTCTCAGCCTCTGCCCTGCCTCCGCGGGGCCGGCGGGGAGGGAGGCACTTTGCTGCCAGGGCCTGGCCTCTGCGGGTGTCGGGAGCGGCCGTGAGATGGATCCCGCGGGCAGCTTCTGCCTTGGCCTCTCTCTGCCCCGCAGGTATTGACACCGGGACGGCTCCTTGCGCGCTGCCCTCCGCGTGTGCGCGGGGGATGCTGCGGGCAGCAGGCTCCGCCGTGCTTTATAGCATCCATACCCTCTCCCTCCCCTCTCCCTTCCTCCCTCCCTCCCTCCCTCCCTCCCTCCCTCCTTCCCTCTCCCCCTGCGCGCCCGCGGTAGGGTGCGCCGACGCTCACCGGGGGGGCGGCGAAACGCCTCCGTGAACAAAAAATCGCCGGTTTTTATCCTCGATTTTTATTGACCTCGCACGCGGAGTGGGGAAACCGCGCATTACCCGTGGGACCGGGGGGAGGCACAGTCTGCCCCGGCTGTTCGCCCGCGTTACGCGAGGATTTAGGATTTCGGCCTCTCGACCCCCGCCCCACCCCCCCCACCCCCCCCCACCGCCCCAAAAAGAACATTACACTCTGAATTATTTAACGGTATGATTCCTACAGATTTTTTTCCCGAGTCCGAAGTGCAAACATCACGGGTCTCTCGGGTGCACGCGATGCGGTGAATCTTCGCACCGAGATCTGCAGTATTTACAGTAGAAATTAATAAATGCGCTTCAGGAGCGGCAGCAGGAGTAAGACGTGCACTGGAAAATTCGGCACAGACACGGTACTGGCTGCTCAAGGAATTGCGACCTAAAATTCGTGCTGCTGCTTCTCTTCTAAGCTGTAAAATAAAGCACAGCACACCCTGCTCTGTCCTCCCGTAGCGTTGTAGGGCACATGCCACCCTGCGCTCACAAGGATTTGTTCGTAAATTAACCCGTGTTTGCATGTGGTGCTGTTTTTAAGGCGGAAAATTTAAGTGCATGGGGTTAAACTGAAGCTCTGGTGGCTCTGCACTGGCTGCACAGCCTGTTTGCATGTGTGCTGCTGTGTGCACAGGGGAACCACACATACATGTGTCAGTGTGTGTGCACTAGTGCTAAAATACCCACGTACGTGCGTGTGGTTGCACTGCGAAGTGACACCGGCATCAACCAGCCCATTTTTTATCATGAGTTAATGTTATAAGGGCACAGAAACGGGAAAGCGTCTCATTTTTCAGACAAGGCCCCCGATTAATGCTGCCACCACGGAGTAACACGGACACACTGACGATGTGCCCGATCCTGAATTCGGCAGTGATGCTACTAACCAGGGAGCTCGCTCAGATTGTCAGCCCTTGAATCTGAGACGGAATAGTTTATTATTTTATTTATTTATTTATGTGGCGCCTGTCAGATATCCCGGTACCGGGGGGCATCGCAGTTTGCCACCAGTACTTTGTATACCAGGGGCCAAGGAGCGAGCTGTTCCAGGGCTCTTTGTGGGTATTGCAGAGTCTGGCAAGGAAGGGTTAGGGTCCCTATAACGCCGCGTTGTTGGTTACCCTGCTCCCTCATTACCTCTCAGGCTGCTCAGACACAACACACACGACTGAATTAGACATCTGCAGGCACATGATCATTGCGATGTTATGTAAAATTCTAATGAGCTCCTCTGAATGGGCAGAGAGACAGAAATGGATATATGTATATATATTTCCTGGCAATAGCTAGAGGCAGCAGCATTGGTGATCAGGCATGTGTTACACACAACAAGCCCATGAGCTCACGCATTAAATTCTTCCAGTGAGAGGCACGAACACTCAGGTACTCCTCGCGCATGTGTGTGTATATGTCTGTGCTCGTGTAGATATTTGTGTAACACATGTCAACACAGACACATAACTACTCAGTAATGAGTAGTTAAAACTGAGAAAAAAAGAGAGTAATTTAAAAATGAGTCATTTAAAACACATCACCATGTTACTGGATTTCCAGTTAAGTGCAAAGCTTACTTTTTTTTTCCTCCAAACACTCATGCTTACAGATGCAAGACATACCTTAAAAACACCAAGCCCTTTTCTCAAGACCGCCTCACTTACTCACACACTGGCACACGTAGAAAATGCAATACACCTGCCACGTTTTGTTGACTAATCAGAAGAGCTTTAGTAAGCCAAAAGAGCCAACACCACAGTTACAACCTAGCTGTTCATTAGCTGTATTGCCAAATAAATGTTCTACCTCTCAATCACCTAGCAGGGCTTTCAAAAGCCTGTCCAGAAAAAGTGCACGAAAGTCTTTGCTTATTCTAAATATCACAAAAAAGCGTGCAGCAGTTGCTAGCATACATACACATACAAGCCTACAGCATTTTCTGGCATGTGAAAAGTTTGTACAACGCGTAGTTCTGAAATCACTGCCACAAATACCGTCTGAAACATTTATAGCAGCTGATAACACTACATGCACCCTTTCCCAGTCCCAAAATCCCTTTTCAAATGATCTGCACATTGGAAGCTACCGAATCCAAACATTTGCTTTTTCCTCCTGCCTCCCTAATAAATTCCCGTTAATGGCCTGTAGATTAGTATGTGATTGCCATGCTTGTTTTCTAATCTTTTTATAGGTCTTCAGATGGCTGTGACGTAAAGAAGTAACATCCTGCGTGGATTTCTTAAGAATAAACAGTCTCTATTTGCTTTAAAGAGGAATGCTTCTGACTCTCTAATTAGCACAGCCTCATGCCGGTGTCCCCACCTTCCGCCAGGAGCACGCGTAAGAGCCCGACCGAAGCTGCTGTGAGGCGCATCACGAGCAGAATTCACGCTGGTACAACCCAGGGCAGCGCTTCTCGCACAGCACCCCTCTCCTGGCAGCCAGGTAAGTCCCTCGGCTGGCTCGACACCCAGCAAAGTGCCTCATCATTTCTTTGCGGCCGCGATTTCATCTGACAGGCACCTGCCTGTAAAGCCTGCTGCATTTCTTGTATCTGGGCTATGCTGAGAGTATTGCAGGCAAAGGGACATCCAGTGCAAACCCAAACTACGAAATCAGAAAAATCAGGCTATCGAGAGGTCAAAATCTCGAGGAAAAAAAAAATAAAAAGAAACCCGCAAACAGTAGTTACACCTGGAAACGCTGCATTAAAGACCGCATATTCAGATCTTCACATAACGCATATGGCATCGTCTGGTTTTAATTAGAAAATAAAATAAAATAAAAATTACCATTTCGTGTCTTGATAATCATTCCCTGTGGTCTGTCTGCGTTGTCTAGATCTGAAAAAGAGCCATAAAAGGTCGCAATTTAAACACTTTTACTGCTTGGTTCTTGTTCTTGGAACCTATGTTAACAGACAAACGTTTGTGTGTGTGTGCTCAGAAGGCGCTGTGTATATTGACTTGTGAGATTGTTAAATAAATCACTGGAAAGGTTGGCTCTAGATTAAACGGGAAAATAAGGAGCCACATTTCCTGCAGATGATCTAATGCAGCACAAAACAGATATGAGTAATGCACTCCGGTATCTGCAGGGTTAAATATGGTAATCGATATTTTCAGGAAATAATAAGGATAACAATAACAGAAGCGATACAATTACTTGTGGAAAGCTGCGGCTAAGAATAAAAAATTAAGAATATTGGGGCTGACGAACTGAAGTGGCCAGAACTGCAGAGAGATGTGACATTTGCATACTATAAGCTGCCGGTTTCTTAATGAAGGACGGAGGCTCCACCTAGCCTCCAGTTCAAAACATGCAAAACGCGTTAAGCCGGCATTTCCCCGACAGCTTTTCCAGGTCCTCCACACCACGGCTGTCCTGCAGCCGGGACCGCGGGCTGTAGAGCTGCAGGGGTAAATAAATACGGCGTGAGCCTCACGCTTTCATGGCATCGTACGGATTGCATCAGATGTAGGTTTTCTTTTTTAAAAAAGCACATTTCCTAGGGGGAGGCTGCTTCTCCCACTCCGTGCTGAAGCAGTTTCCCCCGCTGCATGACCCCAGGATGTTTTTACCCGGGGGAGGGATGCTGGTTTGGGGAGGGAGCAGGGACACCCGCGGACACCCGTGCCGAGCCGAGCCGTGCCATAGGGCCCGGGGACAGCCGGACAGTGTGATCCAGCACCCCCAGCTCCGAGGGATGCTCGTTTCGGCCCGGCTGCCTTTTGGCCAGCCCAGAAGTGATGGATGCTTGCTCGCTGCGACCCACCTCGCCCCCCGGACATCCCGAGGATGTGGTTTTTTTTTTTTTTTTTTTTTTTTTTCCCATGGAAAACAGGCGATAGCGAAACCTTTACTCTTTTTTCGCTCTCTATGAGCGGCCGTCCCTCTGCCCGCACGCCCTCGGGGGGCACCCGGCACCGCTCCCTGCAGACACCCAGAGCTTCCCACACCTCCCAAAAACCTCCCCCCCCCCCCGCGACCAACAGGTCTGCAGGAGCCCCCCTCGTATCGCAGTTCCTGGAGGGAGCTGGGACAGCGCCCGGACACCCCCGGCCCCCTCCCAGCCCCTCCAGACCCGCTGCGGGGCTCAGCCCCTGCAGGGGGCTCCGGACCCGACCCCCCCATAGCGCACAATCCGAGCCCCCGCCGTACTCACATAGCCTCAGGGGGCCTCGTGGAAAATAAAAAAGATCCCCACGGAGCGGGGGGGCTCCGGTTCCTTCGGGGCTCCCCAAATTCACGCCTTTCTCCCGCCGCCATCCCCGTTTGAAAGTGCCGCTTTAAGCTCCACGGTGCGCCAAAAAGGCTGTAAAATCGTCAGGCGATCTTCCACCCGCCAAAGCGGGAGACAAACGCAGAAAGTTATATATATGCATATTTTCAGTTTCTTCCCTTTTTCCATATTGCCTCCTACGCCCCGGAGTGGAAAGTGAAGTCTTGTATGTGAGGCTCTGCAAGTTTTTTGGGGGGGTTGGCCAAGGTCTAGTCCAGCCCTCTCTGCTGAGGAGGACGTGCTCTGAAATTCAACCAATTTCCCCAGCGCTTTTGTTGCTGATGAACTGAAGCCCTATTGTTCGTCCATTGCCACGGTCTTTTTCAGTTCCTACTATAAGTTCTGCGTTGCCAGAGATAATGAATTTGCACCAAAACCTCTTTTAGTGCCATTCTGACAGACGGAACAAATTAGAAATGTCTCGTCTAAAGAAGAGCAATGGCTACATTTTCCTAGAGAAGAAGGAAGGCACACATTTCTTCGTAAACTTAAAAAACAAAAAAAAAGCACCAATCGGTCGAGGTTTTTTTTTTTTTTTTTTTTTAAGGTGTTTTCCTCCGGCTAACTTCTGAACAGATTCTTCCGAGTCCCGCTTTGGGGAGGCGTTGGCATTTTGTCTAACTTTTCTCAGAACCAACCAACCGGCCAACAACGGGGGAAAAAATCACAATGCTACCAAAAAAAAAAAAAAAAAAGAGGAATGAGAGAGAGAGAGAGAGAGAGAGAGAGAGAGAGACCTTCCTCCCATTCCTGCTGTCATGCAGACTTGTAGCGTGACCTCTCCCCAGCGCGGATGGGGTTTCCCGCAGTTTCTCGCATCCTTCCCCTGCTTCTCCTCCACCGCTCCGGGATTCGAGGCCGGCGGCGTCCGAAAATGCGTGAAAAAGCCTGGTTTTAGGGCTCGGGGGCGGGCGGGGAGAGGCTCGGGACCCCTCTGCCCTGGGCCCGGGGGGTGCTCGGGGGGGGGCCGGGGTGCGGCGGAGTGGGGCACCCATGGGTGCGGGTTACGCGTGCGGCGAGGGGGCGGGTGGCGGGAGGGGCTGTGCGGGGACCTTATATATATATATAAATGCCTATAGATTATATATGCGTGTGTACGTGCATGCACAGTGCGCTTCACCGCCTGTCCAGCCCTCAGCACGGGGAGGGGGCAGGCGCGGATTTCCCTATGGGGACACCCCCTCCTGCACCCCATGCCCCCCCACAGCCTCCTGCAGCCCACGGCGGACAAAGGGAGCTCTGTAGGGACCGAAAACGCTGGTCCAGACCCAGCCACGGGAATTCAGGGCAGGAATCCAGGGCAAACGCCGCGGAGAGGATTTGCAAAATTCCTCACGCCTCCCAACAACCCCCCCCCCCGCCCCACAAGTACACGCGTGTTTCCACCCCCCAGGTGGCTTGGCCATTTAATTTCGGAGAAAGAGGACTGAATGGGGGAGCAGCGCAGGTGTGCGTGTGCTGAGCTGGCCGGTGGCTCGCTCCAGGATCTCCTGGAGAGATCCGAGAGGTAGGGAGATACTCTGGAAGACATCACGGCAAATAAATAAATAAATTAATAAATAAAAATAAAAAAAGGAAAAAGACTTAGACCCGAGTAAGACCCTTCTTTTTCAAAACGCCGACTGCGTTTTATGCTGCAGCATAGCCCGGCTATAAAACTTCGCCCAGCATCGTCTCACACCGCGGTGTGAGCGCGGGGATCGATCCAGAGCGGGGAGGCAGATTTAGGAAAGCGCCCCTGGTCCTGCACCAGCGGGCAGGTGCCCGGCCGCGCACCGTTGTCCCTCCGCGGGGGTGCTCGACCCGTCTCAACACGCGATTTTTAAATCAGTATTTTTTATTGGGGGTTTTTCTATTTCCCGCTCGTCGTCTGATGAAAAGAAGCATCAAATTACGTCCCGTTAAAGGAGAAAAAAAAAAAAAAAGGGGGGGGTGGGGGCAGGAGCGACTCGGGGAAGGGGGGGGGCTTTGTTTTGGGGTCTTGGGGGGGGGGTCCGCTTCTGCCAACGGGTGTGTGACGGGGAGGGGGCCAGATCCGCGCAGCCTGCGCGCCCGCGGAAGGCGCCTGGTAAGGAAGGCGCCGATAAAACCCAGGGTTTGTCGGCGAGGTCACGTCCACTGACGTCAGCCGGGGGCTTACTGTACGTCCGGCCGCATTTGCATACATCGAGGAAATTAGGGCATTGAGGAAAAAAAAAAAAAAAAAGGAAAAGAGAGAGGGAATATGCAAATCCGGCTGCTCGCGGAAGCGGCCGCACGTTCCCGGCGCGCTCGCCGCAGATCCCGCGGATCGATCGTAATTAGCCGAACAAATAATAACAGTAATTAATAATAATAATAATAATAATCCGGGCATCCCTTTCCAGCCGAAGAGCATCGGCAGCTGCAAAAGAAAAAGCCCCGAAATGAGCAAGATGGGCCGTGCTCGGGCGGGCCCTGCCGTGCCGAGCCGCGCTGCACTGCGCGGTGCGCGCAGGATCCGCGCAGGCTGCTGCAGGACCCCGCCGCTGCGCCGTCCTCCTCCTGCCGCCGCTCCCCGTGGCCCCGCCGCGTGTTATTTTTAATGCTGATGCATATGTAAAGGTATATTTGCATTTTTTTTTTTTAATTTGCTGGATATTACAGGCTATCGCTTTTCCTTTCATCTCGCCTTTAGAAAGAAAAAACCTCCCTCCTTCCCCTTTTCCTATCTCCTCCCCCCTCTTTTTTTTTTTTTTTTTTTTGTGTTAGACTGCTGTGTACGTGTCTTTATACTCAGTTTCCTCCCTGCTACTGTCAGCAAGAGGTTGCAGACCACGGGCAGTGCTGGGAATGATACAAACCCAGGCGCACCACACGCTTATTGGGACCGGAGGAACACACCGATGCCATGTGCAGATGTAATGCCGATAGCTCGAACCGGGAGTTTGATCGACTAATTAACTTCGTCTGACAAAAAACAAACAAACAAAAACAAACAAACAAAAAAACCTTTTTAAGGTATCAGGCCGCATAGATTAGGCATATAACGGGAGCTGTTTAAAATGATATGTAATATTTCATTGCCGGATTACGGCCTATGAACGCACTTATATCTGCACTGATTTCAGAAATCTTTTATTAAAAAAAAAAAATCTCTTAGAAGGTGTAGATCCCGGTACATAGAGCTTCCTCCGAGGGAGACATTTTGTATGCTCTAACTTCCACATTATTAAATGTGATACCTTTTATTTTAAGGCATGTAGATTTAAAACGACTACCTACCCCTTAACAGAAAAAAAATGCATTTTCAGGTATTATTTCAAAACGTTGCAAGTAGCATTGTATTTTATCCGAAAATGGCACAGGCCTTGAATCACATCAAAATCAAGGTTAGTACACTTCTATTAATCTTAGTGGGGCAATTGATTTGCTATTAAAAATAATTTAAACCTGACTGAAAGCAGAAGGCTACTCTCTTTGTACATGGCTATTCTCTTTGTACAGTACAGAAATATGATGTTTTTAAATGAGTAATATTTTCCATAATAACAAAGCCTCTCCATATACATTTTTTTTTTTAATTTTAAACGTCTAAGTGCACGTGTATATAATCAGTTGCTCTGTGAATGACTTTCCTGCATGAAAGCGTAGGGCAAAAGGAAGCCCTCCCGAAAGGCTGTCATGCTTACATATATATATATATATATTTAATAAAGAGCAGGGTGTCATGCTCGGTCTGTGTTGCTCAGTGTCTGTGTCACCACATGTACACGTGAATTCTTTTAGTATTTGCAGCGCTACCTCCAGCTCCAGCTTTGCCGGCCCCGCGGTGACGTGCCGGGGTGGCATGTGCCACCCAATAAAAAGCGCTCAGGCGGCTCCACGCAAAGCGTGAAAAAAAAAAAATAATAATAAAAAATCCAGATGAAGGAAGCAGACGCTATGTCTGGTCATGTCATCCCCTGCCTCATCACCGCACACTTCATTAGCAGGGCACGGCTGCACGAACAGCGGCCGGGACGCGCCCAGCGGTGCCGGGGACTCCCTCGCTCCTGTTTTTAATTAGCGCACGTGCGACTCCCTCATTAGCATATGCAGAGAGCCAAGAGCCGGGAGAAGCCCGTCCCGGCCTGGCCGTGTGTCCTGTTGCCTGTCTGTCTGCCTGTCTGTCTGTCTTTCCGGCGGGATGTGTAACGCCCCCTCCCCGCAGAGCACGGTGCAGGCGGCTCCCGCGCAGCGCCTCCCTCCTCTTCCTCCCCATCCTCCTCTTTCTCCGTCCCCACACACCCCCACGCCCC
>NC_139723.1:4793737-4842187 GCF_964211835.1 Anser anser | reverse complement strand
AAACCAGCTAAAATGATGTCGAGCTGTTTTCAACCTCGAGGAAGAAAGGAAAGGAAAGGAAAGGAAAGGAAAGGAAAGGAAAGGAAAGGAAAGGAAAGGAAAGGAAAGGAAAGGAAAGGAAAGGAAAGGAAAGGAAAGGAAAGGAAAGGAAAAGGAAAGGAAGGAAAGGAAAGGAAGGAAAGGAAAGGAAAGGAAAGGAAAGGAAAGGAAAGGAAAGGAAAGGAAAGGAAAGGAAAGGAAAGGAAAGGAAAGGAAAGGAAGGAAAGGAAAGGAAAAGGAAAGGAAAGGAAAGGAAAGAAAGGAAAGGAAAGGAAAGGAAAGAGAAAGTGGGTTATTAAGTATCGAATGATCTCCAAACTGCTCTAAAGCCATTGAAATCGGTGCAGCTGATTTCAAACGGACTGCACTTGGCCCAGTTTTCAAGTTGCAAGGGAGTGTAGCTGTTCGTTTTAAAATACATCTCTCATCCTCACCTCTCGTTATGTTGAAGGCAAAACACACAGAGAAATTTAAAGGAGGGGACTGTTGAACTCACACCCATTCAACCCCCGAATTTATTGGCTTGTTTCTCCTTCCCAATAGCAAACTTGCATGCAACATTGCTATTATCAGCTGGAAAAGCCTCTCCAAGAGGCAGATGCCCCGCGTCCGGGGCGCAGTGCTTTAAATCCCGATTCTTCACTTGCCACGACTCAACTCCCCCTCCCCATCCCATCCGTGACAAGCCTGAAAAATCGCGATCCTGACAGGAACAGGCCCACGGTAAGGACAGGGCGAGATTTGATATTTTATTTCAGTTTAGTTTAGTTTAATCTTATATTTATTCTTTATTTAATATTTTATTTTAGATCTGTATATTACATTGTTCCTTTTATTTTCTTTCTTTCTTTTACTTTATCTTATTTTATTTTTACTTATACTTATTTTGTTAATTTATTTATTTTTTTTTTAATTTTTGACCTTAGTCACTGGGATGCTTTCAGGCTGCGGTCCTGCAGCCGGGCGGGACGCTCCTGCCGGGGAAGGACCCGGGGCAGCCTCGAGGCGAGGGCAGCGCGCTCGGTACGTTTACGGGCAGCCGTTTCCTAAAAGAAAAACTAAACTGGGCGTTATTATGAAAAGCACAGAAGTGACAGCCCCGAGCTCCTGCACGCGCAGCGCGGGGCCCGCTCCCGCTCCCACGGGGCTGTGACGCAGCCCCCACGCGAGGACATGACGTCACCTTCCTGTTCTACGTCAGAACGAAGCAGCGAGCCTGACCCGCCCCCAAAACGAACGAATTTGGGATTTTTCCAAGGCGGGGGGGGGGGGGGAGTGGCGTGGAGCAGCGGGCGGTGCCGCGGCGAGTTGGGCTGCGATCGCTGCTCTCAGCGCAGGGGAACGGGGAGCTGCCTGCGTCTGCGGGTTGCTTCGTTAACTTCTTCTCTTCTCTTCTCTTCTCTTCTCTTCTCTTCTCTTCTCTCTTCTCTTCTCTTCTCTTCTCTCTCTCTTCTCTTCTCTTCTCTTCTCTTCTCTTCTCTTCTCTTCTCTTCTCTTCTCTTCTCTTCTCTTCTCTTCTCTTCTCTTCTCTTCTCTTCTCTTCTCTTCTCTTCTCTTCTCTTCTCTTCTCTTCTCTTCTCTTTTTCCTTTTCCTTTTTCCTTTTCCTTTTTCCTTTTTCCTTTTTCCCACCTTTCTTTTATTTTTTCCTTTTTTCTTTTTTTTTTCTTTTGTTTCCTTTTTCCCCTTTCTTTACTTTCTTTTTTTTCTTTTCTTTTTCCTTTTTCCCCTTTCTTTTCTTTTTCTTTTTTTCCCTTTTTTCCCCTTTCTTTTCTTTTTCTTTTTTCCCCCCTTTTTCCCCTTTCTTTTCTTTTTTCTTTTTTTTTCTTTTTTCCCCCCTTTTTCCCCTTTCTTTTCTTTTTTCTTTTTTTCTTTTTTTTTCCTTTTTCCCTTCTTTTCTTTCTTCTTTTTTTTCTTTTTCCCCCTTTCGTTTCTTTTTCTTTTTTTCCCCTTTTTTCTCCTTTCTTTTCTTTTTTTCTTTTTTTCCCTTTTTCCCCTTTCTTTTCTTTTTTTCTTTTTTCTTTTTTTCCTTTTTCCCCCTTTCTTTTCCTTTTTTTTCTTTTTTCCCTTTTTCCCCTTTCTTTTCTTTTTTTCTTTTTCTTTTTCTTTTTCTTTTTCTTTTTCTTTTTCTTTTTCTTTTTCTTTTTCTCTTTTTCTTTTTCTTTTTCTTTTTCTTTTTCTTTTTCTTTTTCTTTTTCTTTTTCTTTTTCTTTTTCTTTTTCTTTTTCTTTTTCTTTTTCTTTTTCTTTTTCTTTTTCTTTTTCTTTTTCTTTTTCTTTTTTTTTCATTTTTTCCCTTTCTTTTCTTTTTTTCTTTTTTTTTCCTTTTTTCCCCTTTCTTTTTTTTTTTTCTTTTTTTCTTTTTCCTTTTTCTTTTTTTTTTCTGTTTTTTTTTTTCCCTTCTGTTTTGGGGGACGCTGTTTTTTTTTTTTTTTTTTTTTTTCCAGACATGCTCAAAGGGGACCATTTCCCCCAAGTAGCTTTAGAAAACCGGCAAGAGTCATTCCCAAAAGAGCACGCGACTTCTCTGCCAGTTCGTTGCCTTCCCCTAACCAACAACTCCACCCGCTGCACACCGAGTCGGGGGCGAGAGAAGGGAGAAAAAAAAAAAAAGAAAAGAAAAAGAAAAATCTCTTAAAGAGCCTTTAAAGCCCCCAGGTGTACAGAGCCGAGAGGTCGGCGGAGCCACCTGCAGGTGGGAAACAACCATTTAAACAACATAGTAATATTAATAATGGCAATAATAATAATAAAAAAAACAACATTAATAGCAGCAGCAACAACAACAACAACAATAATGATGATGATGATGATGATGATAATACAAAAACCACAACCCCCCAGGGACCGCCCTGCCCCATCCCGGTCCCGGTGCGGCGGGGGCGGGCAGAGGCGCGGGGACGCGCGGGTCGCTGCTGCCCCCTGGCGGATCCGCCCCGCTCCGCACCCGCGGAGCTGCCCGCAGCCGTGGGACAGCAGCGGGGCTGAGAGCACAGATCGCCGTGTCAATGCGGGGAAAAAAGGAAAAAAAAAAAAAAAAAAACAGTATGAAAAAATCAGAATAATCCTAAAACGCCAACTAAAGGAGGCGTTCTGCTGATTTGGAGTTGTCCAAAAGTTGGGAAAAAGCAGTGGGAAGCATGGAAATGGGCATGAGACTTTGCTGCTGGGTGGGTACAGCTGGGAGCAGGGAGGAAATCTGGAAATTGTGCTGGAGGATGTGGGGTTGGAAGCCTCTAGGGAAAAGCGACCAGATTTTGGGGTCGCTGCCCAGGCAGCTTTTCCATTGCAGGTTGGCTCTGCAGGGAGTAGCAGGCCCCTCTTTGGGCCCAGGGCTGTGGTGATGCCAGCTGCAGAGCACCAGGGTTGGGATTTTGGCTGCTGCAGGTGCCAGCCACTCTCATGAGGGCGATGGGGAGGGTTCAGGGGTCTCGCTTCTGCTGCCAGGCCTCTGCCTGCCACACCGCCCTCCTCCTCCTGCTTTGGTTGTGGTCGCTCATCCCAAAAGACAGGGAAAAAACATATTTTCTTCCAAAAATATATATTTTTTTCCACTTTTTTTTTTTTTTTGGTCTTAATTTTCAGTGGAAGTGATTTTTCCTCAAGACTCATGACAAATGTTTTCTCTGGTGTTCAGCAAATGAAATTCAAAAGTCAGGTGCAATGAGAAGAAAGCTTTAAGTTCTCTCAAACCAAATCACCTTTCCAGGACTGCTGTATGTAATCAAGGTTATTTTCTTGGCTAAATTCTTCTTCATCCATGGACAAAGGTACAGTAGTCTTCTTTTCTGATTTCTTGTTTAACAGTTGCTAAATACAATGGTTAGATGTTCTGGTGCCCCTCTGGAACTGTATCAAAAGGTCAATCATGTAATTTTGCCAATTAGAAAATGGACAGGTCATAAAGCACGATCCAAAGTCCTTTCTCTATGTTACACACTTTTGAAACCATGAGATAAAATGGATTGTAGTAACCAGCAGTTTTTAATTCCTGCTGTGTTCAGAACAACAGAGGTAAAGGACAGATGTTAAATGTTACAGGGCTGCAATGAGGCCTGGGGCTTCCTTCCCTCCCTTCTATACCTACATCTAGTTTTGAGGATCCCTAGGTGTTTCTTGTGTTTGTAATCTCTTGGTAAAGCAAACTGTGGGTTGCAACATGGACATACACTTTCTCAGCACGAGTCACTGTAACACATAACAGTGACAATAGTGTGGTTTTTGTTACGTCTTTAATAACTAAACAAATATGTGAATATATTGCGAGGGTGTAAAAATGTAACACCAAGTTCAAGTGTTTGATTCCTTTTTCTCTGCATTAATTTCATTAAAATGTTGTGTTTTGGACTATTTCACTTTCAGAAACATTGAGCAGTCCTGCGTTGACAAGTTTTTTATTTTCGGATTGCCCTAGGCTTTGCTGTCCCATGTGGGTGACTCTCACAGCACATTGGCATCCTGAGACCTTTGGTTTCTGACCTGCAGATGAACTCGTAACATCGCTGCTTCTCTTGCTGCAGTAAGGCCAAGAAAGATGGAGGGCATGGCCAGCTCCAAGACTTCACTGAGTCTCCCCAAGGCAGGAAAGGAACTTCAGTCCTAGAGGTGAGGGGCATGGACCATGACTGAAGTCATCGCCACGGTAATCTGCACACTGTGTGAACCTGCCAGAGAGATTTAAAAACGTTTTAAGCACACATTCAGAAATTCAGGTTGTGTGTGTTTCGTGATTTTATAAGGATGAAAGCAGCAGTTTATCCTTGAAGATGATGCCCAGCACAAAACCGAGACTCTTCCTGACACACTGCCTTATAACACCTTATTTTGGTGGTCAGGAGGTGAATTCTTCTGCGGGTAGAATTAGCTTCAGCAGAGGAAGGAAATATTTTTAACAGAACAGCAAGTAAGAAATTTAGGTTGTCTCTTTTGCTCCCTGGTACTTGATGCAGCTCAGGGTTACAAATGTTTGCCATGCCAGAAATCAGCAATTTTCACTGTCTGGAGTATCAGTTGTGTGTTCCTATAGATGCTACTTTTATGGCTGCACTAGATAAAGCAATATTTATCAAGTTGCCCAAAGAGATCAACTGAAACGAGCACCTGTCCCTAGAAAATACAACTCTCTTCTTTCAAAAACGTTTTTTTTTATATATAATAATAATAATAACTATTATTTTTAACAGCAGACAGATAGCCTCTTTAATTTCCTAAAAGCCACCACTTGCCTCCTTCACTTTCTCATATCAACTCAACCTTTAAAACTAGAGGAAGAGTGCGATAAAGTAAACAGTACATATTCAAACTTTAAGCTCTACTTTCAGTTTTTGCTCACATGAAAAAGAGCCAGATAGTCAAAGAATTGTGTTATTATTATCAGTTTTTTGCTAAGAAGAAACTGATGCACTGTGGTAGTAGGCAGCAGTATGGGAAAGCAAGGCTGAGTTAAATAGGTTAGTTTTGTTATTTTTTAGCAAAAGAAAAAAAACACACCTAGATTATGGATAAGCTTTTTATTTCACAATCATAGACATTTCCTGCTATGAATATTGTCCTGCTCAATTGTCCAAACATTGATTCTCACATTTGCTGCTGCTAGGTTATGATAGAATGGTCCTTTGGCATCCAGCGTGGGATTTCTTTCCCATTGCCTGCAGTTTTATCTCAAGGTGACACAGGCTGTGTGTCCCAAACACATCTTCTGCACTTTGCTTACCCTCCTGCCCTCTTACATGCAGCACCATGTTTCTTCAGCAACCAGCTCACAGCCTCCCTCCTCACCTTCACCCGTCCTGACTAATTAAGTCTGCATTTGTCTTGTCCACTCTGCCAAATCCACCCTCAGTCACCGACCAGTCTCTCGTTAAGAATTCCACAACCTCCGTTGCACACTGCCTGGATCCACCTTCAGAACTGCATCTTCTCTGAGTATGCTGCTCTTTCTGGCTCCTTCTAGCTCACAGAGCCTTTATTTAGCATTTCTTTTCAGCTGCACCCAACCTGATGAGCTCCCAGTGCTAAGACACGAGGGACGTCTTTAGCAACATAAAATACATAATACACTAAATTCACACCACTAGTAACCTACTCTTTGCCCCCCCAAAAATAAATGGAGGAACACCACTCTCTATTAATTAAAAGAAGAAAAATGGTGGGTTTCTTCGGAGATTCTTCACCAAGTCAGGTAGTGTTTTCTTGACATCTTTTGTAGTCATGTATCACTGTACTAAACAAAAATACTAAACAAAAATGAACAATCAGATCTCGGCTTTTGATCGTGAGGTCAAAGAAGGACAGAGAAGATAAAACCCATTTCATGTGACGTCACTCTGTTTAATTTTGCTTCTTTATGAAAAGGCAGCATGGGAAGGATGCATACTAAGTGTTAAAATTGCCAGTATGGTCACTGAAGGTTTTCCAAACTCATGTGTCTTTCTGAAAAGGTCATTAAATTTAGCAGGGCTCTAGGGCCCTAGAAACTAACCCCTGGTCCCTCTAGTCCTCTGATAACATTATTTCCTCAAGGTGAACATGCTTCCAGAAGTTATTTGGAGTAATTCTCTCTCTCTGTGCATTCCTCAGTATGAGGAGAAATGCATGGATTTCTGAGTGCATCCTGGAGTTGATGGAGGACAGAGGCACTATTGTGACCATCACCTATTGAGTGTCAGGCAATGCAAACAGCCATCTGCTTGCCTTGCCACCAGAAGTTCTCTTAACATGATGTCCCAGTTCTTCCTCTCTTCAGCTAATTTACTGATGAATGTTGCAGTTTCACTGCTTAGGAAATGCAGCAGTCATGTATACAACAATCTGTTGCTAAACAACGAATACAGATGATAATTTGTAAAAGAGAGTCAAAATGCAGCCGGAGTTGGTGGATGTTGTATTAAAGCCTTGTGAAGAAAAACGTCCTCACTTCACACAAAATTTCTTTAAAATCCAAACTTTCATGTCTGGGAAAGTCAGTTCTGGAGATTTATACTTCATTCAACACAACATCTATTAACTACCTTTGTGTTATCGTTGATTTCAGTAGACTGAAGAGAATCTTTTTTGATGGTACTATTGTGCAAGTGCCCTTAGGGAAAAGAGGGCAATTTATTCCTTCTTTTCCAATGTATGTTGCTTATTCTCCAGTCTTGCACAAAATCTGAACTGTTGACATATTTTGTTATTTATTGAACAACATAGGCAATTTTGAATAGTTTTGCTTGCTTGCTATGCTTTGGGACCATATTTATTGTCTCCTGTGTCAACAAATACACACACACAAAAAATCACATTCATGATTTATTTTGAAATAAGTAATTTTCTAGAATGGTATCATGCTCTGTGATAGCTGGTGCTTTGTTGTGAAACCTATCTGATTTTGTACACAGACCTTCAGGTCTTCTCAGCCTCATAACTGTGAATAACAGAAGAGTGGCTGTCTGAAAATTCAGTGCTTTTCCTGTATAAATATATATATCAATATATCAGGTTGTGATTGAAATTGTTAGGACTATTTTTCACCAAATATTGAGTTTTTGTGAACCACACTTAATTTTCATCTCTTAAAAGGTGTACCTTACTGCCCCTAACAACCCTCTTTGTACTAACCAAAGTACCAAGAACAATTCTGAATTGCTTTGGTAAATTTTCTGTCTTTCTGTACAGTCCTAAATTTTATTTGGAATATGCTTTAACTCAGGACAAATAAGATATTGAATTTATCATCAATCTTAGTCAGCACAATGAAGAAACTGATGCCAAATTAATCAATAAGAAATTGAAGAAAGGCTGTGCAACTAGTGCCAACTCACGGTTTTATGGAAAGTTGTTTTAATCAAACGAACATGACATCATTTTGTTTTATGAGATAACTGAGTTGGCTGATAAGCGCAACCGTACAGTCCTGCACAGTGCTGTTTAGCCATAAATGACCATCTGACTGAAGACTATCTGGTTATCAGTAAAGCACACATTATTATGGATTAAGAACTGGTTGACCAGTAGACCTCAAAAAGTAGGTTTTAGTGGAAAAAATATCAAATAAGTGTCTTTCTGATGAGATTCTCATCAATCAATTGAAGACTCTGTTTTTTCCAATATTTTATTAACTCTCTGAAATTAAGCAGAAAATCATAACCAGTGGTATTTTCTGATGAAATCAGCTTTGGACAAGAGGGAAACAGTGGTGGTTTCAGAGCAGTCATACAGAGCATTCTTGATTTGTACCTAATTAGGATGAGTCAAGGCATTTTCTAGCACATGCAAATTAAACGCAAAGCCGTGCATCACATGACAACCATTGTACACACACCTGTGTAGTGGTGGCAATTCCAAAAAAGACTTGCTTACACGACATAGGTAGCTCGACAGTGGGTACTCAAGGGGTCTTCCCTGCATGAGGAAACTACATCGTGGATGGGAAACCATGCGAGCCGAGCAGAGGCACATATAATTAACCAGCAGGGGTTAACGACCTGTTGCAGGGATGAGAATTGCTCCCTACCTTTTTCTATCCCTCTTCAAGGATGTATTTTAGCAGGTTATTGGCCAGCTCAGTGCAGGGCTTCATGTGAAAATCTGCAGCCCACAAGGCACAAGAAGTCAGCTGCGACCACCTCAGGTTTCCTCTGTTTTTCCAGCCTGTGGGGAACGCTTAAACCACTCATCCTTATACACTTAATTTGTGATGCTGCTTCCTGCAGGCACTCAGCAGTCACTGGAGGGAGACAGAGTCCTCTGTGAGAGCGTTTTAGGACTCCTTTCAGCATGAGCCCTGTCTTTGATTCCAGATCTGGGATGCTACTGGTGCAGGAGCGCTGCTCCTCCATTTCATGCTTCTCAGCAACTGGAAGCACCTGGGCAGACAGCTCTTACCTTGGCACGGTGGGAAGAGGACACCCCAAAAGTGTCGTCTTCGGAGCAGGTGCCCCCCGGAGAAGCAGAGGCCAAGTGGTCTTCAAGACCGAGGAGCGCGTGGCATTTCAGGTGGGGCATCTGCACCGAAGTGAAGGAAGACGGGATATTTAAGGGACTAGCTCAGCTCTGGAACAGCAGCAGGTGCCAACATGAGCAGCGTGTTTGGGTGCCAGCTCCGCAGCGTACATTGCCGGGACAGAAGCGTCAGACAGCTGGCGTGCGAGGCTGGGTTTCATCTGCTCCTGCTGCGGGGAGGGAGAGGTGGCACTCTGCTGCAGGCAGTGGCAGCCAAAGGGGCTGGGGGTGACAAAAGCTGGTGGCACTGCACGCATCCAGCTTCTCTTCCTGCACAGGCGAGACGCAAAATGACGTTCCTGTGAAAGCAGAAATTCCAGCTGCCAAACCACACACTCCTCTACATAGTAAGGAAAATCAAAACATGCATACGCTCGTGGAGCAAAATTGCTGTGTTTTCATCCCAATAAATCTTCACACAGCCCATAAAGAGGGACGTGCCTCCCTCTCTGAGCACCCTTTATTTCCTGCAACCATGAAATAAAGAATCACAGGAGCTGCCCCTTTCCCCTTTTTGACTCCCTTTGACTCCCCTTTTTTGACTTTGGTGTCCCATGTTTTGGGGCTGAGTCTGGGCAGTGATGTGGGTGGCCTGGTGGTCATGGTCATGCCAGCAACACCACCCAGTGGGAGGACTCATCGTGGCCACGCCAGAGCTGGTCTGCAGCCTGGTAGATGAATGACCAACAAGCACGGACTCCTGTCCCAAACCACCTGAGACCCTCTGCTCAGGTCCCCGTTTGATGGTGGCTCACAAGGGGGTGGTAACAATGCTACAAGAAGGTGGCAGTGGAAAGAGATTTCCATGTAGGAAAGTCCACCAGGCCCACTAGAAGAACATCTTCAAGATTTCTGTTCAGTACATGCTATCTGCTATTTATTTTACAAAGTGGTGGGGCTAAGCTCACAAAGTCTTCTAAAAGTTTATGTTACGTTATTGTGCATCACGAACAGTAAATTTAACTAACTATACACATAAAATATATACAATTTAACTAACTTAAACATAACTAAATGCTTAGTTTGCCTTACTCAGGCCCTGTGAGTTACGGAGAACATCGGCTGTGCAGGGTGCAGCGGCAAACCCAGATCACAACTAGCGATCGATTTTGCCCGCAGGCCGACAAAAACAGGTGGCTGCTGGCCTCGCCGTGGGCAGGGAGAAGGTCCCATTGAGGGTAGGCTTTGGGGCAGCTGGTCACACAGCAAGAAGCCTTAAAATCTGCCTCTCTCTGCTTTGCCTCCCCCAGCCACGGCCTGCAGGCCTACACTCGTGCCTGGGGAGGTGCCGAGGGGATGAGGGAGACATGGTCAGAGACAGCACAGGAGGAGGATCTATTCCTGTGAATTTAAGTAGCAATTAAGGGGGAAAAATGCCTAGACAAGACTCTAGGCATCTAACACGCAGTTAATAATATTATAAGGTCCCAGTAGCAGAAGCAATGATTTCAAACAGGAACTTGTCCAGACAGCTACAAAGGCCTTGCCGCAGCCCAGCATTGCTCTGGAAAGCATTTTCCCTAAACCCTTACTGAGCAGATGTCTCTTGCAGCATGCCCAGAGGAGTGACAGCCCTAAATCGTATATATATGTTTCAGAACAGAGAGGAGGTTAAGGTTATCGGTGTGGCCTCGACTTTGACATAGCGCTCCTATGCCCTGGCTTGGTGCGTCCCTGCAGCATCCTTTAATGAAGACGTTTAGAAGTATTTCTGTCTGGCTGGCTGTCTATTCACCGATTCTGTTATTAAAAATAAGATTATAACCTGCTAGTATTCATTAGAAGAGAACTATTTTGTAATTAAAGGGCTACAGGGTACTGGAAATGAATGGAAAAAAATACTAATTTTTTCTTTAAAAACATTGCAAATCTCTTTTGTGCACAGAAATTAATTTTAATTTTAATTTTAATTTCCATTTTCAATTTCATTTCCATTTTCATTTTAATTTCCATTTCCATTTTCATTTATATTTATTATTTTGATGAAAAAAAGGCACAACTCAGTTAGGGAGACACTTTTTTTCTCTCCTGTGCCATACAGGCAGGTAGACAGTCCAAAACAAGACATCCAGAGCATGTCCCCCATGGTGGCATAGATGGTTCAGAGAAGGACCATCTCCCTGCAGGTGGTACCATACAGACACCTGGGCAGTAAGCGCTTGTGCCACCTCTAAGCACCACAGCTGCTGCGCCCAGGACCCAGGTAGCCTCCGAAATGTCTCTCCCATCCCCTGGAACTGTTCCCCTTCTCTTCCAAAGTGCAGCTTTCAGCAGAGGCATCCCCACCCTCAGCTCCGCCTCAGTGCACACCTCATATTCCCTGCTGTGGACGTGGTGCATGCGCACTCTACAAAGCCGAGCAAGCCTCTTCCTTCCACCTGAACCAGCAGGGCTAGAGAGGCTTTTCCTCACTCTGGCCCCAGGCAGCAGATTTAAGCTGCAGGAGGAGGCTGTGGGAAGGTTTAGAGGGTGCTATGTGTGTGCAGCCAGCAGAACTGGCATTGGTTCTGGTGAGGAACAAGGGTAACTCCCCTCAGGCACTGGCTGCCTCTTGGAGGAAATCACCTGGGTGATGGAAAGGAAGGCTCCTCCTGAAGCCTCATATTCTGTGTCTGAACAAACAGGACAGAAACGCTGTCTAGAAGAGTCTGCTGGCAGAGTTATCTTCCTGAGAAGTGTGCAGCCATTCAGGAGGTGGGAAGACTAAGTCTGGCTAATGCTCTCTGTTCAGCAGCTCTTCATGGGGTGTCTGAGGGAGACTGCTATTAGCCTTTGCAAAACAAACAAAAAACAATAAAATCATGTCTAAGCTTGGCTTCATGGCCTGACCCCAGCTGGCAACATAAAGAGAAGCCAGCTCTGAGCAGGCAGCTTGCACTCTCACAGCTACAAAAACTTACATGATAGGAAGCTGAATTAGATGGAAAATATATAGAGGGTCATGCTTCCTACTGAAAAATGAGCCCTAGTGTAAGGAAAATTTACTGTCTTTTACATAGCGTTATCTTTCTAGTGCTTGGTGTTGTGAGGAGAGTTGTTTCTCCATGGGATAAATGTATTATCACATTCCATCTTCCAACTTCTGACTAGGGAAATATAATTTCAGTAAGTAAGGAACCAGAGAGGGATTTTACAGCTTAATGCAGAACAAACCTTTTGGTACAGCTTTTTTGTGCATTGACGGTGGCCTAAAAACCCCGTATCCTCAAACAAATGTGTGATGAGAGCCTGGGCTGAGCTCAGCCTTGGGGTGGCACTGTCCAACTTTTCTTACCATGAGCATCCTTTATCTCTCAAGCAAGGCTTTCATAAAATGTGAATTGCCGCACACATGAAAACATTTCCAACAGTGGAATCTCAGGCCTGCAGGAAGACATACCAAATACATGCAGGGCAATTAGCTCCCTTCCCTCCCTCTACCTTGCAGCCTTCCTTCTGCTCCAGTCCAGCAGCCTTTGATGTCCTCTTGTGCTGCACAATTACAGAAGTGCAGTGAAACTCTCCTTCATGCAAAGATCTCCTCAAAGTGGAGATTTTCAATATTTCCACAAACCATTTCTTCATGGCCAAGTCTTCTTGCATGTGTGGACACACATTTAAACAGCACTGTGTGGACTGAACCCTAATTCTTAGCTTGAATTTTCTAACTAAAAGGATTTTTTTGCTGAAAATGTCTGATTAGCTCTCTTTCTAATATGGTAACACTCTGCTCTCCATTCTGCTACGTAATATAAAAATATCACCAGAAAAATTAAAAAGGAACAAATTGGCACCTTGTATACAGGGGATATTAAAAATAAGAAAAAATCACGACAAGTCAGGAAGATTTTGGGATATCACTTTGCATAAGGAAATGTTCTGAATATAAATCCATGCAGATATGTTCTCACATTAAATCATCTATTTTTTCTGTCCTCCATCCTAAATATGCCAGAAGGAGATAAGCAACCTCTGAGGTCCAGCATGAAAGAAACATGCTTCAGAATCTTGCCAGAGCACAACCAAGGCAACACAGCAGAAGGCGGCTGAGGAAAGAGATTTTTCTACCTCTCCTGCTTTCTGTCAGCAAGGGGATGGAAGGACAGCAGAATGCTTGTTATGGCTTTTGCTCTGCTGACTATACATGCACAGACTTGTACCTGTCTATGCAGCACCTATTTTTGGTGGCTTTTCTGTAACCAGCCTTCCCTAAAACGATATCTGAGTTGGGACTGTGTCTCAAAGCTGCTTCTCGTCAGACAGTTTGCTGAGGCAGAAGTAATTTTGTTTGTTCTGGAGCACATTGAGACAAGGAGGAGGTTTTGAGTGTGTCCTGAAAGTGTTTCAGCATGGCGAGGACTGAAAAGGTGAAATGATATGAATTTTGGCTCAGAAGTTTAATTGTAATATGTAGCTAGAATTTAGGAGTGAGAGGCTCTGAAAGGCTAGCAGTGGAAAGAAATTTCAATGAAAAACTCAGGAGCTGATTGTTGGGTATCCGTTTCATGTAGGAAGAAGAAAAGCCCCCCAAATTGTATCAAATCTGGTTGTATACCTCATTCATATCCGCATTTCATCCTACATAAATAGAGGGTATCAGGCATAAACACTGGATCAGAAAGAACTCTCCTACATTTTTAACAGGCAGGGTGTGCACTTCCTCTACTAAATTCAGGAATTAAGAAAAATCAGAAATTCCTGCCCGTATCACACTCCTGTGTGTGTTGATCAGACACCTTTGCTCTCCTCAAAGCCTGGTTCAGTGTCATGCTGTTCTTACTCTTTTCAAGTTCCTTTACTTTTGAAAAAGGATCAGAAGCCATCCCACTGGTAGTTTCCCTGGCTTGACCTGCAGGTTGATTCTAGTTCTGGAAACTCCAGAGTGATTGCTAATTACACTCCTGAGTGATACTGGCACTGCCGTATGGAAAGCTAGATCAGAATTAGCCTTAGAACCATTTTAATGAAACTTCTACATTTTAGCCATTCGAATTTAGAACATCTGAGATTTCAAACAGATTTCAGAAAGATGGCTCTGAAATGATGTTCGCAGGCTGTTTACTCTTGCTGTTTCATTTGTCCAGCTGTCTTCTTCCATCTTTTCTACAATCTTGGGACAAAGTCTGTTTTTCAGCAAAACTTGATACGTTGTTCAGTTAGTATTCACAGAGCAAAGGTAGAGAAGAAGTCATTGCAAGAGGCTGTGTTTGGCGAGGGCTCAGCCTCTGCCTCTACATCCTTAGGTAATACAAGTTAAGACTTTTAAAAACAATTGCTATATTTGTGCTGCATCTGTCATGAGCATTTTCCATGAGTTGTTAAATTACTCCCACTAAATGATTTCATGGTTAGACTATTAATAAACTTGACTAGTTCACAGTCTCACAGATACGAAAGCGTTTTTGGAAACTCCCAAAATACCTCAGTTTACCCTGAAAGATAATGGATTAGAAGTCATCATCTGGAAGCCCTTGAGTGTGATCCATGTAATATATCTGTGGAATTTCACTCAGGAACTTTTGCACTAAGCCCCCGTAGTTTTAATTAAAACGCAGCATATCTTTTGTCAAGGTGGTCAGTCTAGATACAGAAAACAAAGTCTGCACAGGGTTGGCTAGTCCAGCGTATCCCTCTGTAAGCTGGTCCAGCAGACCCCTTGTAAAAACAGTCTTAAACCCTGGCACGACACCTGGAACGCGTTTTCTCTAACATGTTCTGTGGCATTTCCTGTGTAACTGGGCACTCTGACCCTAGACAAAGTTTTCACTATTTGTCCTGTGCATTTGTGTACTTTCATAATTAAAGCTTAATGCCTATGTGGCCATATTTACATATGGGACTCATTTTTCTTTCTTGGTGGGAATAGTCCCAGTGCATTAGCTGGCACTTTGCAGGTACCTACAAATTCCTCTTGTGCTCTTGTGTCACCTCTCTGTTTGCATTTTCACCCCCATACTCACACACACTGATATTGTCTCTTTTTTTCGTATGTGCACACCTTAATTCTACCAATCACTCACCTCTAACTGTACCCGTGCATCTGTAATTTATGCAGTTTCTCCTTTTGCCTCGTTGTTTCAAAATAAATTAGCAGGTGCATGCTTACACTTAACCATGTATGCCCTACACTATTGGAAAAGCAAAACCATACTAAACGGAGAAGTCTGACAGTCTTAGCTCTGGGTTTATTGTGCACGCTGACTTCTTCATTTGTACTGCATTAATTCCTTTCACTGCAAAATCAATATGCATATTCAGAGAAAAAGGGTTTACAGGGAAAAGGAAAAAAAAGGTTGTTTATATTATGTGATTTATCTAATTATCTTCTCCCTGACAGAGGTCTGTAAGGGATTTTCAGGGAGAAGAACATAAAAAACCAGGGCATATATGAATTCTCCCTTAAAATACCTCTCATTTTCAAGCAATAAGCAGTGGAAAATCTTCCTTTTCTCCTTCAGTGGGTAGCTGTGAAAGTATCGTCATGCTTCATAGGACAGATGGAGCTGTGTCCTGTGAACTTGACTGACTCCATAAGGATTTACCCAGGCTTTTGGTTTCCACAGTCCCACTACGTAATTACATGCAATGTGGACGTCATATTTCCTTGTGAACCTGATGCCTGATGCTTTCTTTGGACATCCCTTGGTTCCCGTATTTTTTGGGAGAGAGTACACAGTAACTCCTTGCAGATCTGCTGTCTGCACACCCTTCAGGTAAGGATATATTCCTAATTTCATTTATTTTCCAAGCTGAAGACTCACGTTTTTTGTAATGTCTCTTTCCAAGGAAATTTGTCTTCATCTCTTCATGTTCTATATTCCTTCTGAGTTGCAGTAACCTCTGTGTTATGTATCAGGGTTTCCCATGGTGAGAAAATAACTGCAGAAGATGTCGTAATGATATTCTCTAATTTAGTTCTCGGTTTCTTTCCAAAAAATTCCTAACGAACCAAAAAAGTTGCAGAAAAGTAACTTGGGCCTCCCACAAAGATAGGCAAATTTACTTCAGATGACTAAGTGTATGTAATGTATTATATTTTCACAGCCTTATCCTTGAAGGTGTAGAGTGTTGCTGTGAGTCAGCAACCGCAGTGCAATCTCCTCCAAGAGGCTGTCTGAAGCTTTGCTGACTGAAAGTTCAGTACCCGCAGTCTGAGAGTGCTGATGTACACCCGGCTGCTTTTCCCTGGCTACTCACTCTGAGCCAAGCACACTTGGGTCAGGAAACTCTTTTCAGCTTTCCCAGGTCAACTAATATGTAGTAAAGTACTCCATGGTTACATAAAGCAATTTTTTCTTGATAAATAAGTATCAAAGAGAAACAGATGTGTTGCATTTCAAACACCACTCTTCTGACATATATAGAGATATTTAGAACCAGGAAGGCAGATTTTTAAAATTATTACTATGAAATTGTTTCCTTTATAATGATTTTTTCTGTGATTTACTTTCTGTCGTTCAGAATGTAAGCAGGTAAATGCAATCAGTTGCAACTCCGCTGGATATTTTGGTGATCTGACTGCTGTTACCTCAGCGTGTCCACTCTTTGTAGTCAAATTTTTTATGATTTTTTTCTTGTTTCCTCCTTTTGAGCTGTTGCGATACGACACATGTTCATACATACTGGTCACAGGATGCTGTGCTCTCACTGTGAGACTGCACGACATAGGTGATGTACAGTGCTGTCACTGAATAAATGTTTTACCACAATGATGCTTATCAGGCAAATAAACTACCTTTATCACCGTTAAGCTTTTCCCATACAGTAATATGTATTCCACTTCATGTCTCCAGTCAAAGAAGGGAAACCTTCATAGCTAACAGAGATCAAACTCTCCCCTTCCCCAGCCTAAATGAGGCGGTATGTTTTCTAGTCTAAAACAGCGTATGGTTCACTGTCCAGACAAATAAAAACAAATACTTGTCATTGAAAACACTGTGCAGGATACGAATGAATCACAGTCAGAAGCACAAGGACAGAAGAACGTAGAAAAGACAATTAGAATGGCGCACCTCACAGCTTTTCTAAGTGATGTATCCATTTCAAATTCAACAGTCACAAAAGCATCCCTGTGTTAGCTTTGAACTATCTCCAGCAATTAAGCTGAGGCAGAATGGACTCATTCTGCTCTGATTGCATGCTCTGAAATCTGCTGCAAGAGGAGGAAGAAATACGTTCATCAGAAGAAATACCAGTTTGCCATAACACCTGCTAACAACAATTAAAGTTATCTTGGACATGTGTACATGATCTGCATGGAACGAAGTACATTTACCTGTTGCAGGTGCTCTGAATACGCAGTGTGAAGTGTCAAGCACAGCGTGTGAATACAAAATAAATGTGCCTTGACTTTGCTATGGCTACAATGTCTGAGCTTCTCAAAATCATGAACTCCAGAAAACCTGGGTTCCATTTATATGTGTAGGTGGGAACATTCATGGAAGAGTTAAAGCCTCGCTGTGCTCATAAAATTTCTGAGAATTAACGAAGAATAGGCTATGTTTGTCACTAGAGGCATAACCAAATTTCTTTCTGCTGTTTCCAGAGTAAATGGCCTGATTGTTTTAAAATCATTCCTCCTCCCTCCTCCTTGGACCCTCTAACCCCCCAGTATTTTACCTGGGAAACTGTTGGCTTTGTGTTTGAGGAAGGGTTGGGTATGAGTAGGTCACATCTATAACAGCAATGGTATAAACAGGAGCAGCAGCCTCTGCTTTCTCTTGTGAGGCATAATGCAAAAACCCTCAGGTACCACAGACCATTCACTTCAGAATTGCTCATCAAAGTGATATAGGTGAGCACAAAGTAAGAAACATTTAAAGAACTTGTGACCTCCACACTTCTGTTGCAACACACATATTTAAAAAATGTTTTAAAATATAGTTCAGAGCATCTAAAGCAAAGCAATCTGTATATGTATGATTATTTTTTTGAAAGGAAAACACAACAAAACGAAACAAAGAATGCAAAAGACTATTTGCTAAGTAATTCCTTTTCCAGCGCGGGTGTAGTGCTATCACTGCTAATCACACAGAGCACTGACTGCAGGAGCCTGTACTACCAGATGTGAATTCTGTAAGATTTCAGACAATATTACACTTCCACTGCTTTTCCAGAAATCTTTTGCTTATCCTTGCCAATAATGAGAAATAGTGTTTCTCTTGAGGAAAACATATTACATAATAAAACCACTGACATTTAATCTCAGTTTTAGCATCTAATTTTTACGCTGTGTCTAGCACTCCAATACTAGAAACACTGCTGTTTAAAAAAATTGTCATTACAGGCAGCAGGTAAATAACAGCACAGCTGTTTTCTTTCACAAGTATATTTAGAAACTAGGCCTTGTAATGCTATTATGGAAATTGCCACATTCACTAAGCACCTTAAGATATTAATAGCTTGTATGCATTAAAAAAACATCTGGTTAAAATAAAGTGATCCTTGTATTCTCAGAACTGAAAACTATAAATGTTGTGGGGTGGGGGGGAATCAACCCAAAAAGAAGTGCACAAGAGCAAGCAGATCAATTCTGACAAAGTCCCTATGAAGTTATGGCATGTTAGAGAATACACGTATAAGGGATAGGTCCAATGATAAATGATTTGGAAAATGAACATGCTTTTTATGCGTTTCTTGCATGGTTCTCTGCACTGGTAGGAGTTACAGGACATGAATATTAGGGAGTCTCGGTCCTTGTCAGGGATTAAATAGTTAGAAGCCAGGCAGTATCTTGCCTAGCTACTCTTCTAGCTCAAACATCAGGGCCAGATTCAGGCAGGCTCATGCCATGACTTCCAGGGCAGTGCTGCTGCAATCACTGTATTTCTGGCCCAAGGAGCACAATTCAATCATTAAAATTCAGGTTAATTGAAGTTAATGAGACAGGATTTCAATGTCACACCCTTAAGGGTATTTGGCCATGAACTCCCTTGTTCATAGTCCTCCCTGCAAAGTGAGAGCAGTGGTTTCCCTGATTGTCTGGTGGGATGATGCCTGGTGGGATGATGTGTGGTGGGGCACTGAGATGCTCAGGGCGGCACAGAAAGGCACTCGATTTTCTAGCCAAGCACAAGTGACAGGTACAGAGACCTCAAAAAACTTCTGTTTGTTAAAAATGTTGATTGTCTCACATACGACAGTGCAAAACATTAAAAATGGAACAAAATTTAAATTAATAAAAAATACACCACAGACACCGTATCACTAAGAAAGCCAGTAACTTTACTGATTTGTCTGCAAAATACAAATTATACCTTATTTCCAGCAGGAGAATCTTTTGAAATTTTTCCATTTTTGTTCACTACAGACAGCTGAATTAAGTCCCTTGAGATACACAGATGTGGTTTAACTTAGTTATAACATCTTGTCATCTAGTGGCGACAAAGTCCAGCTTATGCCGCTGTGAGCCTCTACTTTAATATTTGTTGCAAATGCTTGTATGCTCCCATTTACAAGCTATTTTGTTATCACCATTGTTTTATGGAAGCAGATCCCCATGAAAGAGAAGAAAAAAAAAAAAGAAAAAAAAAAGGATACAACAAACCATCTGAAGCAATCCAAGTGTAATGCCTGTGGTAACCCAGGTCTGACATTAGTTACTCCACAAAAGACTCTGGTACTGCAAATTTTTATTTTATTTTATTTTATTTTATTTTATTTTATTTTATTTTATTTTATTTTATTTTATTTATTTTATTTTATTTTATTTTTTAATGAGTTACTAAACTGACCTTTTTGATTCAAACTGAGGTACGGATCAGTCTGAGGTATGAGCAGGGAAAGTAAAAATGCAACACCTGATTATGAAAATAATCAAATGGGTCCTTTTGATGCAGGAGGTCTGTGGCTCAAAGCTTGGATTGCTCCACATCTTTGGTTAAAATATATTAACAAAAGCCTTTTATTACATCTACAGTCTGAAGCATTCTAACAGACACCAATGTTCCATCAGTCCTTCAAGAGACCTGTAGTGGCAGGAAATTAATGCCATATAACTGACGACATCACAGCAGATGGCACAAACAGGAACAGATGAAGTATGCCATGCTTAGGCAACAGCCTTTATTGAGGTTTCAAGTGGCTTTTAAAAAATTACAAAGCATTTACCTTCAAGGCGAAGGAAAAAATGAAAACAAAACAGCTCTGTTAGGACTATAGATAAAAGAGGGTATATAGGATAACACATACAATACAAAAGGGTTGACATCCTTGAAAACAGTCTATGAGTTCTTTTATTCTCATGTTAGCTTTACCTGAAAAAGATCTGAGGACAACAGATATTTTTATATTATTCATTAAAAACTGCTAAATTCCTCTTCCAGGAAAAATATAAGCCATTTTGTTATAAAACACAACTTTTGAAAAACACTGAAATGATAAAAGCTTTACTGTGAATGGCTCAATGCATACAATATACAGATTGTGCAGGTTGGGTATACCATATAATTGTCACCAGCAATTAAACATTAAACAACAACACCTTTTAATAGAGGTTAACTTAGCTATAACAATATTTGTAGATGTCTAGAATGCCACTTCAGGTGTTTGAACTTGCAATTAAGAATGTTGCCTAAAACATTATATAGCATGGGTTAAGGTAAAGTAAATGTTAATACTCTTTCAGGGCTCTGCCCCAAACTCCTTAAATACAAAGGAATCACACAATAAACCCAAATAAGCTTTGCAAATACAATAAATGGTAAGGTACAGATAAAGGAACAGAGAAAGGTAGACAGTTATAGTTTACAGAAAGTGACTTCACAATCAAAGTTGTGCTTCTTATCATTAGATCAGTTTGCAAATATGCATTATCCCCCACAATTTCGCCAGTACATGTTAGTTGCCCTCAGTAGCAGGAACAAGAGGGATGACTGGCGTTAATTTTCACGTGATTCTATTCTATTTGTGTTTATATAAAAATCACTGTCAGAATTAATATACAGTGCCCAGGCAATACGTTTCACGCTACTTTCCGCTTAGTTACTTGCAGTAATATATTACACTGCATCTTCCTTAAATATGTTATCTTTTCTTTTTCATGCGTTGCTGAGGCAAATCGCAAGGTAAACTATTTATATGGCTATTCTTCATATTTCAATAGACCAAATCCCCTTCCCCACTGACAAGTTTCTACTACAATACTGATAAAGTTGTATTTCTTGTTGAAATGTCAAAGTACATTTGCGATATATTTGCATATTTTTGACACACCAAAGTTTAAAATTCTCATAAGAGAATATGAGTATAGATTCATCTGAAGGTGAAGAAAGTGGTTTTGAAAAACAGTTTTGTGTTTTAAAATTAATTATGGGCCCCATTTTCCCTCCCGATTTTTTTTTATTTATTTTTTATTTTATTTAACATGCGTATCTTTTTCTTTTACCCTGCATATCGCCACGCGAGATAAGGTGGATGCATTATTAGCACAGTATTCTGCTTAAATAGTTTCCAGATAATGCACTAGCCCCTGCACGGCTGAAAGTGCCTGTAAGGCAGGCTTCTGTAAGTCACGGTAAGTGAAAAGCGTATGTCCTAAAGCACGCTGCAGTCTGTTAGTCATCTGCTGCTACAGGGAGGTAGACTCTACCATCGAGCAGTGCGCAGCAACTGCATGTTTAGAAGGGAAACAGGTTGTCGGTTTCCCTTAAGACAATGCTCTGTGCTGATATTTAGCTGTTGCAGCATATCTGTGTCCTTCATCAGAGTCTCAAGGTACGTGAGCGAGAGCCGAACAGCTCTCGGAAAGAAGAGAATGATTACAGTCCTACTATGGCACTAACATGTTGCTCGAACACAGTTTCCCTCCAACAGAAAGGTTAAACTGAAACATGTGAACAACCGGTTTTCTTCTAATAAGCAAGAGGGAAAGAGAGGAACTAAAAAAAAACGATACTTCCCTTCTGGTCAAGCTGCTTTAGTCGAAGAAACGATATGAGGCAGGAGACAAGGAGGGCGCCGTATGCCGAAGCAAATCTTTCTAGGGCATAAATGCACGGGCAGCGCTGTTCAGCAACGTCCCTGCTGTGAGACAACGTGACTGCAGAGGTCCGTGAAAACCACAGCGGCCTGGCCGCCAGCATCAGCCATGCACTGCAAACCGGTCCTGTAATTGGCGGTCTCTCTGAAAGCTTTAAATCTGAGAGAGAGGAGAGTCACCTTTGCAACAGGTGGGACCGCCGAGCCAATCCCTCGCCCGCTGCTCTCCCTACTGCTCCTGGAAATGTTCACCTGCACTCAGGTAACTGGCAGCCGCTAGAGCTGTACGTCCGATTCTAACAGGCAGAATACCAGCCTCGCTTGTGAGGAAGGGCCAAGCGATGCCGCTTTGTCATTTACCCCACGGGAATCTACAAGATACGCAGGACGTGAAGTAGTAGAAGGGCCCTCAACTTGTTACAATGCACAAAACAGCATGAAAGAACTAATCAGTATATACAATGAATTGCAGTTCACTCAACTGATTGTAAAATGTTGTATTAAAATGACTTTAAGTTGTTACACCATGGGTAAATTCAAACTTTTTACAGATCAGTCTCTCAACACCTGACTTCGATCTGTAAAATGTATGCCCAGTAAAATAAAACTGAAAGAAAATAGTTAAATGTGCAACTGCACAAATATAATTCCCCACTATTAAGATAACAAAAACTTTTGCTATTACCATAATTATTATATATATTAGAAAGCTATACACAAGCATGTTAATTTCACAGATTTTTTTTAAAAGATTCTTAATATTTTATATAATTAGAAATACACATTTCAAAAACAAAACTTCTGCAAAGAGAAAACAGTTATCTTGGTTAGCAAAGCATGGAGTTCTTCATGGCTTAGGGTAGTGCTTTCTATACAAAAAGTCCTCTGTTTTCTTCAGGACTGTTTAAAAGATTAGCGAAGCTATCAAGGAAAAAAGAACACATTTTGGCTTAAGGAAACTACAAAAGCCACAAATGCTTTGCAAACTCTGTCTTACTTTTTAATATGAAAATAAGCAAAATGTAATGTACATATTTTTATATTTTTTATTTAATAAGTGATGCAGACCCAGAATTTGTTAAAATTAAATATGTTAGCCCTCGAACTCAACTTTATTTTTTTTTCTTTTTTCTTTTTTTTTTTTTTTACAAGTATGGTCCTCTGTAAATGTTTTGATCCTTCTTAAACTGAGTGCCATACTCCAAAGATATGCCTGAATGTTTCCGAGCATTTTCGGTGCGTTAGGTGACCCAGTCTTTTTCCAGCATGGATTCACGGCCACCCAACTGCTGGGTCTGTCAAAACATCTGTACATTTTCTATATGTTGCATAACAGCTGCTTTCTCTCTCAGTAAAGGCCTGCCATTGCTGGCAGACGTTTTCCTTTTGTCTATTTACATGTAAATAACGTTGAACCTGCAACATGACACTATCTATTGTAACATACATTTTGCAAGGGAGCACAACAGTGAGAAGAAGTTAGCCTTAAAATCTATTTTGTACAAGTGTTCTGTTGTACAGCTCAAGTGCTAAGCTTATCTCAGCATTTCTGTTTATCCTTATACTGTATCACTGAGGCAATTTAAAAGTACTTTTACAAAACAGAGTACCTGACTTTTTTTTTTTTGTTTGTTTGTTTTTTTTTCCACACACGGCACATATAATGCATATCGACCCCCCCTCCCCCCTCCCCTCCCCCATTAAGGTATAGCACACACACACTGCAAGAAAAAAAAAAAAAAGAAGAAAAGAAAACCTAATAGGTAATAACGTTATCATGTCGCCCATCCTTCAGAGAGCCGCATGCGCTTGACAGAGGGGCTTTCCCTTTCGTCCGGCGAAGGTCTGGTGAGTCCAATGGGGGAGTGGAATTCGTTCCGGTGGTCTTCGCGGTCGCTCCCGTCGTAGGAACTGCTGCAGCTGCTCAAGCTGTCAACGGGAGATCTCCCCGCCTCGTGGCGCGTGTGCTGTGGGTATCTCGAGGGTGTGGTGGTACGGTCTCTAGGAGGAGAAACAGGTTCTGACTTGATGTTGAGGCTTTGAGTAGAAGGCAGGGAGAGATTTGTACTCTGAGATAAATGAGTGCTAGTGCAAGCTCTGTAGGAGGAAAGGAAACCCAGTTACAGACGGAGGAGGCATGGAGCCCCCGGAAATGCACAAACACTCACACAAAACACCAGTGTAAAGGCTCACGCAGTACCAGAGAGCATGGGGACGCTTTTCTGGGCACAATTTGGAAACGCAAAGAGGCCGAAACGTCGCGACAAAAACGGTCGGCTTGAGTGGGGCACACCTGAGGTTTGTGAGTAGGCCTCTCTCTCTGTCTCCTCAAGAGTCACAACAAATTTGGGAAGCTGAGCCTTTGCACTGTTGGAACCACCTGCAGGTTTCGTTATCGTTAATGCTTGTGTGTGTGTAGGCACCGTGTGAGACAGGGGAGGCATGGACTCTTGCTGGGATCAATTCAATTACATTTGTCCCTGTTCATTTTGACATGCAACTTCAGATGTAAAACGGAAACCAAAATTTGGGCCCTGTACAATTTATCTCTTTCAGAACAGAGTTGAACTTACTGGTCCTTGGGCTAACATTTATAAAATTACACAGGCTGGGTGGGATTTAGATATGTCTTTATAGTACAGCTCTATTAATTCTTAATTCAACACAGAACATTTGTGAATAAACTACCAAAGAGAAGTTGAAGAGCTGTGGAAGATGCCAGAGGGTTGCCGTGCTTGCATGTCAGACAACCCAGCTCAGAGGATGTTCAAAATTCAAGAGAAACTGATACCCTAGAAGTATTCAGAGGCTGTATACCTATTCTGAGTTCATTCTCTTTCAGTGCATCCTTGTGCGCAGGTAATGGCACAAGAAATTTGAAGTAGGCAGGGTTACCAGTGAGTACTTTAGTTCTATGGGAGAAAATGAGATTGCTTGTATCTGCAGAATGTTTTGTACAAAGTCGCCACCTACCGGTAAAATCTGACTTTGTTTATTATTTTTTATTTTTATTTTTTATTTTTTATTAAAATTCAGCTATGAATGTGCGCTTCCCTCTATGCCTTATGTATTGATCCACTTCAGGGACCATCTGCTAGGTTGAAGTTACAGTCTAACCCAATTTCAAGGTTTCTAGTAGTGAGAAATACTGAAGACAGTCGGAGAACGGGGCACTCAGCCTCACTGAGACTCTAACCCAAAGGTGCAAGCAGAAGAAATACTTGGATTCAGAAGTATTTTTTTTTTAAACATGTAGAAGAAAAAAAAATAAGTTCAGATGTAGTCTTTTCTATTTATTGAGGTATTCCACTTTCTCTAATATCTCACTGACTGCGAGTTGAGCTTTACTTAAGCAACAGTTATTGTAACTGATGAAAGCCAAAACATCATTTTCTTTTGTTTTGACAGATTTACAGTGGAACTATATGGCGTCATTACTGAATGATATCAGATGCTGTTTTCAGGAATCATTTCAGTGTTTAATAATGGATGGGTCTTGTTAGACAACAGAGAAAACAGGACGTTCTGCCTCCAACTGCTTTCATCTACCTTTCATTCCTATACAGACAAGTGTGTCAGCATTTGCAACGTCACACAGTATGTGAGTAATAGCCCTCACAGGAGCAAACGTAGGCAGTTTTTGGCAAAGAGAACATTTTTTTTTTTTCTTTTATAACTATGAAATTAACATATTTAAGAAACTGTAAATATCAAACTTGGTTATTACACTCTAGAGAAATATCCCACTCTTTTTTTTTTTTTTACTATTTTTTTTCCTCAAAAAATGTTGAAAAGAATCCAACAAGAATCAAAAATACATTCCTGGGTTTTGTTTTGCTTTTCATTTCCAGTGACTTTATTTTTCAGTCCCTTCGGAGATGCTAGGACTGTGGGAAAACAGGCTGCCGGTTTAGCAAGTGTGATAAGATTACATATGATTTTGGATGTCAAGCTTATAGCTAAGCCTGCAAGTGCCTTAATACAGGATGGTGGATCCTGGGGATTTGATCTAGGAGTGTTTGATGTGACCAGATGATGTGTCACTTTGCAAAGCAGGGGACAGTTAAAAACCCATGCTAGTTAAAAACAGCATTAGTCAGTCAATTTTGTTCACATGGACCCTACTCACATTCTATTCTGGGACAACCTGTAAAAAAACCTAGACAGACAAGCTGTATTACCTAAGAAATAGATTTAGTACTGATACAGTGCAATGCTGCTTCCTTAACAGTGTTTCTGAAGTGAATGTGAGAATGCATCTCAATAGACCTTCTTTAGGTTCCTTGTGCTTCCTGAGACGCATTATGTAAATACCTGGCATGAAAGTTTTTGGCAGTATTAAAAATGCTACAGGTAGGTCTGCATTTTGAGGACATTTTTTGTAAATTGAAAAAAAGGTTTACGAAGACATTTTGGCAGGTAAGGACTAATTTTTTCTAGGTTTTAAACAAAAGAACTATTTAAGCTATTGCTATGTATTATTTATTTATTTTTCTTTTAAGATTCTGTCTGAAAAAAAACTTCTTTTTTTTTCCCCTATAAATCTGTTTCTGAAATTTATTATCTTTTTGTTGTTGTTGTTGGCTGCAATCTTAGATATTTGGTTAAAATTTTCTGAAATGTTTTTACCAGAATCTCACGTAAACTGATATGGTTAATTGCAAGGGAAACCTACTATTACACATAGAAGTCAATGGTGAAAGAGTACCTACTTAGGTGCAGTCTTTAAGCTGTTTTCTCAGCAGAGGATGGATCCCTATTTGGAATAGAAGCTGTATTATAAAAATATATATATAATTCTTTATGCTAGTAATTTTTTTTGTGTGTGTATGCATGTGTGTGAATGCAGAAACAGCTTCATATAAATAAGTAACTTCGGTCCAGGCTTGTGCTATTTTCATCATGTGAAACCTACACTAAGTTCATTGAAAAACAAACAGGTTTTGAATATGGAAAATCCACAGAGAAAATAAAGCAAATGACTTTAAAGGATCGTGTATAACTACAAGCACCCTCTAAGTGCCACGCAATATGTTATTGTTGATGTAATCATCTGTTTCCTTATATTTATTGTAAGAAAACATGTAACTTTACTCTTCCTCATTGTCCCTGTAAAGTTTAAATTTTACACAGCAGTTCCTGCTCAGATCAGCGTGAGTGCAAATGTGACGTTGATTTAGCAGCAACATGGGAGAAGTGCTGGTTCCTATCCAGGTTCAACATTATACAGCGACTCTGCTCTGCTGTGTGAGAGGTGGGAAGAAGTGGGATCAGTTCTGTGTGGGTCTCTGTCTGTCTGAGTCTTCAGCTGGTATGGGAGTCCAGCATGCACAGACAGCAGTGCAGGTCTGACTAGCTGACCAGATGATGTGGGCATGCATCAAGTGGGCTTTTACAGAGGGAGAAAAAGTTCTATTAAAGGGAGAAAGCACCTCTCGTTTCTTTCCTTTTATGCCTAAACTTGTTTCTCTAAATCTGTGTACCTTTCTGCTTCATATATATATATATACATATATGAAATATATGAATTTATATATTCACTAGGAAATAGAAAATTCACAGTAAAATTTAGTTATGTCTGTAACTAGGAGAACACTGGATATTTTTGACCTGTTTGTAATGCAACCTTCCCTCCTCCCCTCTGTCTTTCAGGTAGAAGCAAAGGGTTTGTGTTTGTTTGTTTGTTTTTATATTCTTTTGTTTTTAATATTTTTGATCAATGTAAAAGCAGAATAACAATTTCTGTGTCCAGATATTTTGATCAGCACTCGCACTTTATGGTTCACACTGTCAAAGGAAGTTTCTAAACACAGAATATTATGAAACTGAATCACTGGAGTATCTTATTTACAATGGTGGCATAAGAAAAATTCTCCATCTGAAATATTTAAGGCTTTCATTCAAAACAAGCAAGTTGGCAGAAGTGATACACAAATTCACAAAACATGATGTCACTGCATCTAAATTTTTCAGTAAAAAGAGTTCAAAGGAAAATATTTAACCATATCTATCTCTGGCGATGAGCTAATCAAAATTAGCTCTGATAATAAGCTTGCTGGATAAGAAATACAGAACAAATCAACAGTATAAATTTATTTAAGTCTTTCCTTCAGCTTGGCTGAAGTTTGGAGAAACTTCTCTTATGTAAACAGTTATTTATATTGAAGATTCTCGAAATGAAATACTTTGACCGCATTTCTATGCCTGCACTTATATTTTAGGAAAGCCAAAATTTCAACTGTGGATGGTACTTGAGGAAGAAAAGATCCTCTCTTAAACTGAGAAATACAGAACGAGAACATTTTCTATCTAATGGACTGGTGCCTAAAGAATTTAGATTATTCATTTAAAAATTAGGAATGGAGTAACCTTCTCTCTGTAACATGAGAGACGTTGAAGCAATATTCAGACAAAACTCTTAAGTTCTGGGAGGAATACATTTTGATTTTTAATCGAATTAATGTGTATTTTTTTCCAGACATAGACCTAGTTAAAAAGCTGAAAAAGTACTATTTTATTTTTTAATTAGAATGTTGAAAAGTCTGACTTGTTTTAATATCATAGTCATGTCAAAAGAGACACTACTCTGCAATTCTGTCCTGCTCACCAGGCTCAGTACAGGCACAGAAAGTGAACTATTCCCATCTCCTCAGACACTTTCCCTGAGGCTCACTGGCACCGGTATGGTTGCTAATTGCAGGGTCAACGTGAGAGGTTATAGACCTGGGTTGTAGAGATCTTCTCCAGTTATCTGAAAGATGGTTGAGAGAGTGCTGCTGAAACTGCTGGGGACTTAAGTGGAGCCAGCCAATGTACCTGAGCATCCCCTCTTCTATTGCTAACCACATGCTTCTGCCGTGCCTTGCAGAAGCAGAGCTGGTTTTCACCTTTATGCTCTGGTGTAAAACAAAACCTGCTGGAGAACTGGGTTGTCTCTTCCAGTAACTGTTCTTTTGCAGGTCTTTACAGGCAAATGTTACCGACAAACATCTCACTGTTTCCAAATCTTTCCAACATGTGAAAGATTTCCTCAGGATATGGGCAGTCAAACCTTTCTATATGCATTTTCTCAAATGCCTGGGGGTTACTACACTTTTGTGTGTTTGTTCTTATTTTTCTGCTAATTCTAGCTTAGGCTGACATGGACTGAATATGATCTGTACAGTTTCAAGTTTTTTAAATAATCCAAAAGTTAAAGAATAGGTCCTTTTGCATGTACAACTCAGTGACTAAAATAAAATAAAGAAATGCATGTGATTTTCTGCACACATGGAAGGCTTCATCAGAACTGTCAGTGAAGCAGCTTTCATAGCTGAATTCATTTACAAATCACTGAAAGAATAATAATAAAAGTAGCGACTCAGAATGTATTCCACCAGCCACAGCCATTACACTTCGGCATTCTGTGATATGAATTAGAAACAGATGATGATGTGTGACATATCTGAAAAGGCATGTAGTTAGTTTAGGATTTAATTTATACTTTTTTTGGTTAACCAAATATCCTTATTACATTCTTTGGTACACCACTGAAAACAATCAGCTTATTGTAAGGTTATACATTGATACCTAACATGTGAGCTTTCCATTTATTTGAGACGTTATGTCTTTAGTTGTACAGTTAACCTAAATGTTGCCCCAGAAACACTGCCACCTCAAAAAGAAAATAGAAGAGGCATAGCAGAAAGGTATTAAGACTACTTTTTCTAACACACCAACTATTTCAGTTTTATGTTTTTATGTAGCAAGTATCCACATATGCTTATATATGTGGTATTCCAAAAAGTCTATGCTTCTAAGGCATTTGTATAGCTGTTCTTTAAAAATTCAACCCATTTGTACATGGTAAAGAAATTACAGTAAGTTATAAAATGTGGTCAGATAAATTAGAAGTGGAATTTTGAAATTTAAGCCACATTTATATTATTAAATACTTTCAGATTATGGCAACTGTCTTGCAAAAATTACCGCACTCGTGCAGTGCCTCTTTCTGGAAAGAAGAACTTTGCTTTTCAAATGCTTGAGAATTAAATTTGTCCTCATAAATATACTTCAATTGCTTCAGTTTGTATTTTTACAATGAAAACTTGATAAATCCAAACATGTTGGTCCATACCTTAGTATAAGCATGTAGGCATGCTGGTGAATGCCTACAACCTTACTCAACAGAAACTGTAGATATGAGGATTTGTGAAAATCTTACTATTCACATTCACTCGAATAAGCAAATAGGTTTATTTTTCAATAATGCATTAGGTGAATTCCCTGTGTGAAGTTTTAGACTTTTAAAAATACTGACAGTTTAGCAGTGTGCTTCACCGATCTTGGAAGAAATGTCTCGAAATTAGCCACTAGAGGGCACGAACACCTATCCTCAGCGTAGGCAAATCACCGTGAGTTCTATGGGTTTACGGATTCTTAGCCCTAGTTATGTTATCTGCTTGCAGAAAACATTTCCAAAGAAACGAAACTTGAATGTCAGAACTGAGTAGAAGGGAGTATGTGAGGGAGCCTTATATAAGGCTGAGGCTTAATCTCAGGTCAAATCATTTTGTAACCCTTACTTGATTAAAAATATTTGGAAAATTTTGAAGTTTATTGTAAATGTTTGTGCTATAGTAACTGGAAATAAAAAGCATAATGGCAAAATACAACAGCACGATGTAAGTGTTTAGTTTTGTCTTTAGTTGTGAGGTAAAATGCCATTTAAAAAAATAAAGAGTAAAACATAACCAGAATTCTTCAGTACACTACTGAGAAAATATCATAGACACAGAATATTCCATTTTAGCTACCTGGCAACCTTTTCACGAAATGTGTTGTACCAGTCTGGGGAAATGGAGCTCTTACAGATAGTAAGTATGTGCTGATCTGTTGTCTTGATTTATTGCATATTTGGGATTCCTGGGGATACTGAAGACACTGTAGAACAATATAGTAGTTTAAAGAAAACACTGCTTACCCCAACTGACTGAGGGCAGACGGCGGCATGTTATGTAGGTGTTGCTGTTGCCAGCCAGTCACAGAACCAAGATGAAGAGCACTGGCTGTATTAAATCCAGAGAGAGATGATATATCTGCACTACTCAGAGAATATTCTAGATTTGAAAATAGAACAGAAAATGATTAAAAGAGAATTAAGGAGGAAGCAATTAAACAATAACTTGCATCATAATTTTCACATGACACTTTATAAGCCTTTTAATCTTAATTACACCAATCACATCCAGTTGCAGCAGAAAAAGTAGACTCTCCTCTTCCCTCAACTCATTAATTTGGGAGCAAATAATGCACTAATAATTATTCCATAATTTACTGGCTCTTCTTCTGGGTCTGGAAGATCCAAAGAATTCTTAGCCTTTATAACCAACAAGACTATACATGCATTCTCACAAAGTCAAAAAGTTGAAAAATATTGTAACACTTTGGTTACAGTCTTTGTTGCAGAACCTGGTGGGTAGCCCATGTCTGAACAGTGCACGTCTCCTCTAGAAGGACAGGATCTGCAGACCAACATGATCTATATGGTAGCAGTGTGCAACGGGAAGTTGAGGCTCTTTTGAGGCTTCATTTCTAGTCTCCCAGGTAATTACGTGACAGCCCACAAAGATGCTGATCTCTGTTTTGAAACCAGTGAAACTGCTCACTAGCACTACCCTCTTGACTTCAGGAAGGTGCACTCAACTACAGGAAATTAGCTGTTGTATGAAGAGGACTGAAAAGTTTCTTTTGAGTATTTTTTGAGAAGTTTCTTTTGTGTATTTTTTTTAGCAGTTTTCCATTCAAACAACACAGTTCGCTTTTAAATAGACATCTCTCGAGTCAGTGACAGATAGAGAGTAAGCAAACGAGGTGTAAAAGCACATCAGCTACGAATCCTTCAGTTTCTCCCGAGGAACAGAAGCTAATTCATTACCAGTGCGGCCGACACTTGTCAGCATCTCGCTCCCTCCCCCAGCCCTCGCACGGCGCTCCGATACTCACCAGTACCATATGTTGTTGAGATGGCTGATGGGTATCCTCCCATCCCTTGCCCTGGTAGAGTAGGAGTTGCTACGGAAACCACTGGAGTAGCCAATGACTGAGCAGACTGGGAGTTATTTATCCTCTGATTCTTTTAAAGTAAGTAAAATAAACATATTATTGACGGGTTTAAGCCATCCGAGCGCATTACCTTTCTGGGTGTGCTTTGTGCATAAGAAACACAAGCCGGTACAAATTTCTGCGAATTAATCGTTTAACATGTGGCTTTTATGAACTCTGCCAACCCTATCATTTGCAAGCCTCTGAGAGACCAGCAGTCGCCATAGTAACCCCTTACATCAGTATCTCCTAGGTAACTGCCCTAGAAACGGGGAAGATTGATTTTGTTGTGGGTAGAGGAACAGATCGTGTGAGAAACTGATGAAATATGTAGGCTCCATCCCCATTGTCTTCCCTTTTGTTCAGATGCAAAGGAGAGACTGGAGGCAGAACCCCAAACCCGGCCCTCCTGGCTGCTGTGCTCCCCTGGGGCTGCTGAGTGGTGACCCCTCACCAGCAGATGGTGCTCTGAACGCTTCGGTTTTTGCAGAAATGAGCAAACTTCCAGAGCGCTGGGCAGCACAGCAGCTAACATGTTCCTCTGTAACTCTGAGGCATTGCACGTTTTGCTGCAGAACCTGCACCAGAGAGCTCTAACCCTGGAAGCCTCAGGATAAAATGTCCAGCTAGCCACCAAAAAGATGTAATAAGGCCGTGCCATCCTCAGTGGCACCAGGTTACATGCTAGCAAAACATCAGCACCAGGAAAGCTTTATTTTGGCACGAGTAATTTGAGTATGTGCAACAACTGCACCTTGTCTTCCACATTGCTAGATTTCAAAAATTATGATGACCTTTTTTTGTTCACGATATAGCTATAGTAATCTTTTCCATTTGGCTTCAATGATTTCATCTACACAACATACAAAATAACATATTTTATTTTATTTTATTTTATGCTTTCATTATTAGGATGAACATCACTACCACTTACCAGGAGCAGATCAACATCCTCAGACTGAGTGCATAGGAAAGGAGCATTAAAAATCAGTGAATGTAGATATTTACCAGGGTGCAGATTTTATAGCCTAGTGAATAGCTTCATCTGAGAGGGGCAGCAAATTAAATACTTTCTGAGCATAGTTTGGAAAAACAACACAGATCTCTTCTTTGTCCTTCTACCGAGATGTTTCTCTCAACTGTGAGGACAATCTATCGAGCTTGCAGAATGAGTCTTTCTCTAAGAGTTCATTAATTCTTCCACAGCCCCAGCGGCTGCGGACTGTGTAGCTATACCTAGTTTCAGGAGACCTGACCATTCACAGATTCCCTTGGAAAGTATCATTTTTAAGGACCTTGGAATAAATCATTCAATGCAGACAGCTTGTCACTGCCTTGGTTGACTTTGAGCTTTGCCTTGTAGGAGACTGTTTGTTACTTATCCTCTCAGAAGCCAGCAACACATTTATGGGGAGTTTAGTCTGAAGTTCAAAGTTAATTTATAATGCATCAGGCTAAAGCAGCCAGCTTGGAAGTTGTTTTAATAGCGTCTGTTACATAACAGAAAAATGTGTTTATAGCATCACTTAAATTTACCATCAAGATCCTTTTTTTTAATCAAGCTCACTTCTAGTGTTAAAACACTCATGAAAGATTTACTTTCAACCACTAACCCACTTCTAGAAGGGAACTGCAAGATACTCACGTAACACCTTCATGATTCAACCTTCTATCATAATAGTCTGCTTACATCTTGTTAATCCTGGCAGGAGGTAGAGCATTTTGATGCTCTGCTTTATCCTGCTTTATCTACTTACTACCTCTCATCATTCTAAAATTTGGCTGTTGCTCAGAGTGATAGGGTTCAAATTCATTTATTTGTAGTTAATCTGTCATCTGCTGAGAGTCTGCATGGCTAAATATTTAAGAAAAATATAGTAGGTTAGGAGTACTTAGGGGTAAATTCAGGATTATAATAAATCCAGGGAAGGCTCCCCAAGGTACTAGGACAGAGAGCGAAGAAGTTCAGATTGTGCAGGACACAGTTCCTACTTTGCAAGTCCATAGAAAAAAGGGAGGAAGTAAAAACGGCTTCATAAATGCAGTCAAAAGGATCTGCCTACATCCTCAGCTCAATGTCAAGCCTTAAGGCTAGCTAGATAGAAAGACAAAACAATCAAGAATGTGGAATGTTATTCTACTGATTTTGGTTGACTTAGCAGGCCTTGAAATTCTTAAATAGCTTATCTGAAGGAGATTTAAAAAAAAAAAAAAAGCTTTGAAAATGCATTACCACTGATGGCATCGTATTCTTGCTGCCAGGTGGAATAAGCACTCGGAGATCTGGTTTACGGTTGTTCATTCCCAAATTCATTGGAGGCGGAGATTTTGCTTGCATATTCTTGTTCAAGTTGCCAGGTGAGACCAGCAGACCTGGTGAGTTGCGGGGGTTGCCATACCCATTTCCTGTTAAGAAAGAAAAAAAAAAAGAGGAAAAAAATTGAGAGAAGGATTGTAAGCTCAAAGGTATTTCTTAAGATCAAACATTAAAACTTTCAAATACAAAAAGTCAATGTAAATGCTAGTGTTGTGTAATGTGTCTTTATAAAAAAGACACATTATAAAGTACAACACATGCCATGTTTGGAACAACTGCTCTTAAAATACTTTCTCTCACGGCAGCTGACATCTTGGTGATGTGCCGAGGTCAATGCGATTACATGACTCTGTTTACCATTGTATAGTACATAGCACCATATACCACGCACTCAGAAGAGACAAGATCGTATTTGTTCCTTACAAGAGAGTCAGGAAAAGTTGGCTTAAAAAAAATTTCAAAGCTATGTTGTGTTTTCTCGACAACTATGGAAGGTTCTGCCGTGCCTGACTCAGCCCTTTCCAGTTTATGATTTTGTTTTGTTTTTAAACAAAGGATGAGTATAGCGAGGCTATAATTTCCAGAAAAGGCAGGGGGAGGACTAGGAAGATTCTTAAATGTTTTTTGCACTCTCTCACCACAGTTTTTGGACCTGTTTCTGTCAACACTAAAGTCAATGAGAGCAAGAGCATAGCCTTATTTGGAGAATGCCTCCGTATCTTTCATCTTCATCTCTTTGCTGCTCCCTGCAAACCCCAAGACCTCTGACAGACAAATGCTTCATTGTTTTTTTTTTTTTGTTTGTTTTGTTTCTTTTCTTTTTGTTCTTTTTCAGAAAAGGGTTTCTTTCTCTCACTAAGTAGTACTGGCAAGTGTGTATCTGTACCGCTACTGACCTACCACCGCACTAAAAATGCGACCTTCCTTTTCCATCCATGAAGTCTCATCTCCCACCCACAAGGTCTGGGGAAAGAGACGACTTTGTAGTGTAGTACTAAAATTCTGTCTCTACATGGTCAAGAGGAACACAGAAACTGCCCAGTTATAATACTATCTTCATACGAGAACTAATACAGCAAGGGGAAACTTTCAGAGACGAATACCAGTAGAACAAATGTTAGGGAACACTGCCTGTTTGGGCTCAGCTTTAATTCACAGCTAGCAAGCTGTGACACACCACCTAGGAACAGTGTGGGAAGAAGAGTTAGGGAGAGTGGAGTTATGTGCCTTGCACCAACACAATTTCTTTTGCAGTACCAAAGTCAGGGAAGCACTCAGTACCTCACTCTTTTCACATGTGAAATGGGGTTTACAGCCCTCGTGGACATAAATGGATTACAGAACTGAATTTGATAAATCTGTGATGTGGTCATAAACGTGACAGTAAACGCAAGTGAATCTGTTTTCTAGTTACATTAATGAAGTGCATCCAAGTGCAACTAACATTAAATAATATTTTGAATCTGTGAGCACATCAGCTAATTGTATTTACCAGATCAGAAAACCCATGGAAGAAAAATCTTGCAAAGGCTATTAACCACAAAACCACTTCAGGCTCTGGAAGACCCTGACCTGTAACCATTAGGTTTGGGACAACAGGAAAAGTATCACAAAGTGCTTGACCTCCTTATTCATTAGGTACCTTTAGCCACTGGTCTTGCCAGGCTCATTTATTCTCTTGATTTTTCTTATAACAATCTCCTAAGCCTTGGCAAAATGGAATTATGATCAAAACTTAGGAGAACACAGATCACTTCAGAGATTTTAAAATAAAAATATTCTTTACAGTTAATCTTGTTATTTCCTTGATAATAGCTTACAGATAGTGAGATTAAATGAATTTACTTAAAAAGTGTATTTTACTCTTATCAACTTAAACCAGCAGAACGCTGGCAAGAGTTTTCCATTTTGTGTCAGTAGGCTTTTGCATGGATTTGATAAATACTATGCTTTAATTAATGCTATGCATTGTTAGAGATAGTGAAATTAGAAGGGGCATTTGGAATATACAGTAATATTTTTTTTTTCCTAGAAACTACAGCACCTTTTAGAATGTGATCGAACACAAACCGAATATGGCAAAACAGTTATGCGAGGAAGTGATCGACAGAAGAAACTGAAGCAAATGCAGGGTTGCTCTGGTGCTGGTTTCATACAGGAGATATTTTAACAACAGGAAGTAAAGCTACCTTGTGAAATCTGTTGTATGACAAGCATGGGTTCAGAGAGTGAAAATGAATATGTATCTTTTATTCTGCAATATACAACCTGAGATATTTAATGATAAATAGCACATTGTGTGACTTATATACTCTTTTCTATGGTTGTGTCTTCTGGGGAAAATAAATCCTTACAAGAAAAAACTCCTACTTTCCACAGAAGACTGACTTTTTGTAATTTTCTATTAAAATTAAGAGAAAGAATGCAACCTTATCAAACTTCAGTCTTCAGAAACTTTAGCCAAGCCTTTATATTATTTACCTACTAATGTAAAATATTTTGAACAGTGATAACATTTCTTACATTTATATTTTTAGAACATCAAATTATTTTTAAGCACTGCTGCAATCTTCTCTTTACCAGTAGATTTCTGCTGTTCATGGCATATTATGCCAGCTAGCATTTTGGAGCCATATAATAACCATCCCTCTTTCCAGCCACCAAGTTGTTATTCTTTTGGTATCATGTGGATTCAGGAATTCAGGACTGTGGACCTTAAACCAATGATATAGAAACCCATCATTTGAAAATCAGTGATGAATGCATGCATGCGGTTTACTGCTAAGAAGAGTCTGCATTTAAACCAGCTCTTTAAACCGTATCCTCTTTACTCAGAAAGCTGTGGCCTGCTCTGAGGCAGCTGTCCCACCTTCAGATAAATCCGCCAAAGAGAATGGTCTCATTTACATGCAGAGGCAAAAAAATGTATAAGACTTCTAATATACAAATTAAACCTTCCTTCATCCTATACTTTAAAATTACGCTCTGCCTGGACAATTATCAATTTAGATGTGACTGTATGCAGAACATCACATTCCACTATCCACTTGAAAGCACAAAAATTATATGTCATGTATGAATGGATTTCCTGATTATAGATTATATGAAAATGAAAAACAGATGGATATTTGAGCAAGTTGGCTTTACATTTTTATTTGGTTAAAAGCCATATTTTTGCTGGAATAGAACATTTTTAAACATTACAGATATCACTTGTAATGCATAATGAAAATAAAAACAGTAGATGTACAAGTTTTAAAGGGCATATGTCACAATTTGTAAATTTATAGCTTTTTCAATTCAAGAAGTTTTCAGAGAAAATTATTTTTCCACTTCATGTTTGTTATACCGATTTAAAAGAGTAAAAATATTTTACACAGAAAAGAGCTTGTTTCTAGACAGAACTAGTGGAGCAGCACGTATCATGAAATGCTGTGCCAGACTTTGTACTGGGACTAATGGCAGAATATAAAGACAAATGTCTTCTGAGCATAGAATGCTCTTCTTGGGTATGTTCCCACATTCTACAATTAGGCACAAGTGCCATTGACTTCAGTGGGAATTTTGTCCATGTAGACACTGCATAATTAATCCCTACAACATCACTTCTTAAAAACATCCAGAGAAGGTATTTTTATGCACCAGTAGTTAGTCAATACAAACAAAATATATTGTTATATTAATTAATCTACCTATGATTTGAACTATGTTGCAAATTCATGCACTGCTGTCTTGAGTTTAAGGGTATAGGCAAGGCACAGGTTTATTCACGACAGGGCAGGGAGCAAAGTTTAACTCTCTTCCTTCATAGTTGTGTCATTTGTGTGACAGTGATTGCAAAGTGGCTGCAATTCTTGATATTCTGTTCGGACAATGCTCCTCTAGGGAACATTTAAGATAGGAAGCCTCCCAAATGTTAAGGTAAAACCAATCAGGAGTCAATTATTTATTTCCATACTTCTCAACATTTTTGAGCAGCGATGTTATAATTCAAAGTCTCAAAGTCTTGAAAGAATGGACAATTTTTACATTCTGATTTCTTGAAGATTTGATCCTGTCATGTTCCAACTTGATTTTTTTTTTAATTTATAATTTCAAATATATAACAATATAATGAATGAACAAAAACACTATAGTAGTCCTAGAAGAACTAAGCGCAAGACACACAATGTATATGTCCTTCCTTTGATCTTTCTTTCATTTCTCTAAAGCGTCTCACTCACCATATGGGTTGAGAATTTACAAGATCTTTAGGCACCTGGGATGCCTACTTCCCATTAATTTTAATAGGAAAAGAGCTTTCAGATTCTTGAACTAGTCTTAATAAATATTAATGGTAATTTCAACTTCTCAACAAGCATATGCTCTTACGTGTGGAAATTATCATAATTCTTCCACTAAGGATATGTACGTTCCATTTCATGCAGGATTCCTGGTTCTTACTGGGTTATGTCAAATGCACATCACATACATGACATTATGATAGACCACCAAGCCTCTCAAAAAGATTGTTAAATTTAGAATAAATCTATATAAATATGAGACCTAAGTATGCTATAATTTACTCTGGACTTCAGAATGTATAAAGAAGAAAAAAGAAAAAGATAAATAAATGAATAAATAAATAAATAAAGGAAGAAATAAATTAAGAAGAAAGAAAGAAGAATCAATGCAGTAATAAGCATTCTGTTAATTTTACATCCAGATTCGCACACTTCATTTGATTCTGCTTCCCACTACCTGGGAGAATGATAATTGTTCCTAATAGTAATTAAAAGACAAAGAATGTGCTTCTTTTCTCTTTTTATGTCTTATATGTATAGTTTTTTTTAATGCATACACACCATTGGAACAGGCTATTGTTTACGACCCAGACAAAATAGATACCAACAATAATGCACTCATGCCAGGAAGGTGTACTGGTATTTACCTACACATAATTTTTAAAGGAGATAATTGGAGGTTCTTACATCTTGCAGGCTAGTCATGTCACAGTACAAGACCTTTAACAGCTGCAAGCGGTAGAAGAAAACCAATCTGCAGATACACTCACCCAGAAAAAAGAAAATCTTTATGTTAAAGTAGCTGCCTATTCCCACAGCATTACCCTAATGGACCTTCTGTGCTGAATTGCTGGGAGCCAACTGAGACAGATGTGGTATATAAAATCTATGGACTGTGTGTGAAAGAGTTCTCAGGAATCTTATAAAATATCAGCTGCTTTTTGGACTGAAATAGTAAAAAAGTGCAGTGAGTGTACAGACATTTGGAAGAGCAGTAGAAAAATATCTAAACAACTCTTTGCTCTTGTTACAGTTTTAGAAACCAACCGTTTAGAAATAAGGTAAGTATAACAGCAGAAGTTTCGACAAGAACACAATTTTTCTGTGTCCCTGGGCAGGTTGCAGCACTCAGGCTCTGAACCTACACATACAGGACGGGCCTTATGGCTACATCTCACATCTACCGTCACTAACAGCCCTCTAACCAGTCCTCTGGCTCCCTGGGCCTGATCCTGACCCCCACCCAGGGGCCAGGTGCCTGATATCCAGGGCAGCCGCTGCCCTGCCTCCCCCGGGAAACCCCCCCGGCTCCCCAGCTCAGCTTCCCCCTGCCCCTGCGGTGTCCTGGCAGCGTGTTCCTCATCATTAAGGAGCTGAAGACCAGCTCCTCCTCTTCATCATGCAGAGGATCTTAGTGAACTGTTTACATGGATGAAGTAGTCAGAATTAGTTCTGACCCTGGGACAAGTGCCATCTGAAATGTGGAACATCCTCGCAATCTATTCTGCCTGGAGTGTTTGCAGGTGCACACAACTACCGCTGAAAAAGGACACGTGTGTCCTATACTGCAGCAGGTTTCCTTCAGGACAGACAGGATGCTTCTCAGGTAGAAGCTGGAAGTAAAAAAGTGGCCCTCTGGCCGTCAGACGACACAGAAAGCACTGCAAAACTCATTTTTGGAAATCAAAGGCAATGCCGTAAATCTAGGAGGCTAGCAGTATGAGATGCTTCTTCAGCCAAGTGGAGAAATGCATGGGTTTATTTACATGCAGGATGAGAACAGAAATCTGACCATTACATTTCATGCAAATATTTTACTGCTGAGTCAACTGCGTAACTAAGTGTATCACAAACCAACCTGATCACTAATTCTGTGGTCATGTTTAGTTGCTATAATAAGATCCATATTTAAATATTTTTGAAGTAGTTCTTGTACGAAATATTCTCCCACCTTAGTCTGTTAGGAGTTCACACCTTAATAAAATACATGTAAAAATGGCACCTGACTGTCTACAGAATTACCCTGTTTCTACCCACACAAGGAACTGCAAGCAGCCCTTCAAAACATTTCAAAACGAGGTTTCCCAAGCTGCAGGCAGACGTTTCAGCACACCTCTGGATGCCCTCCTTGCAACCCTCAGAACAGGAGTGTATACATCACATAGGCAGCGAGCGTCTGTCTCAAGCTCTGTGTACACTGACAGAAGGGGGAGGCGTGCTCTGCCTTCCTCAAGCTGACACGATTATCCTTATTCCTCCCTTATTCCTCAACACACAAGGAAAGCAATGGGCAATTCATGCTTATGTTCTTAAATTGTCTGATGATAGCATCTTACTATTTGCCTTCATAATTCTTTAAGGTATCTCATTTCATGAATCTCAGATTCAATTAGCTTCAATGCAAAAATGCTCTGTTTCCTATATCTTTACTTCTGATTGCATTGATTCATTTATTTCCACTTCTACAACACTGTTTTGTTCTAACACAGTTGTATCTATGCTTATCTCTAAAACCATATATTTCAAGTTATCTCGTTTATCTTGAATCTTCACCTAATCAGCACTGTAACTCGGTTGCGAATTTCAAGAAAAATCACTTAAGAAAATTACAGTGTTCTTCATTTTGTGCTTTATAAAGACTAAACTTCTGTAGTACAAAAATGAGGGCACTGCATAATGTTTTTAAGGTCCAAGCAAGATTTCTGGGATCAGACTGACACTTGAAAGTGTATTGCCATGGTGAAAAAGTTATTCTAACCCTGCTACTGGTGCTGTAGCTGTTCCCCTGATGTCCCCGATTCAATGTTCCCCTGCCTTGCACAGTGCTCCCTTGTCACTGAGTGCTCACTTCTGCAATGCTTAGCCCATTCCCTCCACTAGGAATGTAGCAATCTTCTGCACTACGCTCTCTTAGATTAGGTCAACACAAAAAATCAAGGATGGTTTGCAAAAATGTTTATCAGAAATTTAGCTTGCATAACCACATTTTCTGAAAATCTTGCAATAAGTATCATAGACTTGATCTCTTAATGTGTAGTATGCACGAACCATAAATGGATCTCACCTGCCTGTGATAACCACGTCTCCAAAGTATATTTTCAGGATTTAGCTGGCCACTAGGATTATAACTTAATTATTATTCCAGAAAAACTATTAAATACTGTGTAATGTGCTTGTGGTGGAATCTTCCTTTACATTGTATGCTAGCTGAAAAGCTACTCCATTCTAGTCCTGTCTAAAAACAAAACAAAACAAAAATAGCACCAAACCCATCCCAAAACAACAACAAACAAAACCAAAACAAGTGAAGCAAAAACAAGCAAACAGTTTTTTTGCCCTTTTTTTTTTTTATATATATATATAGGAGATGTTCTAGTGTCAGAAGAAAGGAAAAGCAGACTTGTGTGAGAGGTTCACACAAGTGAACCTCTGATTTTTCCTACACTGACATGTAGGAAAAATATATGAGCCCGGGAAGGGGACTTACCTCTTCTCCTCACTGCCTGAGTGAGAGCTGTTGACAAATCATCTGCTTTTGAAAAAATTATTTGCTGATGATGTGTCCTATGTGTCCTTTGCTTTTTTGGGCATTTGAAATAAATTACCGCTTTGCAGAAAATGCTTTTCAACAAAAAATATTTCAGGACAAGAAGTAATTCCAATTATAAAATGAGTATATAATTTGAAAATATACTTTCTTGTTTCCCCAAAGAAATTTTAGAACTGTCTGTTTTTTTTTTTTCCTTAGGCATATAGCTACATTGTCTGCTTTTGTTAAATGCACAATTATTGAAAGATGATGAATGCATGGTTTAAAATTTAACACCAGGAAAACTTCAAAACTGTCTATTTTAAACACAAATGATACAGCCTATTTTTTTAAACTTCCCCATGTTATTACAATTGATATGTGTACAAAAGGAAAGTGTTTTGCACAGAGATAATACTGCTTAAATTTGTTTTAAAATTTAAGTAGATACAAAGAAAAGATCAGTAACTAACTGACCCCTGTCTCCTCCAGCGTTTATTTCCGGGAGACTGTTCCAACTGTTATTAAGGGAAAAATCAACTTGCAAGAGATTTGGAAAACAACTGGAATCTATGTCTCGAATCTCTTAATAGGGGAATCATGTTAAAAGTTAAAGGGCAGGGGTCACATTAACTTAATACTGCCAGGAGCTTCTACATGTGGCTGCAGTCCCAGCTTCAGGAGGTTAAAAGCATTTCTTGCTTTCTTTCTCAGAGCAATGCCATTGCTGCATTCCAGATCCGGGAGGCATCAACTATCCATGTCAGGACTCAGGACAGGCATGAAATCCAGATGTTTGCTGATTTGCAATACCTTTCTGTGTTTTATGGATTGGAACAAGAATATGGATGGCACTGTGCAACAGCAGACAGTGTGATGTCCTAATGAGCAAGAATGCATGTGGAAAACCAGTAATTGTGAATTCCCCATCTCACAAAAGTAAAGCAAGAAATTCCCACAGACTTCACTAGTAAAAGGATTTTATCCTAAGAATCCAAGCCATTCTAGAGGAATATTTGTAACCGCTTGTCATAAAGGAAAAGGAGAAGTCAATCATGCCTGTCTTTGAAATCCTACTCACAAAGAACCACAGTTTGTATGACTCACTTAATTGTTCATTACATGTGAACTTAGGGCTTTCTCCCTTTCAATCCTTTCAAGCTGTCTTTTTATAAATACAAATATTGAGACACTGTTGATAACGGAGATGATGAGACAGAATAACTAAATAAATTACCAAGTCAACACACAATTGACGGAAAGATAATGCAGGCCAAATTTTCACAGATTTTCACTGAGGTCTACTCCGAATGAGCCTACACGGACCTCTTCATCGGTTAGAGCTAGCTGAAAATACATACACCAGACATTTGCATCTGACACACGCTGCAAGGTTTTGTTTGACATTTACATGGACAGCAGTATCCATCATTTCAAATCTATATTCAGAGTTTCACTGATGTGATTTTTACCTGTGTGAAAAGAGTCTGAAGACGCTGTACAAAACAGATCAGTTGCTTGGGGCAGGAAAATAACTTAATTTTGGAAAGGTCTGTATTGACTGCTTGCACGGGTATGAAATTATATAGACTGTTTCCTTCATAGTACGCATTAGAAAACACATTCCCGTGTTACTGCTTCATCACATATCTCCTACTTACAGATACTTGCTGTAAACACCAACTCCTGGACTAATACAGCAGTAAAAAAACAGTACGTATCCTTCCTATATGGAGGAAAGCTTGGAAAAGCAATACTTACTGGCATACAATGAGTGGAAAAAGGCAAAAGAAAAAGAGAGCTGTTGTATTTTTCATTTGTCATCCCCCTCCACAGCTTTAAGCCAACCTGCCAAATTATGATTTCTTATTGTTTGGATTTGGCACTGTTGCATCATGAACTCTGTTATGAATGACTGCGTGTTCTTTCTTTTGGACTGTACACTTCCTTGGACAGGAACTGTTGTTTACTATACTTTTGTACTGCATCTTGCCCAATCTTTAAACGAGAGGCAAGTGCACTGACTGAGCTGTAAGGGAAGGGCAATGACTATAATGCTCTCCTTGGCAAACCCAGTCCCAGCAGGATGCCCATAAGCTGTGTTTTGGGAATCGTTGTTCTAAGCTCACTTGTTTGTTTAACATATTCCACACTTGTAGCCTACGAATTACCTTCTCTTGCCTATGCCAAACATGATTTCAGGGCACAGCAGAGAATATTTACGTAACATTTTGAATTTTCATTGTTTAGTACTAGTTTGCTTTATTTATATTTAAGACTTCAAAAGACACTAATAGAACTAGGTGCCTTTGAAATCCCTGTTTACTTTTTTTTTTTTTTTTTTTTTTTAATCTATAATTGTATCAGTACTCCTAGTAGGCTTATTTGGGCAGATAATTGGTTCTTTTTAGTAAATCTTTTTTTTTTTTTTTTTTTTTTTTGAGATGGTACCACCCAGATCGCCTCTACCCTAAGGGCTTAGAAATTAAAAAAAAAAAAGAAAAAGAAAAAGAAAGAGAAAAATAACTATTACATACATCCCTGTGTTTCTTGAAATATTAGCAGAATACATTCATCCAGGGTCCGCACATGATCAAGAAAAGAAAAGTTAGCAGAAAATCACAAACAATTGTGATATTGGCAGGTAGATCCAGGTCCTCATTTCTCAGAAGACAAGAAGATAACTGTTAGCCTGTGCTTCATTTTCAGAAGAATATAACTAGCTGCTGGTTTACAGGTAAATATGAGATTCAATTATTGAAGAGACCTGGGATGAATTTTTCAGAATGCACTACTGACCTTTTCAGTGTCTAATGATTTAAAAGAACAAGCTTAAAGGCAGTTTAAGGCTGCCTCATTTACAGAGAACAAGTACTTGACACAACGACAGCATTTTTAGACTCCCAAGTACTTTTGAATAACTTGCTCCTTTACTTTAATACTAATGTCAACATGGAGGCAGTACAGAAACTGAACAGTGAAACAAATTATGGAAAAAAATAGAAATTAAAAATAGTACAATCTTTTTGTGAATATTATAATACCCATCCCTGATTTAAAACTTGCTATTAAAATTTTCTTTTGATTTTATTATTTATAGTGGTCTAAAATCTAAAGAAATTCTGTTGACTTAAGAGGGCTTATTCCAGTCAAGAGAAAAGTTAATTATAAAATACAAAATGCCATAATCTGAAAACCATATGGAAAAAAATAAAAATATGACTCAATCTGAAAATACAACTGAGTTTAAAAATCAAGTTTAAAGTGCAGATGCGAAGAAACACTTCCTCCAATCCTGTAGTAGTTTGTTTTAAAACTATCGAATATTTTTGAAGTTGTAATCTTTTATCAGGCATTCAGCATAATTATTGAGCCATTACATGAAACTGGAGTTCAGATAATTTGCAGAACTAAAAGTACTACTTCATCGTTGTTATTCATTTCTGGTAAAGTTATTGTTGACTTAGCCAATTTTGTTAACAACTAAATCCGTTCCCTAAAAATTAAAAAGAACTTCATACAGTCTATTATGGGAACAGGTAACATGCCACTTATTGTTTTCATGTTATAGTGTAAACTGATGGATTTGACTCCAGAATGAGACTGCGACCCAGCAAACCGATTTGAGTCCAAAAAGAGCTTGTTCTCTCTTTCAGTCAAAAGCCTCTGGTTGGACAGAATAGTACCAAAGACTTTGCTGTAATTTAGCAAATATACTAAATGTGAAGTTCACTTCAAAATTTTTGGCAGTTGCTACTATCACATGACAGAAACTATTCAATCAGTGTTTGGCTTAGAAGAAATTTACTTTAACAAACCTGAGATAACCTTGGTTTAAGTTAAACATACCACTGCTGGTATTTAGTTGTGCAGGATAATAAAGAAGCAGTCAGCTTTCTTACATTCTATTTACGTCTTCAGTTGACTCCCAAGGTAACTTGTGGATGATTTCAGGGTTATTACTTAAAATAATCCAAACCATCAAAATAACATAGTTTTCAAAACACAGGCTTAACTACTCTTTTTCCATTTGTGATATTGCAGTTATAATGTAATTTACGATAATATAATTTGTTAAAGTAGCGCAGAAACTGAGGCCTGGTGTTAGCAATCAAAAGTAGTTTCATTTTGTAGCGACAGAAATGAAACTTTTTAGACTCCTCTTCTTGGAGTATGTTATTTTGAATATAAGCTATTTTTGGACGCTGCAGAAAAATGCAAATTTAGAATGTTCTAATTTGGCCAGAAATATGAACCCTAACAGATTAAACCACATGATCATGCTACCGGCTTCTGTGATGCCAATTAGAAAAAAAACACAGAGGTCTCTGTTTCTTATGAAGAATGATGAACAAAGAGAACTTTTGATGTTTATTCTTCTTCACCCTTAAGAGAGGCCTGTCCAAAATAGTGCCATTGTAGAATAATGCAACTAAGACAGAGGATTTAACCTTATAGTGACCTTTCATCCTCCTTCAGCCCTGTATCAAATTCTTCCTACTGCTTTGCATTTAAGAGATCTAGAAAACACTTCTTTAATGGTGCTTAAAGCTCTTATTGCCAGATACGAAGAAAGACTATTCATATGATTAAATATTTATGTTGCATTCCTAGCAATGCCCCCCATATACATGCCCCTCAAATCAATTGCCTACTCCAAAGTTAGATTGCTTGAGAGCTTAATGCATATCATTGCATGCAGGAGATACAAATTCTTAATTAATGAGTAAATAATCAAGCTATCCCTCTTACTGCGTTTATATATGCTTTTAATATATTTCCAAGAAAATATGTATTTAAAAAGAATATCCATTTTAAACTAGCATATTGATATAGAGATTTTATTAATCACAAGAATTATTAAACCAAATGCATGTGTTGATGAGCTATTGTTTTAGTATGTGACCCTTTCAGAAGAAGACATTGCCTTTGTTAATTGGTTTCCAGCCTCTTTTTAAAGAAATAGGGAAACCAGGAACGAGAGAATGATATTTCTTAAGAAGCCAGTAGAGGGAGCCCCTTAACAGGGCAATCAATTTCCTATCCGAGTTCCTCCGCTGTCGTTCTTGAAGTTTCTACTATATATAAGATTAAAAACCGAGATGAAGTGCGAACATTTCCAGAATGAATCTTTCTTTAGCCGTTTCACAGAATAACAAAAGATAATTAACAAAGCTATAATTTTCTATTTTTTCTTTTTTTTGATGAACGGGACTAATATCTAAGTTCTGGTGTTCTGCTTACCCTACTCCTAAATTAATACAAAATTACCTCTCAAAGTATCAGCACGTGTTTAAAGCAGCTTTTTCCTACAATGCTGTGCAGTTTCAATTTTACTACAAATGCATCACACAAACATCTGTGACTCATCTACGTGTGAAGATAAAAGGGGGGTGGTCTAAAGCAGGCTGAGAAGAGCCAAGAAAAAAAAATAAAAATCACTGTATCAGAATTTCTTCATAAATCCTTTTATGATAGAGGTTCAAAATGGCCAGATATATCAGCCCCAGTTTACAATGCACAAAATGTATCTTCCAACTATTTTCCGTACAGTTCTGAGAGCAGTTAACCCAGTAACATGGGATATGCTCCATGTTTTTCCCACTCAGCTTATTTTCCTTGAACATATGTGTTTACTTCTAAAACTGAAACAGTAATCCTGCCATTGTCTTTTGTAATCTGTATTTGTAATAATGCAACATTGCTGACATTGCTAACAAACCACTGAGTTTACTGAGCAAAGGGGACTACTCTGACAACATTGCTTTGGTAACACCGACCTTAACGAGTACAGTTCTCATTAGTAGCACAGGGGCAGAATTAAAGGGGAAAATCTTTTCCTCTGCACGGGTATTTGGAAAATCCTTTCCCTGTCATGTCCCAGAGCACTTAAGTAAAAACATAAAACTAAGCTTGAGTTAGTTGCTGATTATTTAAGTAAATGTTAACAGATTTTGATTACTAGAAATGGTTTTATGTGTGAGCTTGAAATAAGGTATGTGCTTAATAAATGAAAGTTTAATGAGAAACTTAATAGAAAAATTTTTACTCAAGTCCACTGAAGTCAATGCAAAAACTCCCTGTGACTTAAAAAGAGACAGAGTTCCAGATGCTGGCCTCAGCAGGAGTTTTGCCTGACTAGGGCAATGCAATGGACTCAGGTGTTTATGGAAAGCCTCTTATGAAGGAAAAAGGGCACTTATACCCAGGCAATTTGTTGAAGTGAATTTGTTAAACGCTGCTGAAAACAAGTCTCTTCATAC
>NC_139723.1:4561237-4788737 GCF_964211835.1 Anser anser | reverse complement strand
ATTGTAATATTCATTGCTGTGGTGCAGATCTTTCTGCCTGGTTGCTCTGAGCACACAGTCCAGTTCCAAAGACTTCAAAAAATTCCTCGCTGCTTGAGTTCCTACGTCAGATTGAGTGTCACTCACTGCAGATCTCTTTGCATTGTATCTTCTTCATCCGGGTCACAAGATTTGTGAAATCTGCCCTCTGAGCCTAGGTAGACAGCTGTTTTCCCTGGCTTGTTTTCCTAATCTCAACTTCTGTCCATCTACCCAATATAAAACCCTTGAACAATGCAAATCAGGCTCATCTGCTTTTATTATTATTCTTTCTTCCACATTTGGACGCTTCAAGGTTTGGAACCTTCTTTTTCCTATGTCATTACACAACAAAAGAGCCCCAGTCTTGGTTTCTCTTGCGGCTGCCACTCTCAGTAGTCATCACTGAATCATACAAAACATTGTTGAAACAGTTCCTTCGTTTTCCTTTTTGTCATTTTAAAATAGTATTTAAACTACTTAAACATTTTCTTGGTTTCTGCATATGTAACTGATTCATTTTTATTGTTTTATCTACTATCTGGATATACTTACACTTGTTTATGGACACCTAATAAGGAATTTTATTATTGCAAAGTCAATTTACTCTATGCTTTGCAGAGCAATACACACGATATTCCGGAATATAGGAGTTTTTGTTTTTCTTATCATTAGCCAAAGGTTAGAGAGGGGATTTGTCTGGATAAGCACCGGTATTAAGTGGTATGTGTCTAGCTACAGTTTTCCTCTGGCTGCCCAACTTTTGTTACAGTCTCGTATATCCTTTACCAAGAAGTGCAACCTAGTATAGATCCTCTAGTCATTCTTGGTGGTAAGTCACAGGGCATAACTATTCCAGTTAGGCCTGATGGACTTTAAAGCTTATGATGCACTTGCGTAATATCTATATTAGTAAATTAAATGTACCTAGGAACGAAGGCCATCTGAGGCCACAGGGCAGTACATGTTCATACTATTAAACTTTCCCAACCTCGACAACATCATGGCTACATATAAGCTGACAACTGGGAATTGTTCCTGGCCTGGGCTAACTACCAAATAGAGCTAAGAAACCGTCTGGGAGAGCTTTATTTGGCCTGTGCCAAAAGCATGCCAGGGACTGTTCAAACAATCCGCTGCAGAGATAAGTGCCTTCTGCTGCCTCAGAGTGCTCTTTGCTGTTCATTTACTAACACAGACACGGTCTTACTCTTAACATGTATGCAGCTTTGTCACATTTTAGTCTTTTTTCCCATCTTTTCTCCTTTGGACAAAATTGCTAAAGAGAGCAGATTGCTTACTTGAAAGGGAAGTGCCAGTGTCCAGCACTCTATGTTAGATGTAAGCTCCACATGCTGAAGAGTGTTGTACAAAGCAAAATGCTGGGGACTCGAAACCCTTGAAAATTCATGGGCCAAACATTCTGTGTTAAATATTGTTTTTTTCCCTTCCCATATTCAACTAGATTTTCATTTATTTAGAGACAGAGATACTTATAGCTCCCTTCTAGAGGACTATTTCTGTCTCCTCTGCTTTCATCACTCATGAAAACTACAAATAAATGTGTAATTATTATCAGATGTTTTAGAACAATATAAATACTTATCCCCAGAAAATTATCTGAGGAAACATTATTGGCCTTAGCTGTTAGGAGGAAAAGCCAATTTTATTGTCATTTGGCAGCAGATTTGTTCTCTTACAAGACGAGGCATAGGCTTTGCATCGTTTTGCATTTTTTGTAAATAGTGATTTAATGACTTGTTGACTTTTTGTTTAATTTTGCTTTCTTCCCCCGAAATTTCTTGGCTACCTTTGATGATCACAAGCAAATGAATATAACTTCTCTGGCTTCCCTGAGGATATACTGAATTGTACAGTTAAGGTTGATGTCTTATGTATACAAATGTCAGTTATGTACAAGCTTTGAGCTCCACTTTGCCCATAAAATCTAGGCTTATGCTAAGAGAAGGAGCTCCTGTTGCATTAGGGGACATCACCTACTGACTCTTCCTTTTGTGGTAAGCAGCGTGATGGAGCACACAGGCCTTTAACTCTGTGTGAAGTATTCAAAGAAGGGATATCCTGTCTTACACAAAAATAAATGGTGACATTTTGTAGTTCTGTATCTCTGAAGCACCTCTAAAGCAATTTCATAGAAAGATAATGCATTGTACCTCGTAACATCCCAGCAAGGTAGGAAGTTACATTGTAACCAAAATCCAGATCAGGAAAGCAAGACAATTGAAAAATTAATGGCCAAACAGGACTATATTTGATATAAAAGTGGCAGATTTAATGAAAACAACTAGAGAGAAATTTCATTAATTTTTTGGGAGGGCGAATGTGACGTACCATGTGTAGATTAACTATGCTGTTTTTAATTCCTTGAACTTTCTCAGTGTTGTTAAGGTGGTTTTCTCAAATGCTTAGAAGGTAAAGTAGGTGATGGAACTCACTACCAGCCAGAAATGAATTTTCTTGTCATTTTTCTTTTTCCCTCCATGTCTTAACTATAAATGGTTATAACATGAGCTGCTTTGTCAAAAGAAAAGAGAGAATGCATGAGAGAAACAGATGATCTGAAGAATCATCTCAAACCCTATTCAAAAGTGGAAGAGTTTCTTGGTTAAATCCTATCGGATTGAAATTTTTGTCACTTTGATTTGAACAAAGCAAAGGTCATTCTTGAAAGAGGAAAGGAATGGTGATGGCTAAGATTTTGATGTGAAAAAGGGCTAAGCATTTTAGCTTATATCAGTCACACTAAATGTTGCAGTCATTATTTGTCAAACTGAGTTCCACCCTGAGAAACCAAACTCGTGGTGACAGCTTTAAAACTATTTTGTTGAGAAAAACACCTACATAAATGAAGTAAATACAAAGGGAGGTAAGAAGGATGGAATATACATTTATACCTCCCTGATGTTCCATATACATGTTGGGCATTCTTAAGAAGTCATTCCCAACACTCATTTGTCAAATTTGGTGCCATTGTGGACTACCTGAAAAATCTTTATTATTATTTTTTTTTTTGCAAAAACATGTTTGACAGGATGTCAAAACTTCTTCATATTTTAATTAACTTGGGTGATTTTTTTTTCTCCTGGGAATTCATGGAAAGAACATTTACACCGCATGAGATAGAATCAGAGCATCCTTAAGAGGTACCCTCAGCTTAGATATCAGGTTTTGTACACAAAATTGACTAGCACTACAGAAGCAACTTTGTCATTCTGGGTGAGTAGACATCCTCTTTGGTAGCTAACCATACAACCTCATGTGGGAATGAGCAAGGAACACATCCAAATGATCTTTCCTAGAAGCAAGCAGTTATCTATCCAAATTCAGATGCTTCCTTGGACCTGGGCAAATCTTTGGACTGCTACCCTTTCTTCCATACAGAAGAAGGGCCAAATATATAGTCTTCATAACCTCCATATTCTTTTTGTCAGTTTTTAAAATCTTGTATTAAGCATAATGACAAAGTGTTTTCCCCCTGTATGTCTTGTGCAAACAAAATAGCACATGCAGAGTTATTTCTCTTAGATATCTGGCAAGGCATATGACTGATGGTTAGAAATTTTGACTTGGTTAAAACAAAATTTAGCTCATGTTAAAGCATTAAAGAAATGCTGATGAGGTCAAAGCAAATTCTCTGATAAAGCTGTAAAATCACCCCAACACACAAACATGTCTGAATCCTACCATTAGGCTCTCATGCAGTCTGTTTCTCTGCAGCGAGCAAGTAGCTGTAACCCTTCAGTGCTGAAACTGAATTTGGCAGAGACACTTGAGAACTGAAGTGACACGCACAGAATGTACTAATTGCTATATATAAAGGAATTTCAGTTCTACATCGTTTTTTCTATATCACCACAGAAAGTATTCTGTGGGTTTGTTAGCCTGTCCACAAAGAAAGATTTCCATCGTTATTTTTTAGGTATAATTTGTGCAAGTGGTGTGGTAAAACAGTTCTGTAAATCAAGTGAATATAATGTATATATGTATATTTCACTTCCTTCTGTAGGTTTCACCTATAGTATGCTTTGTCTGCGTGTCAGAGGTAGAGACTTGGAAAAAAAATATGTTGTGTGAAATTTTCTTACCACAGTGTTTAATTATATATCTAGCTATTAAAGCCTGTTTCCAGCTGAAATGTTTTCCTTAAGAAGCCAGAACTGAAAGGGTTATGGTTTGTTACTGCAGCAGTTATCAGCAGACAGCCATCTAACCTTTGGTACTTACAGGTATTTTATGGCTCTTGATCATATTATCAAATTCTTCATTAATTTTTTTGTATTTTTCTTCAGTGCGTGGGGTGAGGGCGTAAGAGGAGTCAGGATCGGGGCTTTCACAACCTTTGTTTTCTTTCTTGTTCAATGCCTGCCAGGTTCAGAGAAATATCAAAAAGTAAAAAAAATGAATGGGAGCTCAGAATACTTACACACAATCTTTGTCTGCTGATCATTAGATCAATATCTTCATTAATTTTCCTGTACTTGTCCTCAGACTCAGGGCTGTGACCTACTGAATCGTCTGCATCGGGGTCTGGACTGTCACAGCCATTAAGTCCTTTCTTTCTCAATGTCTGAAATACATAATTTGGAAAGTTCAATCTTTGACATATGCTGCAAGAAAGACTCAGCAGTGTTAGAGTAACATAAACTGTCCAGAGGTGGAAAGTTTTACATTATAATTTAGGGAAAGAAACTGTCTACACCACAGTGATGCTGTAGGTCTCCTGTTATGAGTAGCAAGACAAGACTATACAGACCTCCTCCCTCTCAAACTGGAAGCTGTCAAAAAAGAATGAAGCTAGCAATATGGCAAAGTGCCTGTGTTAGTACCCCCAACTCCCACCACATCTGATAGCATTAAGAGGTTAAGATACCCACCCAGAAAGCAATTCATTTAAATGTATTTACACATATGAATAAACACTAACAGCAAAGGACACATACTGTTTAGACTGGAATACCCTGTGTTTTCCTTTTTTACTAAAGAAAGATATAGAAGGAAGAAATGGAAAAAAGAAAAGAAAAAGAAAAAGAAAAAGAAAAAGAAAAAGAAAAAGAAAAAGAAAAAGAAAAAGAAAAAGAAAAAGAAAAAAAAAGAAAAAGAAAAAGAAAAAGAAAAAGAAAAAGAAAAAGAAAAAGAAAAAGAAAAAGAAAAAGAAAAAGAAAAAGAAAAAGAAAAAGAAAAAGAAAAAGAAAAAGAAAAAGAAAAAGAAAAAGAAAAAGAAAAAGAAAAAGAAAAAGAAAAAGAAAAAGAAAAAAAGAAAAAGAAAAAGAAAGAGAAGAGAAGAGAAGAGAAGAGAAGAGAAGAGAAGAGAAGAGAAGAGAAGAGAAGAGAAGAAAAAAGAAAAAAAAGAAAAGAAAAGAAAAAAAAGAAAAGAAAAGAAAAGAAAAGAAAAGAAAAGAAAAGAAAAGAAAAGAAAAGAAAAGAAAAGAAAAGAAAAGAAAAGAAAAGAAAAGAAAAGAAAAGAAAAGAAAAGAAAAGAAAAGAGAAAAGAAAAGAAAAGAAAAGAAAAGAAAAGAAAAGAAAAGAAAAGAAAAGAAAAGAAAAGAAAAGAAAAGAAAAGAAAAGAAAAGAAAAGAAAAGAAAAGAAAAGAAAAGAAAAGAAAAGAAAAGAAAAGAAAAGAAAAGAAAAGAAAAGAAAAGAAAAGAAAAAGAAAAGAAAAGAAAAGAAAAGAAAAGTAGCAGACAGCAATTCATGTTCTTCACAGAAGAAGAAGGAGTAACTAAATCGAATTCTTCCTTTGAATTTGATGTAAGAGATGACATTAACAGTGCCCTGCCATTCCTAAATGCATGTTTTTGGCAGGACAAGTGGGAGGAGAGAGTTGTGAACACGACTGTGAAATACTGATTCAGAGCTTCTAGACATAGTGTTTACTTTTTATTGACTCCAGTATGCTACAAATGTGTAGTGCTGAAGTTTAACATACAGGAAAAAGCACTGCTAGAACAGATGTTTAGTAAAGAGTCAAAACAGATGAATTTCAGGTTCAGCAGCTCAAATCAACGCTCAGAACCATGAACATCATCACCAAGATAAATAACAGAGATGAAAAAGATAAAAACAAAATAAAATCAGTAGCTAACAATTTAGAAATGTTGCCTGGCCTCAAACAGGCTTTAACTGATCTACCAGTCACCCACTGCATAAAGGTAAAAGAATATGAGAAGCAGGTCCTTGTGGACTGTCCAAAAGTCAATATTTGTAAGATTTCTCAAATTTAGCTTTTAAGAGTTCTTTGGTCAAAAACGCTTCAAAGAGTCCATTTGGCTGTCTACAAACATTATCAGACAGCTCACAGTTAGGTTTCAGTTGAAGCCTGGCTGAGAAATCTCAGTTACAACACATAGATTACATAGCACTCCTGTGTTGTTAAGTGGCTATGCTGATGCTGTGTGATTAGTGTCTGATGCTCTACCTGGTTTCTTTTTGCCTCCTAAGAAAGGCTGCCTCTACTCTGAGCTTTTTGTTTCTTTGAAAAAGTACTTTCCCTAGTTGCTTTCTTTATGGCAATGCCCCCTTTTTGCACTGTTAAATCCCTAAGTACTACAATTTCATACTTTGATCCTGTATTACTGCATTTATATACTAAAAATTAGACTTCATTTCTGTATTTTACACAAGACTGATGAAAAAGGCCATCTTATTCCTGCAGAAGCCATAATGCTACCTAACTTGTGGAGACACATGACTTGAATCTCATGTTTTCTTCACGCCAACAAAATGGTGGTGCTAACCCTTATGAGATCGGAGCCTTCCAAGTTCATGTTGTGGACCTCTCAAACACATTTTGGTAATTGTGGAAGGCTTGCTCAACGCAGAGCTTTTCAAAATGCATATCTGTAAAAATTCAGGTTTAATCCTATGAGCTATTCCTGACTCACAGACAAAATTATAAACGCATTTGAATCAAACCCTAAGAAGACGAGATAACTTGAATGACTCTCCACTTCTTCACACCCACTTATCTCTCCTTTATGGTTCAGATGTTAGCTACAAGACAGAGTCAAGTTTGATTTCTACTGCTAATAGCTTGAAACAAACCAATTATAAAGAGGACTTCTGCAATCAGCCGTTGTTTTAGAGTTAATAGACACAATACAATGCTGTAAAAATGAAAATTCCCTTTTATATATAAATAACTAATCCATTTTATATTCATAAACTTAGCAGGCACAGTAAACCAATTGGGTTTACATGGCAATGTTTTGGTATCAGAGGAGCTGCAGGGGTGGCCTCTGAGCAGAGCCCAGCAGCTGCCCCAAGGCAGAGAACTGGCCAGAGCTGGGCCGTGAGCAATGCTGGTTGGGCTCTGGGAGAGCAGATTGAAGAAAGGGGAAAACAAAAATCTTCTGTGCTACAGCAGCTGGGAGAGCAAGGAATGAGAAGCAGCCCTGCAGCCCCTGAGGTGAGGGCAGGAGGTGCTCCAGGCAGGCAGCAGCAGTTCCCCTGCGGCCTGTGGAGAGGCCCCTGGTGGAGCAGGCTGTCCCCCTGCACCCATGGGTCCCACACGGAGCAGATCTCCACGCTGCAGCCCGTGGAGGAGCCCCCGGTGGAGCAGGTGGATGTGGCCTGGAGGAGGCTGCGGCCCATGGAGAGCCCCCGCAGGAGCAGGCCCCGGGCCGGAGCTGCAGCCCGTGGAGAGGAGCCCACGCAGGAGCAGGGGGTCTGGGGGGAGCTGCCGCCCGTGGGGGACCCGTGCTGGAGCAGTTTGCTCCTGGGGGATGGACCCCGTGGTACGGAGCCGTGTGGGAGCAGTTCCTGAAGAGCTGCTGCCTGTGGGCAGCCCCCGCAGGCTCAGTTCGGGAAGGACGGCATCCCGTGGGAGGGACCCCACGGGGAGCAGGGGCAGAGAGGGACCGTGAGGGAGCGGTGGAGACAAAGTGTCAGGGACTGACCACAGCCCCCAGTCCCTGTTCCCCTGCGCTGCTTGGGGGGATGAGCTGGAAGAGGGTGGATGGGGGGAAGGTGGTTTTAGTTTGCTTCTAGTTCTCACTGCTCTTTTTTTTTTTTTTTTTTTTTTTTTTTTTTTTTTTTTTTCTATCTGTGCATATTTTCTGCCCCAATCCTTTTGTGGAGGGAAAATCAGAAAGTGGTGTAGTGGTGCTGAGCTACCTGCTGGTGTTAAACCACAACAAACTCAAAGACCAAAATCAGCAAAACCATGCTGGTATTCTACCCCAAATTAACTTTAACAGAGTAGAGGCAAAATTTCCCCTTGCAAAACTCACCAATCCAGTGTGGTTGGCTGGTGCCTTGGCTGACACGGCTAGTCCAGCTCACTGATCCTGTGCCCTTCTCCCCGCCCACCTCCCCTGAATTGCAATGTGATAAGGTTAGGCAACATAATTATCCACAAGTGTGCTGCAGTCAGAGGCCCAGCTCTAGCTTTTTGAGTGCTGGAACTAATGCCTTGTTCTGTATGAATTGCATTTTTGGGGAAAAGTGCAATGTACAGAGAAGATTTCCTGTCTCTGGGTCTCTCGGGGCATCTCTTGCCTCCTGCCCATCCTTCTGTAGATCCATTGTTACCTCTGTGTGTAAGGAATCATGCTGCAACCCTGCCTTCAGCTGGGACGCTTTCTGGGAATACTTTCCTGATTTCTTTTTCGGCACAGGAACACAACATTTTCATGAACCTTGTTGGTATTTCATTGTCTGTAAGATCCCTGCTTTTGTCTCTCCTTTTGTGCCAGATTTCCTTGGCACTAAATAAAGGATGAAAAGGTTATAAGGAAAAAGACAGAAGAACAGACTAGTAGACTGTGCAGACACACATACGCACAAATACACGGTCCTCCTCTGGAGAGGGTAGCACGCTAAAAGTGACATAATTATCCTCTGCAGTAAGGTAACGAGTGGTATTCAGGACAAATATAATGATCCTAAGCATCTTATCATTATCTCTGGCTTCTCAACATGCAATACCGTTTTGTCTGTTCTGCTGCATTGTGTATTACTTTACTCTCCACATTATTACCAAACTCGTACCTCTCATAAAGCTCTTTTACTATTGTGCTTCAACACATCTGATACTTGGTATAACACAACTAAAAGTGGCACTGACCGATATCTAACAGATCCCTCTTTATTCACAAGCTCTCTGGACTCCACGTCAAACTTTCCCTCTCCTCCTCGGCTCTGTGTCACCTCTTGATTACAGAGGCTGATTCTGGACCTCAGAGAAGAACGGAGTCATTAAGAAGGCCAACTGGGTTTCAGGAGGCTAGGGTCTTTGACCCACTCTTTCAGTGACTTAGAAACAATTTTTCTTATCATGTTAAGCTGTCATAGCCTCTTGCAAACCCTGGAAAGTAGCCAGACCTATAGCATCCTCCTGGAGATAAGCTAGTTTCCAAAGATTTAATGACTGTTCAGGGAATTTTTAAGAGGATAAAATTACACAATTGTATAGTGCATTGCATTCTAGAGAACCCCAAGCCAGATTTCAGTTATTTTTAAAGAAAATAAGCCTTTTTTTTTTTTTTTTTTTTTTGTTCTACAAAAGATCTACTTTTTCCAAGCAATTAAAGAAGTAATTATATTGGACTCCAATAACCTAAAATCCGCCACGGCATTTGAAAAACAAAATGGTTAAAGGAAAACAACCTTTGGCTGAAATCTCATATGCCAGCAATTTAGCCTAAATCCTGCTCTATAAATCTCTGAGGAGAAGTGCTGACTTAGTGACATACTGGCTGCTGTAAAATGAAGTATAAACAACTATTTACTTTCACTTCATGCAAAATTTATAATCACTACAAAAGCACAAAAGAAAATGTGGCACGATCAGCTGGGTGTGGTTTTATCAAGGCAATGGAAATCATCACAATTTGAAGGCTCTTGAGGAGGAAAAGCCTTTCATTTTCTTTGTTTGTGCAGTACAATCTTCTTTTAGCATTTCTTTAACATGAAAAACGGAAAAAGCCAGTTTTTTCTTTTTTTTTTATCCCATCTTTTAGTGTGTTTAGCTTTGATCTTTGTAGAGGGGTTTCTTCGTTCTTCTTAATAGCTTTATCTACTGTGGAGCTGATCTCCAAAACGCTCTGGGGCTTGAAAAGCCACAGATATTTGGGCTGAAAATGCTTACATTAGCTGCCAAAGTAAAAGACCAGGTCAGCTGATAAGGTCCCCAAAAAGTTTAGTCTAGCCCACTCTGCCTGTTCCATTTATATATCCTGTGGATGAAAGACTCAACTAGCCGTTACAAGGTTAATCATTATCTTCATTTGTGTTACGAAAAGTACTACCTCATTGTCATTTCATCTGTACTCAAAACTTCCACTACAGAAAAATTAAGAATTGCAGGTCTGCTTTTACTAATTCTCGTATTTGTTATGTTGTCTAGAGGTTACCATAATGATCTCTAACTGATAACCTCACTAGCAACCATGAGAATCCACAAAGATGTAATTTGGTATATTATATGCAACTGTCAGGAGACAAAAACCACAAGTGCCCTCTATTTTCCACTATCTCTTTCCTGTATCTGAATAGGAGAAATCTTCCAGCCACAAATGAAAAATGGTTTGGTCTCTGTTTTGCTCACTGGAGCCACATATCTACGTGGCAGGGCAGACAATAACCAATTATAAAGAAATCATATGCTATTGTGTTCAATTGCTTTAGCATTAATAGCCATTCCAAAGCACCCAGCCAAATTTATGGAGACCCTCTAAAATGCAGGAAATATTTAAATCATGGGCCTGATTCATTTAAGCATCTGTTTGCTCTCTGTGCAACAGAAACGTTAAAGTTAGCAAGTGTGGAGTGAAGACAACCTTCACTGTCTTCTCTTGCACAGTTATATAATGATGAAATTTTATGATGAAATTGCACTGTACAATGTATGGTGCAATCAAGTAATGAAAGATTCTAGTGAAATGAAAAACACAAAGAGGAAGAGATAGGTTGCTATGGGAACCGTCCATCTGAATTCCCTGACTTCTGTGTAACTAAAATCTGAAATTTTATGTTCCATTAATGTAGAGTTCTTAGATTTTTACATTGAATAATGAACATAAACTAGTATGCTGGTACTAATGCACTTTAATTGCATGTTTAGGAGAATCAGATAAAACATTATTATACTTACTGTTATCTAACAAGCTCCAGGCAGAAAAAAAAATGTATACCAGTAACAGAGAAAAATGGAACATTTCTTACCTCTTTTGTATAAATCGTAAAATGCTTTTGTGGTTTATGCCTTTTTTGAAATAAGCTACAGGGCTTATACAATAGGTGAACTTCTAGAACCACATGTTAACCTTTTTGTTACTATTTTATTTTCACATAAGTATCAAAGAAAAAAAAAATTTCCATTGTCTGGTCCTGTACGTCTGTCTTCTTCAAATGAATACACATAAGCGTGTTTTTCACTACAATACACCAACCCTCAGCTTGGATTTGTGGCTCATTTTTGCATGCCAAGTGATTATTCTCTCCTCCTTCAAGTACCTTCTCTAATCACACCTCTTGTGAAACCAAACAATGCCGACACCCTGTGCCAGTAGCATCTGCTTCTCTTTGCTTTCCGATGATCAACCAGCATGTTATGAATGCCTGTATGTATATACTGCAAGCTCCTCGGGCTGCGAGGTTTCTACCTGCTTGCAAAGTTCAGCCTGTTCCTTTCTACTCCTGCTTCTGACACGGGCCAAGACATATCCTCCATAATATTTTGTCATGCGGGTACAAACCCAAATTAATCCATGGTGTTCAGAAAGAGCACTGGGACAGTGGGGCGTTTGCTTCTCCTCCCTGTAGCTCTGCAAGGTGACTCAGGCATGAGGGAGCTTCTGCGCATCCTCGCTGCCTGGACTGCCTTTTGGGGAGACAGGGAGGCTGGAGGTGGGGAGAGGGTGGAGGTTTGCTCCCTACAAGAGGCCAAGCAGGTTCAACTTGCCAGGCTTTGCATTATGCAGGACAACGCTGGCTTTATAAAAGTACAGACAGAAGATGGATATGTCAAATTCAGAGATCTGATAGCAACTAATCTAAACCATGCATCTTTCTGGGTTTTCTCAGAAGGAAACAAAACCAAATCGCATGATGATGCTGGCATTAAAGCTTTGTATTGAAATTTCTGTCACTGCACATAATGCAGCTCACACCGCTATGCTCACAGTTATTTCATGAGGTGTGGAAAACATTCCCGTCCATCATCACATTTATTAAGAATTTAAATCTGAATAATTCCTGGGACTCTAAGTAGGGTCATTTCCTTATCGCTCAAGCTTATCCTCATCTGTCTTTGCAGGTCTGAAGACCTCACAAATCTTGTGGGCAGCTGAGGTAGGATTCTTGCACTACCCTCAGTGGAGGAGATCACATTTCCTGGCTTTGATGGCAGGGACAGGCACAGGCAGCAGTGGGTAAGGCTGTGCATCACTGCCACCCATGGGTGGCTGTCCCTGTCCCCAGCCCTGTCCCCAGCACTTTACCAATGCACCACTGCCATGGTGATGCGATTAGTGACATAAATGCAATGCCAACCTAGTTGTGATTACATCTTCTGATACAATCATCCCTGCAGATTATTTAAATCCCTACACAAGATTGAAACAGTAAAAAAAAATAGATGTTTTAGATGTTAGTCAAAATTTACTGTACTATCAAATGCACCCCTTCCACCCAAAGACGGGGTTAAAATTAAAATTGTGTGCAGCTCTGCTGAGTTAAAAAAACAAAACAAAAAAACAAAAAAAAACCAAAACCAGACAACTTCTCAGAGATTGACTGTAGTGCTTCATACAGTAAATTAGCAGATTATTTACCTAGATCAAAGGTATTCTCAGGATATTTGTGTTTTAGGATCAAACAGGTCTCACTGTTCCTTGTGCAACCCTGTGACTATAACCTCAGACTGGGGGCGCAAAGACCAGTTGCAGGCCCTGTGTTCAACTAATGGAAATACGGAAGATGTGGGTTAGGACAGAAAACATCAGCCTGCTCCCAGTTCTTGCCAGCACTCTTTATGCACGCTGCCCTATCTACATATGCATGCCTTGGGCCATAGCACCATGACCTTAGGGACATGATTTAGTGGGTGACATTGGTAGTAGGATGATGGTTGGACCAGATGATCACGGAGGGCTTTTCCAAACTTAATGACCCTATGGTTCAACGACCATCTGCAGAATGAAGGTCAACGCCACAGCACTGTGGCAAATACCCAGCTTTCAATTCTCTGTCTTGGGATGTGGGTTTACAGAAAATAGACTTCCATGGTTTCACACGGGTCAGTATTTGTGGGACGACCCCGTGAAGACAGCGCTTCTGCATCCTGGCTACTTGCAGAAGCTTTGAGGCAGAAGCACCACCAGCCTGCAAGCAGTCTGTCTGCCAAGGGATGCAAGGATGGCCTCAAGCCAGAACAGATGAATCTCTGGCTTGCCTCTTGCCCCTGGGCCACAGCACGGTATCAGTCCATTATGTCTTTAACTGACTTTTCAAAACAGTTAAAGTATATGAAGTATTTAAAAGGCCAGATTTTCTCTAAACTTTATCGGGCATATTTAAAACAGAAGAAGATATTGTGAGACATAGTATATTTGATTTGTACTAGGTTTTGCTGCCAGACACAGAAAGTGTATGAATGGAAAAATAAACTTTACAGTAGTTCAGCAGAACCATCTCAGCTTCTTTAGGGAATATGAGGCCACTTAAAAATAAACACTGTAATCATCAACAGGTTGTTATTTCCCTCCTTTTTATGTTTGTCTATCTATAATCCTTCTCCGCTGACTCCATCCCTTCCAGATGGAGTGCTGCCCTCAACATTTTCATTTGTGTCTAATTTAGTCAGATATATACACAAATGCAAGGCTGAAGTCAGATCTCATTTACACTAGTGTAAATCTGTGGCTGGAACATCTGTAAAGACACCAGTTGAGTTATTCTAGATGTAAAGTGGTGTTACCAAGTCTGTTACATCAGGGTTGCTATTGCTTCAAGCACACAGTATTTGAAATATGCAGGGCTTAATATAAATGGCTGCAGAAACAATTAACTATTTCAAATGCAGCTGGTGTTTTTCCATGATATAAATGGTAACCTTTAATACTAAATGCCATATTCAAAATACTTGAGAAACATGATAAACAAAGTAACGCATATTTTACAGAATCTTTTGTTACAAAAAACTTATTACAGAAAGAATGGCAGCTGATAACGAGGTATACTTTGCATATGTTTTGAATATTATCTATGTTCTAGAAGATCCTAAAGAGACTCTGAAATTGTATGTTTTAGGACTGCTTCACACATCATTAAAAATGCAGCCATTCTGGGGAGAATATATCGTCAACTTGTGTCAGCTATACTAGGCAATGAAGTTTCCAGGAGGAGAAATGGCAAATATCTCTGACAAATAAAGCTGTAACATAGGATATAAGTTATGGAATATTTCCTTGACCAGGGGCAAACACCTTTATTCTTAGTCAGGGGACCAGGGAATCTTTGATGACCACAACATTTTGCTTTTTCATTTCATCTGAAGCAGAGCACCTCCAGCAGCACTGAACTGGTGCAGTACTGACTCAGCAGTGAAAATGCCACCCACTGAGGCAAAAACACCACTTCCTTCAGCACCTGGGTTGTCTTTGGAGGTCTCCCATAAAAACCTTGAATGTATCAATGTTCTGAACAGTGGGTTGTGTTTTTTTCTTTTTTTTTTCTTTTTTTCTTCCCAGAATTTGAACATTTATTTTACAGCAGATCAAATTGCAGGTTATTACAAAACAAACAAACAAACAAACAAACAAACAAAAAAACCCTACTAATATGACAATGAGCAAATGTTGCTGAATAGCTGTTCCTTTTAAAGGCAAAAGAACATCCCCTTTTATTTTTGTAGTACCATAATGGTTTTATCCGTTGGTAAAAATGCCCAAATCAATATATATATATATTTTAAATGGTGAATTATAATAGAGGTTAGATCTCTGCAACTCTAGCCTTCTGTTCTTTTGGAAGATGGAGGTCTTAAATAGCAACAAAGCAATAACCATCAGCTCCCTGTTCTGCTGATAGAGTCAAGTTTTCACCAAGGAGAAAGAGAAGGAAATCTCTCCACAAGGCTTAGAGTGAGTGAGCGCTATTTGAGAGGAAAAATTGGCCCATGGTTTTAACTGTGAAAACAGATGACTCAAACAATGCAGACTTTCATACTTGATTTAAGACGTCTTTAATTTTTTCTTTTCTTTTCCTTTCCCTGTTAGACCAACAATTTATATGAGTTCTGTTATTTACCAGAAACATTTGTGAAAATTGTATCTATCGTTAAACAGCTGCTAAAATCTCCAGACTATGATATACATTTGTCTGCTTACCACAGTGTCATCTGCAAGTAACAAAGGAGTGGGTCCTGTTTTCCCATGGAAAATCCTACAGAAGTAGCAAGATTCAGACAGCAATTTTTCAAGTTGAAACTTACAGATATCTCAACTAAATACTAACCAAAGAAGGAGTGAGAGCTTACAGTGAGAAGTTGTGTGGAGGACCTGGATGAAACTACCAGACTGGATGATTATCCCAGGAAGCCAGTCCTTCAGACAACTCACAAATACCTGCAAAAAAAGGGCTTACATGCTACCTGCTGTAGCTTTGTTGAGTACAGGCTAAGTTGAACTAACATGACAATGGTCAGCTTCAGCACTCTGGTAGGGGAAAAAACTTGAGGAACAGAGCACTTCTAGTATTGTCACTGCTTGAGAAAGGCAAGCAGACTGCAGTTAGAACAGTTTGACCAGAAATGTGGACATGAGAGCAAAGTTTACAGACATACTAGAAGAATAATGGTAAAAAGAGGGTAAAATAGACAAGAAAAACAAACAAGTAACAAAAAAAGTCTTCATTCAGAAACTGAGCATCTTTCCGTGAAAATTTCAGCCTCCTCTAGAAACAGCTAAAGCATATTTTAACATGTAGGGTTTTTCATTGTAAAACTGGATTTCTTTTTTTGGACAAAATTACAGTTTTGTAAAGAAGAATTGGTATATTGGCCTGCCAAAGCCCCACTGTCTGAAATCTTCAAGCCTTTAATCATGAGGTATTCCCACACAGAGAATTATGTGGGCTACAAAAGATGTTTCTCCCTGGGCCCACTAGCTTTGCAGGAGGACCAACGGAGCAAGGCTTAGGCCTGTTTCCATTCCTCCGTGACTTGGTGGAGGTGGAAAGAAGCCCTCTGCAACGAGTGCGTGGGCAGTGCTGTCTCCGTGAGGATGTCTGAGGGCTCTGGGAGACCAGCTTTGGTGTCTCCTTCCACTGTGGTGTAAATTACCTCGCATTGCTGCCCAAGGAGAACAACTTGAGGCTGCTTGGCCTGTACCCGAGCAGCGGAGGTGGAGCAGCTGAGGGGTGGGCATACATTCCCCTCTGCTGAGAGGCTGGTAACCTCTGATGGGGAGAGGCAATAAATAACTCGGTGGTATAACGCTGTCACAGCTGTTTCCTAAGAAAGCCTCAGTCAGTCTTACAAAACCATGTTACATGTGAGGAATTGAGCTTTTCTTAAGGAATACTACAGGGTCTCTAATATTTACTTTACATTTGAATATAAAAATTAAGTTTTTAATTAAAATTAAGCTGATTGTGCCGAAGAAATAAGAGACTATGGCAAGACTGAAGATGAGCTTGCCTCAAAATATATGTGGGTTTGCCTCTTACTATAGGAATCTTAAAATCAAAGGTCTGGCAAGCAGATCTTAACTGACTTCTGTGGTACCAGACTTTCACACAGCATTTACAGTAGCAAATGGGACAAGCAATATCCCAAATAACCAAAATTTCACTGAAAACCACTGCTACAAGATCCTTTCTCAACGACATGAAACTTTCAAGTGTGCTACAGCAAAGCTTACTTACAATGTTTCCAAAGTTTGGCAGGAGTTTCTGCCTGGGGTATGCTAGATCACAAGATCCCTCAATAAAATATCAGTGGGAGGAATGGATAAGCACTCCTTTTATTCCTGCTAGTGAATTGGTCATGGAGATAAGTAGGAAGCAGATGTTACTACAGAATGTTTGGTCATCTCTGTTTTGCTCCATCACTGTCAGTTAAGGAAGAGGTGGAAATAAGAAAATCTCTGCCATGAAAAAGATTGTACAGAAAGAGTAGGAGGGACTCTCAGACTCCTTAATGGGAAGGGAATGAAAAATTTATTCTGTAAGAGAAAGAGGTTTGTATAACCCTTGGGGACCCAGCATTTCACCTGAAGTCCAAGCCCAGAAGCTTGGCCCAGAAGCAAAGGCTGAACCTTTGTTCAGCCTACAGCATAAAATGTCTGTGCAACTTCAGCTGTGAACCCCTTATGGGCATTACCATCGGGGAAGTTTCATTCTAGAAAATGAACTCCTTACTGCTGATGCAGGCCAACTCAGAATTGTTGGTATGTATATGTATATATATATATATATGTATGTATGTATGTATATGTATATGTATGTACATATATATATGTATATATATATATACCCTTGTAGATATATAGGTATCTACAAGGGTCCTCACAATTCAACAGTTCGGCTAAATGAAGCCAATTAGGCAGAACACACCCCTATACCTGCCAACATCTGAAAGCTATAAATGAAGACATCTAGGGACAGAGAAATGAGAGCACACCTTTCTAAGGGTCGTTTGGAAAATAAACATTTTTTTAAAGGGACATTGTAGAAAAATGGTCATTAAGGAGTGTTCCCTTTTGACCACATTGCTTTGACACGCACCCAAGAGCTTACAGTGAAGCCATAAAAAGCAGTCCACACCCTGCTGTAATTCCCTTGCTGCAAGAAAGGGCCTTGTAACAGGAAATGGCTATGGAACAGGTCCAGTAAAGGATTTAGGGACATAGAAAGTTCAATTTGGCAATAGTTTTTATGCACCTGACCTCCAGAGAGGCATTCTCACTGGTAGGCTGTGAGGCTTCCTGTACAGGACACAGTATGAGCTTGGTGCTGTACAACAGGATCCAAGCCCAGCAGCACATGGTTAGGATATGAGTGACCCAGACCAAGCAAACACAGTTTCAGAAATCGCATTCCTCATCAGAAGTTACACTGCAGAGACACCTTCACCCATGAAGACCTACGGGGCACTCAGGCATTCTCTCCAACAATCAGTCTTTCAAAGATCTGAGGAAGAGTCACTTTTCCTTTTAAGAAAGAGCTGCTGCTGATTTTCCATATCATAACTAGCCCTTAGAAACCTGATACAAAACTAGAAACAGTTTTGTTGAAATTATTATCAAATTATTATTATCTCCCATGTTCCTATCAAGGTTAGGATTTACACAACTTCCCATGCTCTGTATAGTTCTAGATGGGTTAAATCTCTGCACTTCCTGGTTATATTTTCTTTTCTTTTTTTTTTTTTTTGTATTAACAAATGCATCATTTGTTGGGTCAGAGAAACAGAACTCAACAGGCAACAGAGCTCTGTGGCTTGTTCCAGCATTTTCGTCTGAGGGGAGAGTCTGTTGAAATCTGATTTCTGCTCTGGAGGTGGTGTTTGCATTTTACATTAAAAAGACTCTGTTCAAATGCAGAAAGAAAGCTTAAAGAAAGGAACAAAACTGTAGTCTCTGTTCCTTTGTTATGGGGGACCAGCAGTATTTTCTGAATCCGTTTTGCGTAAAGCTTGGTTTGTACATTGCATTAGGTATACCTAGAAAATGCTTGCCAGGGATAATTTATTCAGAGAGGACTGAGAGTTCCTAGATATTTGAGGGCTTGAACAGGGAAAAGGCTCTCCATTTTGGTCCAGATTGGGTTCATCCTATGTGAGCACAGTTCAGGCCCCTACAAATCTTCAATATTGAACAACAAGGTCTCTTACAAAGTTCATATGCCTCCAATTAGGCTTTTGGCTAAATGACCTTTGTTGCCGTATTTTAAAGGTTATGTTTAGCTCCTTCTCTGAAACACTTTAGGATATAGGATGGAAAGAACTGAGCATAATTACAATTTTTATTCACAAGTTAAACAATATATGTGGGTTGTAGGAGAATTTACGTTTTTGAAGGAAAGCTTCTTTTCACATAGGTTATAAAAATACAGAGGAAATGCTAAAGTGCACACTTAACAACTGCTGGAGACAAAAGTGTAAAGCTTCTATTTTATTGATAAGTGTTTGAACATGCTACAAGTATGTAATAACCAAACCTTGGATTATAACTGTGAAAGGATAAATTATGTGTTTTTATGTTTGGTCATGTTATAGCTATGATTCTATTGTAGTAAGCTAAATACACTTTAAACAACATACATTCCATTAGGAATTGCTTCTTTGTCAAGATTTTGATCTCTTTTGAATCAATCTATAACAGCTGTGTGTTGTTTAAAATACTCTTATTGACTCTTCTATAATTTGCTTTCTTTGAACTGCCTGTGTGCTCTAACATTTGATCAAAGAAATAAACATATACTTTAACAACCCAAAGTAAAGTGCATGCATATTTTTTATAACAGTGCACTATAAAATGTAATTATAGTTGTCTATAGATCACACAGGACGATATAAATAATGGGTTTGTGATTTTTTTTAATGCAAGCCTATTCAATATATCACAGATTTTTCCCTTTAACACTGCGCTCTATCATGCAAGAGCATTAATGCAGTTAATTAAAATTTAGAGCACAAATGATGCAACTTCTTTGAAGAGTGTGTTTACTCCTTCATTAACTGGTAACCATATGTAAAAACACCCATGGCAAAATTAAAAAAGAAAGACAAAACCACCTGAAGTTGTGGATTTAGAAATTGCAGCATAAAGAAAATCTCGATTGAAACCCTGTTTTAAATGCTTTTTTTTTTGTTGTTGTTGTTGTTCAAGGAACGATGGATGTTTAACTACTGCAAATGCTTAACAGTTCTGGCCTATGGACTTCAATTCATTGCTGACTACTAGACTTGTGAATATTAAAAATGTAGAATAATAAAGCAGATGTGTTTGAGGTTTTATAGCCTTGCAAATTTGGTAACTTACATTAATTTCAATTGTCTTTTATATAAACAAACACATAGTGGCCTCCTTGAATTCAGGGCAAATGGAGTCCAATCAATACGAGCTACATAATACATAAAGGATGAATGCAAATTTTATAGTACACAAATAAATAATTAATTTATTCCTTCTTACAGTAACAAGGAATAAAAGTCAGCACATTCTGAAGTTTAACAGAGCTTTTGCCAGAACTATGAAAACTGTGGGAAGACATCTCAAGAACAGACAGCATTACCTGTGTGCAGACCAGGGGAGAAGAGAAGTGAGATATTTTGCTTAGTGAAAGACAGATGGGTAAGGTAAGCAGGCCAGCTCCCTATAACAGGTCAGGCGAAGTCAGCAGAAAGTCAGGGCTAGCCAGACTTTTTGTACCCCTATCCTCACCGGTGTTTCGTGATGAAGCACCTCCCGTGCAGTGCCTTTGTTGCTCTGAGAGAGGTTCACTGATGGCTAACTCTGTGGTGTGGAAGGGACGTGCACATTTACTTACAAATGTAAGTAGAGTAAATGCTACTCATTGTATGAACTATTTAGGTCCCAATTCTGCCACCCGTACTGACAGGGAAACTGCTTCAGAAATAAAGCTACGATACTGCAAATATCTACTGGAGCATTTAACTCTCTCCTTCTAAATAGTTCCACTGCCTGAAACAGGACTTCTGTAAATGTTTGTAGAAATAAGACCTATCACAGTCTTGCTTACTACAAAATGTGATAGAATCTGTAGAAATTGGTGTCTGTATAAATTGTAACCAGATGGTTTAGAAGTTAGTCAGAAGGCTCTCATTGACCACTCCAGGCTTTAGGTCAGGGGTGTAATCAGACCCGAATGGTGGAGTTTACATCACAGAGGTTTTTGATTTTTGATAGCGTAGGACTCTTTTTACTGATACAACTATGAGCAGTGGCTAAGGGCCCACATCTGGAAACATTTATACGCTAAAGAAAAACCTTTCCCCATTGTAAGCATGTGGAGAACTGTGCATCACTGGCTGATTTTGCAGGAACCTCAGAACACCCAGTCTTCAACGGTGGTTTCGTAAAGAGGAGCTGACAGCTTATGGGAGCCCAACGAAACGAAAAGTCTTGGGGGACAGGAGGGCAAGTCCAGCAGTTTGCACTAAAGATAGTTGTGAGTTAACAGAAGACACAGCATTTATGCACTTCTGATTAATATTGCTGTGTAAGAATCCAGGTAAATAACCACATTTTGTATTTACCTTTCAAAGGAGGGATGTCTCAAAAATGAAAAATGGGTTTGCTCACAAAAGCCTTTGTCTCTGGAACACTGCTATAAGTAGCTCACTATCTAGGTTGAAAATGGTAATACAGGGTAGTGTGTCCTATTTTTCCATGCTTGCAGAGAAGATACAATACGGGAATTCAGCCTTGGTAATTACTAATACACCACACAGACAATTACATGCTGTGTACTGCATAAAGGAATCACTTGTGGTCTGCCTCCATTACAAAGAGCAGTAGGGGGCCGGCATGCAAGAAGACAAAATGCTGTACAAGGAGGAAGGAGACCAGAAGAGTTGATGTACCCAAATACAAGGACCTTGATTCTTTTTGGAGTGATTTAAGTCCCCTTCCATCAATTATCGTCCTTTGTCTCCAGAGTCTTATCACAAGCAGCATTACAGGAACTGAACAAAACAATACTCAGGCCCAAATAACCCTGTGAACTGTGCTGACATTTCCACACCCTGTTGCTGTGTTTGACCAGGTTACTCAGATTTAAAAAAACACAAGAAAAAACTCCACACAGAACAACAACAAACACTTCTGTTTTAAATAACATGCTCAGCCCTTCCTGGTGTCTTTTCTGCTGTCAGTGTAACTGATACCTCGCGTTGCCATACCTTGGTGGTGAGGTGATATAAAAACCTTTATAGCACAAATTCAGATTGACTTTCTCTAATATGACAACTTTGCAAATGAAGATTTTCAGCTTTGTAGAGTTCTTAATAGGCTTATTTTTAAGTTAATTAGATCCTTCCCCTTGCCATTTGCATGTCCTCTAACCCTTTGCACAAATCTGAGCTTTGGGTAAATGAAGAATTACAAATAACAAACTTAACTCAAATGTATTTCAAGAAGTGCTCTGCTGATACACTTTGATTTCTGCATTAAACTGGTCAGCTGTCTACTCATTCACTTTTACTGCTCAGAATCAGAGTAATAAGCTTTTCTTTAGCGATATGTGAAGTTTTGAGGGTAAAAACGTAAGCATGAGATCAATGAAAAGCATCTATTTTTTCATTCATTCAAACTAGATATGTGACATTTCATGGTATTTCTTGACAGGACCTTGCAGTCATTGCTCATCTGAAAATAAATTAAAAAACATGTGGAAAGTAAAAAAAAAAAAAAAAAAAGGACCTTAGGAAAGTCAGCTATTTTTGACAGTAAGTCAGCTTCTGTGAAACAAAGCCTTGTCTTTCAGAAAGTATTTACGATCTATGAGGAAAAAAAATATATCCTTGGGCTAAAATGTTTATTGGCACCTAGGAGTCTGAAGAGAGCAAGTCAGGCCTGTGGTTTTTTGAGGGCACTTTATCATCGCCTGCATTCTCAAAGGGATCTGTGAATGAATAGAGCTGGATTACTCAGCCTTCTATTCCACGCCTATTCCTCTCCATTTTCCTTGGCAAGACTGAGAGCCAAGCTATTTTTAGTTAGGCAATTTTCTATTTTTAGACAAATATCAGTTAAGAGACATTTGTTAGGAAAAATCCAAAAAAAGAAAAACACAAAAGGGGGAGGGGACGAGGCTTCCCATCTCATATTGTGAAGCAAGCCCTTCAACCTGTAACTCCAGGCGTTTCAGCTGCTTCCAATCTTGGAAAAATAAAGAAAATTCAGAGTTCAGGGATTTAAAAATAAACCTACCCTCTGGCAAACAGACCAAAATACAACAAGCTGTTACTATGTGAAACAGTGACTACAAAAACAAAGAACATTCTCCAATGACTAGATTGGGATAAAACTTTGGAGCTATTAAGCTATAAGAATGTTACACAGACATGTAAGATTTTTCCAGTTTCTCAGCCAGATATATCATGTTTTGGAGAAAGAAACAGTCATCTGTGAAATAGACCTAGCTTTACGACATACAGATTTAAGTTCCCAGTTTGACAAAGAAAGGAAACATGAACAGAGTTTGAAAGATGTATACTCTGCACATATTTTTACCCTTGTTATCACATTATTTTTACAACAATCCAGACAAAACATTTCCAAAGATATTAAAATATTTAACAAATGATTACTAAGAACAAGAGTGAAAGAAAAATAACACGAGGACCTGACCAAAAACAAGGACTGATCCTCAATAACTAAAACCAAGGTGGTCCCTCAAAATATAATCAAAAGTAGCTTTTGCTCTAAATGTGCTTCAGAGCAACTGAATTTGCATGTATTCCACTTTTCTCTGTCCCTATTCTCTACAACCAGTTATGGAAAAACAAGCTATCAGGTGAGCTACTTCACTTTCATTTGACATCCATTAGGATTAAAAAATATGTTTCATGCCAACTAAATCCTTGTTGCAAATAAATCATAGTGGAAAACTAGCCCTTTATTTATTTATTTATTTATTTATTTTTCAGAGAGAGAGAGAACGTAAAACAAAAAAGCCAAAGCAACTAACTATGCAACTTTCCCTTAGCTGCATTTTTTGAAGTATATTGAAAATAATAAGAAAAAATGTCTACACTTGTCCTGTTACCTTTCTTATAGGTTGTAAAGCATGAAAACTCTATCAGTTATTAGATGTATAGCAACAGGATACTGCATTTATCAAGGAAAGCTTAAATAATAGCTTATAGATGGAAAGATAATGAGTCAAAATCTCATGTGGATAGGTGGAAGGGAACAAACTGTTACCTACTGGATGGGACTAATTTGGACAGTCCCAGCAACTGGAATATCTATCCCATTCAGGGACTACTTTGGACAGAACAGAGTTGCCTTTCACAATTTTTCAGCTTTGAATTTTTTCTTGTGGTCTTGTAGTAGCTAATATTTACATAAAGGCCAAATTGATGGAATCGTGAGATAAGGTAAGAATATCATCTTTTGTTTAAAAATATTAACTTCTAAATTATTTGCTTGAAAAAAGTAATGAAATTAAGATTGACACATTGGAGTTTTTTTTTTTTTCAGTATTTTTGAAAATGGGATATTTTCCCCTTCATGACCTTTTTGTACTTACCATGGTTAGGAAAAATATAGGAAAAAACTCACATGAAAATATTAGATTACAAACATGTTTTCCAAAGGCTCAAAACTCAGAAAGCAGAGAAAGACCAAAGTAATAATGCAAAAATGCTGAAGATCTTGAAGCCCATTCCATGATTTTGTCATACATGAGGTTAGCAATAATGGTTTGGCTCATACTTACTAAAAATGAAACAAGAAGCAAGCACTTAAAAAGCCTAAATCATCATTTAAATGAAATTCTTTGGTCAGTTGACCCTGTCCAATCATCTTCTGGCCTGTGGAAACTGGTAATAGTAGCTGTTTTTTTAGCTAGCAGGTCTTCAACCAACTTACAAAGGAAATCAATAATGCTATCCCCATTTTACAGACAGGGAAACTGAAGCATTAAGAGGAAATGTAACTTGTCCAAGGTCACACAACAGTATTTGGCAAAGCTATTAATAAAATCCAAGTCTCATGAGTCCTAGTCCAGGGCAGTATCCAATAGACTGTACTGTCTTTAGATCACCCTGAATAACCTTTCTTACATACAAGTTTACTTTCTATACTGTCCCAGATCTTCAGCCCATGGTACCTGAAATAATTCCACCAATTTTAACAGCTGAAGAGCTGACTTGATGTGTATTTCTTGGCTTGTTTATATTCAGTATTATGTTATGATACCAAGACAAGAAAATACTCTTATTACATTAAACAAACTACAACAGTTGCCTTACTTCTCCTAAAAGGAGCACATTTAGAGAGTTATATGGGTTTATTTACTACAAATATATAGATAAGAGTCTTAATTGATATGAAAAGGCTTTCAGAATCTAATTAACCTCCCAGCTAGTCATTAGCTCTGTGACCTTTAGAAATAATTGGCAGAATGATATTTTTTCTCTTCATCTCATTCAGAAATTCCCCAACAAGTGACTAATCCTGCATGCACTGTAGGACCCCCAGCTCACCTGTAAGAGTTGGTGGGATAAAGTGTAGTAAGTCCATCATCAAAACAGGACTGTGGTATTCCTCTCAGGCACAATATACTACCCACACAGTCTCTACCACATGCACACAGCTTTTGCTGCTTTAATGCTATCCTCATCATCTCCAACCTTCCAATGTGTTAAAAATGTGCTAAGTTTTATGTCTCAAGGGGACTTATTGGAGACTTAGTGTTATTTCATGCATGTTACCCCTCTGTTGCTGGTCAACCTAAACATCTACCAGATTTTCAGTTTAAGCAAGTTCTTCTAGAAAGCCATGGAGGTATTCATTTTTACCTATCTTTAGTTGCATGTTTTCATTACACATTTTTTGGAGCAAAATCCTTTCTTAGCAAGCAGCAACACACACACACAAACAATGTTATGAATCCCACCACCTTACATGCCTTGGTATTACTTTTTTTCCTAACATCTTAACAATAAGGTGTGTAAAGATGTCTCTATGTGTTGTAGAACACATAGGATGTGCAACCTGCAGGAAGAGTTTCAAGTGTTTACGAGTTTAGTTCTTTCCCTAGGTGGGAAATGCTGTTGTGATTGGCACTAATCTCTCTTGCTATGTGCAGTTCATTCTCCCGCACCAAACACAGGTGTACACTGGGGAAGGAAAATGCTCTGCAAAAGGTAAATGCAACAGTTACTAGAGCAATGAAGTTGTATGAACCTACAGAGAACAAATTAAAATGACAGTGCTAGATTCTGATTATCTTTAAGACAGAATTTATCATTGGTAAATTACTCAAAAATGTGACTTCTTGCAAATTAGAACTACTATTTTTTTTTTCCCCATGGCCAACCAGCAACACCAACACAACAACCGTAGGCTAATTAAGGTCTCCTAAAGTAGATCAGGTTAATTCTTGAAACAGTCTTTGGTGTCATTAAGAGTTCACCCAAAGTGGGTTTCTCCAAATTTACCCAATTACATTGAGAAAAGAGAGTGAGAAGAGGATGGTGGGACATTGAGTGTAATGAAGTCCCTAACAGAGAGACGGAAGGAACAGCTGGTGAGACAAGAGACACAGGACAGAAGAACTTAACAACACTCATGGGGACAGGAAGACAGAAAAAAAAAGTATGTACTGGAGTGTAATTGGCAAGACGGATGAAACTGAGGATGAGCTGAAGCTGAGGAGACCCACAGAACTGGTCAAAAGAAGGTCCTTGGTATGAGAGAGAGAAACATGTTTTGACTAAAACAGAAACTAAAAGAGGATAGATTTAGATGAGGTATTCAGAAGAAATTCTTTACTCTGAGGCCCAGGCCCAGGCTGTCCAGAGGACCTGTGGCTGCCCCATCCCCGGCAGTGCCCAAGGCCAGGCTGGATGGGGCTGGGGGCAGCCTGGTATGGTGGGAAGTGTCCCTACCCATGGCAGAGGTCTGGAACTGGATGATTTTTAAGGTCCCTTCCAACCCAAACCATTCTGTTATTCTAAGATAATCATGTTACAGGATCGTCATTACCTTATTTTACTACCTGTTCTTACTGTGCCGTGTCTGAAATAGGACTGTAAATACTGTAAGATAGGACCAGTTAGTGTCCATTAAAATACAGTAAAATGCAGTTTTGCAAGAGTGAATGGAGAGGTGGTTGAAATGGCATACTATCCTTGTAAATATTCAGGTTAAAATAAAACAAACAAAATAAAACAAACAAACAAAAAAAAAACAACAAACCAAAAACAGAGTAGGACAATGTACAGCTGAAAAGCCAAATGATGATAAGGTTTTACTGAAGGAGAAGGATTTGATGGTGTATTGCAGAAGCTGACTTCTTTCTATCTGTAAGTCTAGGTGCTTGAACTCCTTCAAAGTGTAAAAATGATTTAGAAGACAGAAGAAAAAAAAAAGAGAGAGAGAAAGAAAGGATTAGTTGAAGAAAGATGCCAGTGAAAGACAGAACCAAAGGCAGATAGCAAGTGAAATATATCAAAAAAGGAAAAGACACAGAAGTCATGGAGGAGTTCTTGTAAGATAAAAGACAACTGCAAAGATCACAGACAAATGTTTATGCATGCATGAAAAGTAGCAGTTTTAAGGAACAAACTTAAAAAAATTCAGAGAAGATCTGCTGGGTGATCAGCATTGATAACACAAGCTCAGTTAGCAAAGAGAAAAACGGAGGAAGTTAGTGTTGTTCCTCTTTTTTCTCTACCAGTGATTAGCGGTATGGCAGAGGGGAACTGAGGAGGTGGATGTGTCTGTGCCAGAAAACGGAAGATATGGTTAATGGGATGAATTTGAAAGGGCTGACCTAGTAGGAGAACTTGAGTTAAATGTAGTGACCACTGAATCAGCAGACAAATAGAAGCCAGCTGGAGAAATGGGGACGATAAGTGCAGAAGGGTCAAATAAACTGACGGATCAGGGACCTGAAAAGAGCTGAAAAATGAGGCAGTTTGTGAGTTGTGAGGGAATGATTTACATGCACACAGAGGAAGGATCAGGATATTAATGCCAAATAAACAGAATCAAAAACAGGGCTTGGTAAAAACTCACTGGAGACCTGATAAAGCGAAGACAGTGGCTGATGCTTTGACGTGAAAGAAATGACAAGGAAGACAGGACAGTGAGAGAGAAAACAGGCAGGAAATTTCACCTTAAATCAGGAAAGTCTTGATGGCTTAGCTGAAGAACCACAGTAGATTTCTGTAACATGGCTAGGATTGTGACTGTAATTACATTTGCTGCCAAGATGCAGTATTTATACTGTAAAGTATGCCCCTCCAATGGGATGTCCTTTCTGAGCTCCTAAGCACCAAAGCTTGTGGTGCTTTGGCATGAATTCTCTTCTTACTTACAGTAGTGTGACAAAGAAATATCACTGAAATAAGTTGTGTTGCATCCACTTTGGTTTTACAGAAAAAAGGGGAAGATCTGGCCTTATGCAAAATAAACACGAAAAATGCATAATGCATGTACTTGTCAGTTGTAAAACTCTGACACGCTTGTTCCCCATTTCCTCATTGCCATAAAAAAAAAAACACACACACAAAACCAAAACCTCTTGACAATACAATTGTGCTGATAGTGTTAAATGACAGACCTATAAGGTAATTTTTTTTCAGTTAAAGCGAATAGTAGCTGCGGGTATTGAAAAGCTTCTAAGGAAAATTGTAAATCTAGTTGTAAAAAAGCTACTTCTGCACCAAAAAGTATGTAGTAAGTACTGCAGGATTTGTAATGACTGAAAATGTAGTCCCATTTTAAAGTAACGAATTACAAATCTTTTAGTAATTGTGTGACAGGATTTTAAATGAAAGCTGCTGAATGTATTGTTTTTGGTATGTACATATGCCACTGGGAAGTTAACTTAAAGATAAAATTAATCTTTCCTTCTCGGTGTCCAAGGGTATAGCAACCTGGCACAGGTTCTGCTATTCCCTAAAATAAGTTACTATATCCAGCAAACAGCATGCACTTTTTAACTGAAGCAAAATTCAGTGAAAGTCTGTGGTGTGAGTGGTTTCACGGGTGAGGACATAAAAGCTTCAGTTTTAGGAATACTGTTAACTCTAAACAGAAGTCTCAGAATGAACCTCTCTCTCTCTCTCTCTCTTTTTTTTTTTTTTTTTTCCCAGAACTAATACATTTTATAAAACTGCCACACAGATTTCAGTGAGACTTGCAATAATTGTCATTGTTGCTGAAAATGGACAAACTTGAGTATTGCATGCAAATTATTTCTCCTTCAAGAGTAAGAACTGATTTTTGGTTACCAGTGGAAGTCAGAAGTCTATTTACTGGGTAATAACTGAAATACATTCAGCTGATATATAATTTTTATAAGCTGAAGAACTCAGATAAGCCAAATTGCACGTTAATCATCTCAATTTTGAATGAGGCAACTGGAAAAGATGATCTCAATTACATAGTCTTATTAATATCACATGTGAATAAATTTGCTACATGTGTAAAAAAAGTATAAGCTATTTTTAAAAATCATTAAACAAAAAGAGTTTAACGAACAACACTAATTGAACTCAAAAAGAGTTTTAGAATTCTCTTTAATCTTAACCACTTCATTTTACATCACACCAATAGTCTGATTATATAGCAATAGGTTGAGTAGGACCAAATTGCTTGATCTGCAAAAACACAGGTGTTAAAATTAATTTAAAATAATTTTCCTTTGAAAAACAGTGCAGTGCATGTTAGATACATGATAGTTGGTGTTTTCTGATATTTCAAATAATAAATTATAGCCTGAAGACTCATTCTTTTAGAAATGCTAAACATAATTAATCTGAGTAAATAGACTGAAAATGTCTGATTAATAAAATTAATAACCTACATGAAAATTTGTGTATTTTTTCTATTTGAGTAACAGTGGTTTAACTTAAAAGTAATTAATTACATATTACAAACCTACTCTTTTTTTTTTTAATATAGATTGTTCAAAAAAGTGATACCATATTCTAATCACTGATAACACAATTCTACCACAATTGAGAAAGTAACTAAATAGTTAATTATGTCCAATGTGAACAGAAATTGGACTCTAAATTAAAGACCTTTATACAGTTGACAGTTATATTTCAAATTTTCGTAAGTCTACCTAAAAAAGTTTTCTTTCTATAATTCTGTGCAGAGATCTAAAAGCACAGCTATGCCCTTTTCTTCCACTGAAATATAGTTATTGAACAGTCATTTAGTTAAAAATGATCAGATTTAATAACACTGTCTGATTCTCAGCTGCTGTTGATTGCCCTAGAAGAACATGATTAAAAACCTGCAAGTGTGAAATCTAGCTGTCTGAAAGCAAGAAAAAATGGACTACTTACGTGGAAAATATGTGTAACGTAGTCACTTTAACTGATCAATTTAAATATTTAAATGTGTGGCAGATTTAAATCCTGTATCTAAAAATATATCCAAACCATTTCTCAGATTGCATACTTTTGTGGGTCTTGGTTCTCTATTGTACTATTGTTAAGTGATATTGTTAATTGGTACTGTTAATTATCAAGTAAAGGCATGGTAATATGGGACACTTGTTCAAAACCTGTGCTTGCACAAGCACTCCTTTGATCCTGAAACAGAAAACATGGTGTGGCTTATGCATTGTGCATTACAGGCAGAACATTGAAAACCATAACAGCAAAACAATCAAATGCCTTAATTTAGAGCTGACAAAACAAATGAAAAACAAAACAAAAGCAACCAAAATAATAAACAACAAACCACCCCAAAACATAAAAATGCACTTCATTGGTAGGTTATTGAAATAAAATACTGTTTGTTTCAGTTACTTACTTTCATTTGGCTGCTGTTAGAGCAATGAAAAGGGATGCCCAACAAATTTTGGATATAGCCAGAAAATTATGCATTGTCATGAAAAATTGTCTATCAGCCTACCCAAACCGGGATGCTGTTCATGCAGGAAATGGACTTGGTAGGTGCAGAAATTGCTCTTTCTTAAAATCACAAAGTTACACCAGAATGGACATTATTTTACATTTTATGTTTTCACCCTTTTTTTTTTTTTTTGAAAAAACATAGTCTTCATGATCAAAAGTCTTCATTCAATGTGAAGAAGTAGTGAGTCCCTTGCAAGTGGCTTACTTTCCCAATTCCCACAAGAAAGCCTGCAGGAAGAAGTAAAGATATCACAGGAAACTTTTCCTGCTAAGAATAATCTGGCTCTGTGCCACTGAAAGAGGACAGGGAATTATTTTGGGGACAGATTTTGAATTCTGCTGAACAGGACATGGGCCAAACAGCTCTGGGTGACAGGAAAGGCTTCATGTCAATATAGGAGATTTGAACTAAGAGAAGAAAAGAGATGATGGAGAGGAGGAAGAAATTATGTACTTTCCTCTTAGTGCTAACTCACATTAATTTTGCTTCTGCTGACAGAACATTACCTTCTCCTAACAGGGGAGAAAATCTGCTAGGAGATCACAAAGGAAGCAGAACGGCCCCATTCCATATGCTGACATGAGGATACACAGAAATGTGATATACATTACTGTGTTACAGTCTTTGCCAATCTATGGTGTTGGACTGTGACATCTTGCAACAAGTGTAATGATGCCCGTTATGCAGTATATTTTCTCTATCAAAACAGTGTATTTGTAACTTACACACTTTCCTTCTTCCATTGCTAGTCTCAAATACAGCAATGATGCAGGTGCCAATTCCAAAAGCAACAAACTCTCATTTTTGACAAGATCCAGATTATTTAAAAATCTGAAACTAACTCCTTTAAAATTATCTGAAATAATTTAAATGTGTAAGTGAATGATCAAAGTTTCATTGATTTTCAAGACCCTATCCTTCCAAAACTCTGTAAATGATACCACTAGATGCCTGACCAATTAGGTGCTTTGAAAAAAAGGACTTGTGTAAGCCACATAGGCAATTTTTTCAGATATTACTCTGAGTGTTTTGCTATTCAAACAGAATTATTGAAAGCTTCATTTACTTGGGATGGCTTGAATCTTAATGTGATTAGATATTAAACTGACTTTTCTGTAAATAGTACTGCTTAACATTGAAAATATTGAATTTGAATGAATAATTTCCAGTAATGGTAAATACAACTTGCCCTGACTAAATTAATTTTTGAAAGCAATTGTAAGGTGTCTCCATCATTTTGATAGTGTTGCTTCAGTACTGTTATCACTATTATTACCATTACAGCATTCTGTATGAGAGAGAGCTGTAACATTTGTTATTACGTGTAGCTCACACGTAAACATTCCTTGCAATCTGTTAAACTTCCCATTTCTGTAAATAAGCAAAAGCTTCTAAAAAAGTCACTTGAATGCCTTAAAGCAGTGGTTCTAAATCTCTTTAAATTTTCTTCCATGTCTCTTACAATGCCTTTCTTCTGTTCCTCCTGGCCAGAGGACATTGTAACTTTTGGAGTGAGGAGACAATGCATGCAATGTTTTATGGGGAGCGCATCTTTAGGAGCTGCTAGGAGACAAGGAGAAGATTCAGCTGGGAGGTAGTGGCTAAGGCATGGAGAGGACTCAAGGGACAAAGCAGCACAGAAATCTGGGCAACTGGGGGCAAGAGATCCCATCACAGGAGTTTCTGTTGAGCATTTGAGGCCCAGCAGGAGAACACAGCTCACAAAATATAAGGGTTCCCTCCAGTTTCTGCTGCTCTTCCATGTCTCACACCATCTCCATCCCCTCCCAACAATGCTCCTCCACCCGTGTTCTGTTCTCTTGCTGCTAGGTCACCCCCAGGGTGTGACCCTCAAGAAAACATGATTGGGTCCGTCAATTTGAGCACCTTGGTCTCAAAGCAAAGTCAAAACAGAGCCCGCAGAGAACACAAAATCTTACCTCAACAATATCTGAATTCGTTCGACTCTCATGCGGTTCATTATACTCGGTATATTTCAGCAGCACTTTGTCCATATCGGTGCTGGCATACTGGAACAGTTTGTTGGTGCTGTTGAATATGATCAGAGCAATCTCACAGTCACACAGAACACTCAGCTCATAAGCCTTCTTCATTAACCCAAATTTCCTCTTTGTAAATGTCACCTGGAGAAAAAAAAAAAAAAAAGGCCATGAAAAATCCCCAACTTAATCTTTGTAGTCCTTCTTCTTTGTTTTGGAAATATACGTGACTGCTGTTGTCCTTGAATTGAGCAAGTTCAGAAAGAAAGCATGTCAGTACAAAGAGAGTTCCAAAATAGAATAAAAGTATGTGTATTTGCTATGTAAGTGAGGAAATGTATTTAATTCTCACTACAAAATATTCAAGGTAAAGGCTACAGTACATTTTCTTGTAGTTCTACAAAGGTTTGATGCTACATCTTTGTAACATTTTAATTCCTGTAGTTTTCTCTTAAACACTCTTTGTACTGCGTAGGTCTCTGCCATCAATATCTTAAAGCTGCAGCTTAGATTTGCAATGGCAAATAGCCAGAAGACATGCAGTCAATTTCTGTTTTTGATAGTGATTCACTAAGATTCAATTGCCACACAACTCCTGCTAAATATCAGCAGAAGAAATTAATTGATACAGAATTTAAGTAGTGTAAAAAAGATACATTGTTCATGGAAATACAGAATAGTTTTGAGGAAATATCTAGTATTAAAAAGTTAAGAACATCTTATTTAATGCTCAAGTTCTTATTTGAAAAATTAAAAATATAAAGAAAGAATGAAGAAGAACACTAGTTGGCCAGCAAGTAATATCATCTTTGAAATAAGGTCTTTTTTTTATACACAGATGTAGCACACTTTATCTCTTTTCAAATTAGATGCTCAGAAATATGAACTGACTTTTTTTTAGTACAAAGGACTTTGGGTCATGTTATAGAGGTAAAAGCAGGGATGTGTTTAGAGTTCTGAGTAGGTCAGCTAATGTCCTGACACTTCATGAAAGCCTAGGCGGTAGGAAAAACATCTGTACTCTACATAACTATAACTTTCCACAGAGACTGTTTTGACAAAGAAAGACTCTGAACAGCATATAAATGCTTTTCTTCTTTCTTTTCTGCACTAGCTTACAAGCTGCAATAAGACATGTGGCTTAGAATAAGAAAAGTCCATTAGATGCTTTAGCTAATCACATGCTTGAATTTGTTTCTCTTTGTTCTGTTTCTTCATGTATGCAATTTCCACCAAGTGTATGCAATAACTGTGAATTTTTTACATCTATTTTCTTCTCCATTAATTTTGAGTGAAAAGATTTTTTTTCAGATAAAATATGATTTTGCTAAGGCTATAACTAATCAAATTTAATATGTAGACAGGGTATTTGATACAGCAAGGACAGGTGATCACAAACCAAGTTTGTAAATCAGCCCAATCCCATACTTGTTGCTCAGTTTCTTAATGAGTAGTATCTCTGCACTTTAACGCTGTGGCAAGAAGATTCCTTTCTACGCAGTTCATAACGCTGCTGTTTTAACTTGTCACACTCCTAATGCAGGTTAATGCTAACTTCAACCCCAGCCTACCTTAAGATCCCACCAGGTCATGCCTTGGAAAACGTGACCTTTAAGTATTTCGAATCCCTATTTGTTAGTCCATCTCAAAAAGATAAGGCTCTGTGCCAACAGTATGAACAGTTATTCTCCCAAATATATATGGAATATCATTCCTTTTCTTGTCATTTCAATCTCTTTAGCCTCTGTCAATGTACTGTTAAGAAAGATGGACTGCTATTAAGTACAATTATTCAAGCATTTTATAAACACATTTTCCATGGTCCTGGTCTCAAGTATGTATAGTTGATTGTAAATTCTATCTAAATTTGTCTGTCTCAATAGCTTTTGATATTTGGAATGAATAATGTGATAGGTAACAAAACGTCATTCAAATTCTGAAAAATAGACTAGTCTTTCAAATACTGCTTTAATGTTTTCTCTGATTACAGAAAATTGCAATGTATTTGTTGAAACATATTTATATATTTAACATTTAGAAAAAGCTAAACATAGAGAAAATAAAATGGACTAACTCTACGTATTTTTCTGCATCTAAAACGCCTTTCAATCAACTTTTTGACCACAGTGCTGTAGGTGGAGTGTCTCTACACAGTATGGTTTCTGTTGCACATATACCTCAGAATTTAGCATGTTACAGCTTCCTACCATCAAAGTACACTCCAGTACAGAAATATCTTTAAAGCCACTGTTTGTGTTTACTGTTAGGTCCTCCTGAACATTTAGAGTAACCACACAGCTGTGCTGCATAGCACATACTTATTTCATAATACTTATCCCCAGAATGATACTGGTTAGAGTTCCTTTTTGTGGAAACTGAAAAAAGAACAAGAGATAAGCTAGACTTTTTTTTTTTGGTATTTTTTTTTCTTTTTCTTTTTTTCCCTTTATTTAAAACATAATCTTAATTTCTCTGAATTTGATTTGCTCTTAACTCCTTGATCTTTCAAATATTTTCAAAATCTACCAGATAATATTTTAGCCACTGCTGCTTGGTGCATTAAAAGCAATCACTTTCTGTACAGTGACCTGCAATGTTACTTTTCCTTTCAAATATGCTATTCATTGTGTCATATCTTTACATATATATATTGCATATTCATATATGTAAAATTAACTTGCTTTTACAACAGTTTCTCTGAGTCAACTTGTATTTTCAAATGTACAAAGAAAGGCCCGTAACCTCAGGAAATTTAAGAATATGGTTCAAGCCATTTAGAAACAAATGGCCTTCTTTCATACTCTCTTCTACGTGGCTACTGAACTAAGATGAACAAACTTCTCTTCCATACTCCGCAATATTTTGGTGAGTTATAGAAGTAGGCAACATCTTTATTATTTAGCTTCTCTCTATATTCTCAATTTGTTAACCATTTGTTATGTTAATCATACTCAACTAACCTAGAAGTATCTAATAAACATTGTTCAGATAGCATACAGTATTATAGTATTACAAAAAAAAAAAATCCAAGTGGTAAAAAACAACACAAATTATTTAAAACATTTGGTCTTTTTTTTTTTTTTTTTTTTTTTTTTTTTTGTCTAGGTGGAAGACATGAAAGCTTAAGATGCTCTTCCTGCACTTTTTCTTGTACTAACTCAGCACTGAAAATGAACAAGACACACACAATCCACACCAGCTTTTGAGCAGCTGCACGGTACCAAAAATCTGAGCAGTCCCATAGTCTCACTGTCCTATACTGCATTCAGAATTCTCAGTCATGATAGTATCGTATATCAGCTTACAATTTAATTTTGTCATTTGACATAAAGAGCAGTAGCGAGACTGAAAGTAAACACACATACAATGTGACAATTCATCAACTTATTTGAAAAAAGGATAACCAAAATACTGCATGCATTTCAACAGTACCTGCTTCATATTTAACTTTTTTTTCAGTGGCAAGAATCAAAACACTTAAGTATTCTTTCCTGTAAATATTAATTAAGATATGATTAATTATGCCTGCTGTCTAAACCACTGATAATTTGCAGATCTTTTTCAGGTTACAGTTTTTCTGATATTTAGAAGAATGATAGACAATGTATGAAGTCCTTCTTTTTGTGGGCTATAGTATTTTATAATGACAGTGTGAGAATTGGGAGGAATGAAAGTGGAGTGGAGGGAGGAAGTGGAATAGATAAGAGACAACAGTTCAACAGTTCAACAGTTTTTCAAACCTTTTAAGCATGTATATATAAAACACAAGGTTTGAAATAGTGACACTGTTCCTAAATACTTTTATGAGGCTATTTTAAGCATAGTTTAAAATGTATTGCAAAAAGAGCAGTGTGTAGAGAGTACCACATTTGCCTCTTAAACATGAGAAAAAACAACCGAATTCCAACCCTGTACATTAATAACAACAACAAAAAAACAAACACTAGCTTAGTACTATGACTACTCTTAGCACTATCATTCATTTATTTATTTAAAGTTCACTTTAAAAAACTTAAAACTGTCCTCTTAACAGGAATAGTGGTACCTAGAAGTTAGATTACTAAATCCTGCAGCATTTTTGTATGTGAAGAAGTATAAATGCTTATGACTTTACAGATGCTGCTTTCAAATATTGGGAAAATTAAAAACGCAGTGATGGAGTGAGCTTCCAACTTCCTTGATATAAGCCAAGGTAAGCTTTTTATATATTTCAGATTAAATTCTGGCTAAAGATGAAACCTACGGTACGTGCTAAAGGAAAGGCATTGACAAAAGAGGATTGTTAAAAGGACGTCTTTCCACTTCAGCTCTGGGTCTTCCTTAGTAAGATGGAAACACCTCTCAGCTAGCTCTTTGGGCATAAAGCTGCAAGAGTCTTCTGATGGATGTTTGATGGACTAGTCACTGCAGACAGCCTGAATACATGGCTACATGAGCACACACTGTGATATGTTCCATTTAGTCGGTAATTTGGCCCAGAGGCAGCCTTTCTTACTTAATCTGTAGTAATTAAAACTTACTAAAACTAAATACACTAGAAGGTAATGTTTTTTGATTATGAGTAAGAATTCATTCATGTCCTGAAATTTAAATGTGTGTTCATATGTGCATGTGTGAATGAGTCCATCCCATTTTTCAAACCAGATACTAGTCAATGGTAATAGTGGTCACTGGCAATAGTCTTTATTCAGCTAAATCTGTAAAAAGAAGAGCGGGCTTCTTATAGATGATAATTCATCAGTGGTGGGACAGAAACAATTATAAACACTCCCAGCTGATGAACACAGCATTCAGGACACTTTATGTGTTTGTTTATCAATCTATCTATCTATCTATCTATTTATTTAAATTCAGGCCCTTCCAGTCCTTCTTCTGAAAACTCACACATACTGAGAGGCTGATTTTGGATGGCCAAGCCATTACACTGATACTATTATGAGTACTCCATATTCATCACTAACAATCACAGCATATGTACTAACATTTTCTAGTTTGAAAGTAGCAGTCCTGTGATCTTTCAAGCAATTCAGTCCAGTCTGTGGCAAAGTATCAGTGTTCCCCTTACTTATTCCTATCCTGATTATAAAGATATATAGATGTTGACATAGGAAAATGAGAGAAACAGGGACTGTGCACATAATACTTCCCATGTATGTTTCCTGCCATTAAACATGTGTGAGTGACTAGTGAAAAACAGGAACGACTGATGCATAGAAGTATCTGTTACAGATACTGTCTGGTCAGTAAGAAATATGATTCTCTTTCTCCTTATTTCATCCAGAATGTCTAAATTTTTGACACCAGGGCTGAAGTAGGCATGGCAGATAAAAGGCATGTGACAAGTAGGAGGTACTATGTGAACAATCTACCTAACTTTCAACAAAAATAGTCAAGTTGGCAATGTATAAACCAAAGGGCTCTTCACTAAAATGCACTGCCAGGCACCTAATCCTACCGTATGTTGCAAACCCAAATAAATACTAGAAAGGCAAGTGCTCTTGTCATATTTTTTTTCTTCCACTTCCTCCTATTCGATTTGTGTTTAGAGCTGTTTGTCATATGATGAGGCTTGGCTGCAACAATCTTTACAGCAGCACTCAGTGGGCCTGGGAAGAAGCACCAGTGCAGGATTCGCTCTAGACAAACCTCCCTTTATGCAACGCTTAGGCATGTCGTATTAAATGAAAGGCTCTTTAAAGAGCAGTGAAGAACCCTTCGGCAGCCTGTTTCCATATTCTTGTTACCCTCCAGCATAATTTACAGGGATGAGACAGCAGTGATTTATGCTGGTAAAAGAGCTATTGTCTTGGAAAGCATCAAGCGTATTGAGCTACGACTTGCTGAATAGTCCAGATAAAGAGGAGTTCTAAGCAGGATGCCCTAAAATTATAGCTATAACAAATAAAATGTTCATGATTAATCTCTTCAAAAAAGAAGGTTTTGTACTTCTTTATGTCCCGTTTTTAGTATATCAGTACATAAATAACAGATCAAAAACTTAAAATAGTGATACTGTTCAGTCTGCCCAAATCCTACACATCATGGTGGATCTCTGAAATGAATTTTTCCATTGTAAATCAACAGAGGAGGGATAATTGGAAGAAGTGTTAATTAACAGATGATACTGCAACTCAGAAATTAGTAGGTTACACTTCCCGCTTTAAATTACAAATTAAGATCTAAAAACAGACAGGAATGCAAGAATAATAATAATAGTTAATCTCTGATACATCACTTCCTTTGTTGAATCGGAGAGAGAAGATTAATTTCATTATATACAGATGTACATATACATATGTATTTTAGGTAAAGAGATCATAATGAAAAAATCATCTTTATCAAGACCTCAGTCGATAATACACAATACTCAAGAAAGCTAACTTTTTTTTTTTTTTTTTGTATGCTGTCACCAGTTCAGGCAGGTACAAATAGATGTTTAGGGTAAAAAACATGTTTACTAGTTCTGTGCTGCTTAAATGTTCATAAGGTAAAGGTCAAAGAATATTTCATTCCCTGCTGAGCAAATGGTCAGGAAGCACATTTGTCTGCATTTCCTGTCATAACAGGAAGAGTGTAACTTCTTCCTCTCTACAATGGCTTCAGTTCTGCTTCCCACCTCCAGCTCTTTCTCCCCCAGGGCTTTCCAAGCCATTCCTTGCAAGACAGCAATGCTGTGCCTCTGTCTGCACTGGTTTTCAGCTCCGCTGTGCTGGCAGATGCCTCATTCACTACCGCTCTCTCCTTAGGCTTCTTGCTCACACTTAAAATTGAAAGTAATTTGACCTAAATATTTACCTTATGCTAATTCACTCTAAATTATGTTCAGAACATACATTTGCAATACAAGCACACTTAACCTGGAATATAAGGCATTCTAGAAATGCATGGTTCAGATCAGCAGCTCTCTTCCAACTTTACTACTCAGGTAGCCTTGTGCAATGTGAAAAATGCTGTCTCAGAGCTTAAAGATCACTACAGTTTTGGAGTCATTAAAACTTGGGATTGTATTCTTTGCTAATGGAGCCTAAATTTATATCTGGAAAAAAAAAAAAAAAAAGAAAAGAAATGTGGTCTAACTGTAATGCTAAAATACCAGAGACATGTTTTACTATATACAATTTAATGTAAGCAAGCAAGCAAGAAAGGTAATTCAAATATGTAAAAGATAAAGGATATGTCATGATTAAGACTATGGTTCATTGAACAGAATGATGCTTAGTTGCAGAGATAAGCATCTATGGCTTTATATGGAAACATTCTCTAGGGTGAGTGTGAGTGTGTGTGCGCGCACACGTGTGGAAATCACACAATTTCTGATCCTGAATAAAATTGAGACTGAAAATGTCAGGAAATTGGTGGAAAAAAAGTTTCCTGTATAGTTCGCATTCATGTTAGTACTAATATGCAATGCTTTTCTCTGTTTCTACAGGGGAGTTTCTGATTCAGCTGACAGTCTCTTACTCTTTGCTTTTAAATAGAACTGAAGCATAGATAAAAATAGATGCATGAGGCTGAAATTAGTTTTGAAACTAGCAGCATTAGGTATCGAAGTCAGTAGAACAAATCTAGGTCTTCCTGCAAATGGTCATTTCCCTCTGGGGTATTCTTCCCCTGTCCCATAACCTCACCTCACTTATCTGCCTTAATTAGTTCTCTATGGGGCTGATAACTGCAGTCAGTCTTGTTTTATAACTTTACAGATCTGCTGGAATCAAAGGATGATAAAAAAGTCTATTTATGAAAAAGTTAAGTAGTGAGTGTTTATTACTGTAATATCCCATATAATTACTTAGACGTGATACTTTAAATGGGTGTTTTAAATATTTAAGTACCTTAATATAGAAGTATACACTTCCTATAGTATTTAATAAAACTTGAGACCCCAGCAACTCATTACAAATTGGAAGAGTTTTAAACAGTGTGATAAGCTCAACTCAGTTTTAACTGTGAATCCATCAACAGTGTGCTTCAGAAGCAGGAAAAAGAAATGTAGAACTAATGATCAAGGTGATCAGAGAGACCACCATATAAGAACAGATCTTTCTGGATAGTAACTAGAAAAATTAGTATATTAAAATCAGAGGGTATTCCAGACCTGATGCCAGAATGTCATTGGGTTAATCAGCCCTCTTTCTTGGGTCAATGTACCTCTGGGTTTAGCTCTCAGACCATGGATTTAACAAGACATTTTGCAAGTGACCTTGTATAGAAGTATATCATTACATCATTACACCTGTTTATTTTAAGCCCTGTCTGGACTGTTGTGAAGGAAGTTTCAGATGATCCCAGCCTACAGTAGACCACAAAAGGCCCTCACAAAAGCTAACAAAATATTTCAAACTGTTGAAAAATGAATAGAAAATTTATAAGGACTTTTCTGAGGGGACTGAATGCAATTTCTCCTTCATATGTTGACAATGACAGAACTACTTTTTTTTTTTTCTGTTAAGAAACCCCGTGAAAATAATGTTCACTGACGTCTTTGCAAATGCCCTTCCTCCTTTTTTTTTTTTTTTTTTTTTTTAAGTAATCCAGAATTCTTCATAGCAGCCTTCACCAATGCGTCTAATGGCAATTTCTGCATAGTGAACTTGTGGCTGTCAGGAGCTTTCAACATCCGTTTTCAGTTCTAAGATTTTTGGCTATCAGTTCTATTGGTGGTATAACTAACATCACGTATAGTCAACCCTGATGGGTGGTGGTCAAGGTTACCATAATTTCATGAGCCCAAGCAACAACAGCAGCAATTTATTCCATACTTGTGAAGAGTACGTAACCAGTGTCATAACAGGAACAAGAAAGTGTCTAGTCATCTTGACTGTTTATAACAGGATTCTCTTGAGAATTTTCATTTACATTTAAGACCATGATAGCAACCAAAATACCCAAATAAATATGCACTCTAACCCTGGCCGTTATTTATACTTTGTCTCTCTCTGGCTAGAAGCAGAGTGAGAGGGAATTTTTCAGATGGGCATTTATGAAAATTGCACAACTGGGGTTAATCACAGAAGATTTAAACATTCTTGCTGCCTTTGTCATCACACAGTAACTATGATGGCCAGGAAAATATAGCCAACTGGCAGCCCACATGAAGCAACATTAAATTAATGACTCCCCCTAGTTAAAAGACTGAATTCTTCACTCACCGAAGTCAATGACAGAGCTCTTGCACAGTCCAGCGTTACAGGACTGGGCCTCTAATGTCTAGGTTGCAGTAGCTTTCCATTAACTTATCCCAACATTTTGAAGTTTCAGATAATTTCTGGAATACTGCAGATCACACAGCATATTGCACATTTCCATGAGCTTTGCAGCCAGAGACATATGACTCTTTGCACGGTGTCAACTTACATTTATTACCAGTATGGTCACTAAAGTACACAAATCCAGCCAACTAGACTTGCTCTAGAAATCCTCTTGAAGGGAGGTCAGCACTATTTTTGTCCTTCCCTGTCCACTTGTACAAGCCCTTTGAACGGTAGCAGAGTCTCCTGCCACAGTAGTGTGGAAGAAAACAGCTGTTATACTGCGAGAACAAGGACCCCATTCAATGGTTAGCCTAAATAGCTAGTCAGGACACTGGGCAAATTATTAGAAAAGCAAGGACAGCAGTCATCTCCCACAGGCCTTGTAGTAGTTTAAAAATTTTTTGCACAAACTGTTTTACCTAAAAAGATTCATCCTTGCAGTGAGGGAAGTCAGAAGAATTCAACTTTAGCTATACCCCCTGGTTCAATACACGCTTTGCATATTTCTCTCTATGTTTGCTGTCCTGATGAGAATTCATGTGCTTGATTATGCTGAGGATGCACAGTCATGTACATCATGTTCCCATCTTACATGCCTTGTACTTGTGATACCATACTGAGTTTGCATTTAAAAAAAACAACAATACAGTTTCAAGTCAACAGATTTGCTGCTGCTTTTATGAACATGTTTAGGACAGGTGGTTAGAAGGGAAACAAAACCAAACAGTTTTATAAACTGAATAGTCCTTCATCCATATCCAGGTAAATGGAGTTACAAATAAGTTTTGCAGAACTGTGCTTCAGATGGTACCTTAATTTTATTAATCAAAACCTTTATTTATTTATTTATTTTGGTGCAACTTTTAATCTATGCTGTTCTTCCAGGATACTTATGTCATTAAATAATAAAAAAAAAAATAATATAAACCAGTTACTGTTTTAAGGTTACTGGATGTGTATAAGTTAGAAAACAAATCAACTGATGCACCTTCTAACAGAAGCAGCAATGGCTCATGGGATACATTATATTTGAAGAGATAGTGAGGCTTATGAAACAGTACATATCTTGAAAATGGTTAAAATTATAACCAACTATTAGTGAAAAGCTAGTTGCGTTTAATCATTTGTGTATCTCTAAAACTGAAAAGCCTGATGCTGTTGTCCAAACGAATTGGTGGAAATCTTTTCACTGGCTTCACTGAGCTTTAAATAAGGGAATATGCAAAAAGGATAAAATCAGTAGAATTGGTTTCTAAATTACGTTTCAATATATTAATAGAAGTGAGAAGCAGAGTCAAGCCAATTATAGAGGGTAAAGGTAAATCTATACATTCAGCTTGACATTATATCTGACTAATCAAAATGATGGAAATTATCAAATACTAGCAAGATAAACACTTAGTGTACTAGCACCACAGTTGTTTGTATTCTAGCATTTTAGTTTTATTGATGATTATTAGTACTGAATGCTGGTTATAGAAGCCTTGAGACTCTACAGTAAATTACTGGAAACACTAGCTGTATTTATTTTTAAAGTAAGTTTAGCCTAATGAAAAATATCTCTTGTGCAAAACTGGGGATTAGGTTCTCCATAAATATTATATTTGAGTAAATAAGTTTCCATAATGGCAAAATTTTGCAATATTATTTGCAATATGTTAATTCAGATTCACTTCATAAAAAAAACATGGCAGCATGGCAAAGTTCTGAAAAACTGGCGTCTTAATGTTTAATGATAAATGCAGTTCAATATTTCAAATCCAATTTCAATTCCAAGTTATAAACCAATTAAAACAGATACAGTAGTGTATTTATGTTGATAGAATTATTGCTTTTTGGCTTGGCCCACAGCAATAGGAAACCCTTAGGGAAAACAAACAAACAAAAAAATCATATAGTTTTTGCTTTTAAGTGTGATTTTACGTCATGAACACAAGTGACTACTCACACTACAGGTTTTAAAAATTTGTGGAAAGAATACTTAAAAATTATAATTTGTTTTTATTGATTTTTATGATATTATAAAAACCTTGAAGTATAATGACAACATAATCACTTCTTAAGAAATGACCTGGAAATATGAAGAAATTAATAGAACAAATGAAAATAATTAATATACTAGTAGTAACTTAGTATCAATTTCTTAAAAAAAAAAGCTACAGAAGATTACTGCTAAATTGCAGGCACGTGTATGAAGAATGGTAATAGTAGCATTAAATAATTTTATGGAGAGCTTCTCACACTTACGAATCTCCAGCTTCAACAAAACATCCATCCATTTGTTTACATCAAATGTAAACAGCATCGGCTTTTCACTGATTTTATTTTAAGATGCCAATTGTTGAATTTTATCTTTCTGAAAACAGGAAAGCACTTTCTCTAGTTTATGACCATATTTTAACTAGCAGAGATAATGTTGATAACATGATGGCTACTCAGCCATTTCATCTGAAGCAGTGATAATAATTAAATAACCAATCCTGTTGGTTCTATTTAGCCATAGCATCAGTAAGGGAGACTTTATTTTATAAATACAACATGTCAATAGTATGTTGATTTTAGAATGTGTTAGGTTACTGAAATTCTTTTTAAAATTCGTATTCAGATAATAAAATACAAGATGTTCAGACTATTGTCTTATCATTTATTAAGACTATTGTCTTATAATTTATTAATTATAAGATTTTTATAAAGTAGTCTCATTTTTATATGCTAGAGGTAAAAATAAAAACACTGAAAAGATGTAGAAAAATAATTTTTATCTATGAATTCAAAAGAACGTTCTTCTGCAAATAAAGTCATATTATAATAGTTCATAAAATATAGTACTAAAAGCCTGAATCCTGTAAGAACTTGCAGATGTGCTTAACCATGTATATTACTCACTGAAGTCAAAGCAAATAGAGAGGGGATCCAAAGAATGATACACATTCATCTTTGTAGAGTCAAGGCCTCGAGTAATAAATTCCTAGGTATACACGTTTCTAAACTTAAAAAAAACTGTGCGTGAAGTTTCTGGTTGTTTCCAAAAGTACTTTTTCTTTGATAGTCTTCCATATGTTGTTTACAGATATATACGTATATGCACTTATAAAAAGTTATCATCTTTTCAATCACTTATGAGAATGATTGAGTCATCCTGGAGATACAGTATGATGCTCAAAACCAGTATTTTTGCTACTCACCTGTCTGTTACGTTCATCCATAATCCTTGTAATCTGAATCTTTTTTCTCCCCATAGTCCCCGTTTTTTTTTCTCTCCTTCTTCCTTAAAATTACGTATTTTTCCCTTCTCTTTTCTTCCTCTTTCCCGTTTCCTCAAAACAAGCCTCCTTCTTCAGCACTTGCACTACTCAGTTCACAGTCCCCTGCATCCGTTCCTGCTAAACACAGAAAGAAAATCAAATATTACTACCAAATTGATAACTGGATGAAAGTTATTATATGGAGCCAACCACACATCCTAATTATAATTTAGTGTACAAGAAATTATAGTAAATTTGTACTGCTTCTAGAAGGAAACTTACAGAGTCATAATAATATCATTCAAAGTTTTTTTTTCTTTCTTTTTTTCTGTTTTTTTCCCCCTGCTTATGGACAAACCCACCAATATATCAAGAAATGAAGAAAAGGACTGAAATACACACTGACAAAACTTTAACAGAATTAAAAATCTCTAGTTTTAAATATCACTTACTGCAGTAATATGAAAAATTACCTAAATCAGAGACTTAATGAACCTTTCTGTACCTATGTATGCTAAGTAGGCCAGCTAATTCATTTCTGAAAGGAAAACAATCTTGTGTTTTGACAGCAGAGGTGATAATGTCCCTCATTATGCAAATAGGATGGCCTTTTATTAAAGTGCTATTTGGTATATGAGAGATGTCAGCTAGTTTAAATCCAACTTTTTTAAACTTTATTCTTTAAGAATGTAGATTACTGCAAGTATTACTCAAGATACTAGAAGAAAATGTTAGTGTGTTTTCCCTCATTTCATTTCAACATAAATTCCAAAGGGCTCTGACAAATGATTTATAAGCAGCAAATATGTTCATCTTTCCTTATAAAAATTCTTGCACCAGAAGCTATGCAGCACAGAATAATAGGGACAGATGATAAATTAAGAATGTTTTGAAAAATACTTTCACAGTTTTAGTAAGGAACTGGTATTAGCTCCCCAAAGTTTACAATACTGATTCTGTCGCAAAAGTGAAGACTGTTAGATATGATAAAAACACATGATGCAGTAAGCATTCCCTGCTTCACAAAATGTCATAAAGCACAAAGTTAATTTCTATCATGTCCAAAATATTTTAGCATTACAAGACTAGATAAAAATGAAGAAAATACAGAAGTGATGTTCAGTATAGTTCTGAAGTAAAAAGGCTTTTTTCTTTTTTTTTCCACCTTTGACTTATTTTTACATTTACATATTCTGAACAGAAGAGCACAGAGTTCCTTTTAATACAAAAGAGGAAAATATCTTAACAAGATTATTTAAAATGATTTTTTTGTGCTTTTATATTTGTTCCATTGTGTATTAAAAGTATTACCTTGGAAATCAAAATTTAGTGAACTAAAAATAGAGGCTGGTGTTTCCTTATTTATAAGTTCATAGTCTTGCAGCCGACCTGATAAATTCTCTCAATATGTTACATAACACTAAGCTGATGTCCTGGCCATTTAATCCATTATTTGGCTCAGATTCAAAGTTACCGAGGTAGAAAAGCTAGACCTCACTCAATCTTCAATTCTCTCTTGCTTTTCTTTGCATACATTAAACTTTAAATTGCTCAATGTTCTATCACTCTAAGACGAAAAATAAGTTAACAAGTAACCAGTCAGTGAGTTTTCTAGCTATCCACTATGATATAAACAATTTGCTGGGCAAACAAACCTTCAAGTATAACACTTGCTGCTTTTCTTTACATCAATTCCTTTTTATATTTATATTTTATATTTAAGCATATTTACACATGTCTAAATCTTTACCATAATGCAGAATGGGGCATATAACACGGACACCTTTATATTGCCAATTTTATAAAAAGTACATGCTGCAAACATTTTTTGCCACATTTTAACTTTTTGAAAAGACTTGAACTTTTCACTGCTTAAAAAGACGTAATGGAACTATTTACAACAAAAAAATAAAAGTCCAAAACTTTGGAAAAAAATAAATTGATCACATGTATTTCTAAAACTTTTTTTTCTAAACAAAACTTGGAGACAGTCTTATCTGATACTCGGTGTTGACAAACAAAACCAGCCTATTTTTAGAAACAGTTTTAAATTTCCTTGGACTGGGTTTCTTTCCTGTTTTTCCTCCAGTCTTACCTCTGATACAAAGAACAAGTTAGAATGGTGTTTCCCATGCACATGCAGGACCCAATGGAGCCTAACAGGCTTTCTCTGTAACGGTAAGCCAATACGCTAATCCACAGCAAATGCATATGGAACAATTTCCTCTACTTTCATTCAGCTGAAGCCAGTGGCACTATCGGCTTACAGTGCTACGCCTGCCTTAGCTCTTATTCACTTCAAGGTGGAAGGTCACGGTGGACAGATTAGAGCAGTGGTGACAGGGTTAGCAAGGAAGAGAGCTGCTTTGCAGATCAAGATGCTGATGCTGAGTGAGTTCAGAGAAAATCACTGAATGCTGAGAAAATCGACCAGGAAGGACAAATTTTAGTGAAGGAGCAATATGTTGAGTCCTTCCTACACATTTATCAGTTCCACATTTAAGACCAGTCTTCAAACAACAAAAACATTTATAGATAAAGTCAGAACAATAACAATTCCTACGATCTACACAACATTGTCTTAAAATAATTCATAAAACAGTTGAATGGTTGAATTTTGTTCTTCATTGCCTGAAATAATCCACTAACTACACTAACTTTATCTTAAGTGGAAAAGTGGATGTGCAGGTAGACAAAGATGTAGGAGCAAGGATGTCTTTGTTATTTAATATTATCATACAGTCTGAGAGAAACTGAATGAGAAAACAGAATATGTTAGATCATATGTACCCGACATACAGTTTGCAAGGAAACATGCTTCTACTTCAACAGGCAGCAGGTTATGTTTTCTTGCATTGATGAAAAAAAATCTCTCTCTGTTTGCTTTTTGCTTACAAGTCTAATTTCAAATGAAAGGTATTCAGTTTGTCTGGCAAATATATTTTCTTTTTTTTTTCTTTTTTTTTTTAAGGAAAAAAACAACAAACCATAACTTCTGCTATTTATACTGCTACTAGAAACAATCTGAGAATGCTGTAGTTTTCTGTATCTCTGTCCTCCTCTTTATAAACGTATATATGTACCAACACATATTGCTTTACATGCTATGCTTAATATGTGTTTGCCTATAGTTCTAATTGTGTCTTCAGCACACACATTTGCACATGTGCATACATAAAGCAGATAGCTGGACTGATTCCAAATCAATTGGATTCAGATGAGTGAATCTAGACATCTGATTCAAGGGTTATAACCTTCAAAAGCTGGTGACTTCCGAGTCTAACAGAATGCAAAGAACTCTCGAGACCAACAAATCCCCATGGCTGTTTTAGGACTTCACCAATGCTCCTAACACTTTCTGAAAGTTCCTGCAGGATTAAGCACTATCAACTATTCAGTTTCCATTAACTGATAAATTATATTTCCCTAACATAAATAAAGCACACTAGCTAGATAAGTTGAAGGTCCTACATGGTTCAATAGTACTTGCAAGTTTTCATTATCCAAGAGAATCTAAAAAGGAACTTAAAATAATTCCAGAAGCTTTGTTGAAGTAACTGTCCACATAAAAGAAACCTTCCAACTTAATGACATGGTTACATGAAGCAGTTTGTATTTAAAGAAACACATAGTTAGATTCTATGGTGCTACAGTCTTCAGCATTTTTTCTTTTTGCAAACCCAAACATGGAAAAAAAAAAAAAAATCAGACTGCTTACAAAAAGAGGAACTTCATTTTTGGCGGGCTTCTGTTCACTATATGATTTGGCAGAGGCAGTGACAGCAGACAGAAGATTGATCTGAGACTTGAGAAGGGTGAAAAAGACTAATGGACAAATGCAGCAGACCATTCGACTGCTCCTGTCTCTCTTTGCGAACGCTCGTGCAAAGACATACACATGCGCGCGCACACACATACACACCCACTATCCCTTCTCTGCAACACAGAAGAATCTTGATAGAATGGCAGGAAACACGCACAGAGCGGGCAGGGAAGGATATGATGTCAGCAACCACGAACAATAAAAGGTGTAAAGGTGCTTCCTTCCCTAAACTGTTCCAGAAGTGCAAAATGGGAACCAAAACTCTCCACTTCCTTCTCCGAGCAGAACTGTCTGAATCTGCTTTGCTGCAACACCCCAGACAGAGTTCTTTGAATAAGGCACACCAGGGGCAATAAGGAGTATCAAAACAGGAGAGTCACAGTATTTAATTTATAAACAAGAAGGTGGCCAGAGAACAGCTAAATTGAAAGGTGTGAGGGCTTAGTATTTTCATGGTTGCTTTACAAAAGAAACAAACTCGTCATAAAGATTTACCTGTTCCATTATGCAGCTTTCGTTCTGAATGGGTTAGTTTAAAACTAAAGAACCAAACCAAATCTTCTTTTATTTTCATGATGTAAGGAAGCAAACAAAAAAAAAAAATGCTGTCCCCGTTCTCTTTCTAATCTTACTTAAGACAAAAGTCACTTCAAAGTCTAAGAAAGCTTTGTGTGCAAGCCCTTCTGTTTATTCAAAAGAGTTTTGAATCAGATTACAAATAAAAATCTAGATGCACCATGAATACATCAGCTATTTGCCTGATGAAAAATTTGCTGCAAAAAATGCAACATAACTGTGAAAATACACAGCAGGGAACACATACTCAAATGAAATAGTCACTGAAATATTATCTGTAAAAGCCTTAGCTTTTTTAGACCCATATGCAGATAAAGGCCGCCACACAGTAAAGAAACAACTGGGCATCCTGCATCAAGTTAAGTCACTGCTCATTTTGGGTCTCTCACCTTGAGCCAGATAAAGTTGCAATAAATACAGAAAAGAGTGAAAGTAGTGTTCATCTCTCATGTTATCCTACTAAGATTAGCTGACATTACATCCAAGATAGAAGTAGTCCTTCACATTTAATGTGGTTTGGTTGCAGAGACATTACAGAGGACACAGTTTGGCCCATTAACAGAAATGTTATGATAAAATTATATATGTCATCACCACAGTAATACATCAGTAAAGCAGAAATGGCACAATCTACGGTATGGTTATCCAGGCAGAAAGCCATGCAACAAATGAATCTGAGTCATCTTAAGGTTTCAAACATTTGTCCACAACATTCTGATTTAGAAATTAAACATAACCTACATTTATGTGTTTTGATCTTATGGCCAGACTGCCACATTAAAAGATGTGGAAGAGAGTTCATTTTAATCTACTAAATTTAACTCTCGAGAGATCATGCATTTTGCTACAAGAAGTATAACACAAACATTTAGGCCATAATGGATGTAATATAACAGATGAAATACTATGGACTACTCAGGGCAGAGTATGTCAAACTGAAAAAGACCATAGATAGAGAAAATAGTTGTAATCTTTAAGTACCAATGCTCATTCACCTTCTCATTTATGTAATCTAAAACAAAAAGGAACTTTGGAAAACAAACACTGCCTACCCCCGATTTATGGTGCAAGTTTAATTTATAACAGAGAACAAATCAAGAGCAATGAAGTTCTGCATCAATCCAAGAGTAAAAATTTCATAAACTTGCAAACAGCAAAATCAATCTCTGCATTTAAGTTATTAATTGAAAGTTTTACAGAAAAGTTGAATGATTTGATATGAATGCATATTTCATGAATTTTGCTACTGATTTTGAAATCATCTGCTGAATTTTTCAGATTCTTTCTCTAACAGATAATTCCTGTATTTATGTATTTATTTATTTATGTTTAAATGGTAGTAGAATGTGTTTATTTTTAAGTCTTGTCTTCAGGAGATATATCTCCCTCTCTCTCTCTCTTTTTTTTTTTTCCCATTGACATTCGTATTCATTTATAATTTGATTTTATTCCCATTATACTGAGAATTTAGTAATGAATTTCAGAAAATTCTTCTTTTTCAACTGATTTGTTGTCTTGTAACTGATACCATTAGTTAGTTGTATGGCTAAGAGGAATAGACATGAGAATATCTGGCATTTTCAGATTTTTTAAATTTGGAATTAAATGAATACTTTGTCTCCCTTGAATCTGACAGCTGTGGGCACTGTAGCCTACAACTCAAATACTGTATCAAGTTATCTCATAGAGCAAGAACTTGTGCAATATGGGTGGAAGAGTTTCAGTTGCTATAGTTTTGTGAAGTTCCCCTGAAAAGTATGTCTGGGCAAACTCAGCATCATTGCCAAAATAGCTGAGAGGATAATACTCCCTAACAGTGGTCCTACCTCACCATGCCACAGATGCTGCTTCTGAAAGGACTGGTATCTGCACTCTGAAAGTGGAGTCTGCAGCTGCCTATGAGTTTCAGCTGATCCACACCTAAGTCAGAAGGAGAGGAGTGACTCCAGCCCACCTTCCAGAGATTGTGCTGAGAGTTGTCCGTCAGGCACAGAGGATGGTTTTCTGAATGGTGCACACATACTATACCAGCTCTGGATATGCTGATAAAGATGCACGGAAGGAGGGCCAAAGGCCTTCTGAAGGACTGTGGAATTTGCTACAGATGGTGAGTCATTCCTTGCAGCAGTGCACTGAAAGAGGAAGCAAACACTGGTAATCTAGATGAAAACTGATTGCCTGCAGCCCAATAAAAAGAGATATGTGCCTGCTATGCTTGACAAAGAAAGAAAGATTTGGCTAGTTTACAACATTTTTTTTTTTTCTTCTTAAGGAATAGATGAAGAGGAATATTTGATTTGTAAAGCAAAGAACATAGACAGTAATGCATATTTTAAGGAAAGCAATTAAGTGAAATGCTAGAATTCTAAAAGAAAACATACTCATGAAAAGTTGATTTTAAATCTACAGTGACTTGCAGGTGGTATTTCAGTGTCTACCCACCACACAATTGGAAAGAAAAACAAGTATTCTGAAGGAAAAGTTTACAGGTTCATGATTATGTTCATGACAAATCTTTGGGCAGCTAGACAGACGTAATGAGAGTCTGACCAATAAAAATGGAATAGGATCCTTGAAGTGTCTGGGAGACTGGCTCAAGCTTATCGAATCAAACAAGCTAATAATACAAGGGAATAAAGGATTGAAAGCTGAATGACTTAAATTGGTCTCAAATGGAGACAGTGACTAGGAAAGTGAACCTGTCTGAAAATGAAGTAGGGAAATTGGACTGTTGGAATTTCAGCTGGAAGTCTGAATAGTTTTGAACTAATAATTTGATTGGGTAGCATTATAGCTAATAGATGTCTACTAAATACCAGGAAAAGTGTTTTACCAATTCAGTCCTCCATAGAACTGTCTGGAGGAATAGATGAAGCATTTCAGTGGTCAACAGGGTAAGATTTAGCATCTTTTGTGTTGCAAACGTGCCTTGGAACTACTTTGGTCTTGATTTAGCTACACTTAAAGAAGATATTTATGTTTACAGTTTGGGAGTAAAGGGTTTTGGAGGGTGTTGGCTTATTACAAGAAAAGTCTAAGATCTCTAGAGCTAAGTCATTGTATCACCTGTAAGTAATCTCTAGCTGTGGTTAAGATCTAGATTTACAGACTTGTTACCATTGTTTGTATGTGAGGAAGTCTGTGGTAAGGAACATAAATCCCCACAATGGCTTTTAAGAAACAGGGGACAATTCCAGGTATTTCTTGAAAAAAATATGTACTGTAATTTTGATTCTAAACCTGGGTACAAGTACCTGGAAATGCTGATACAGATGGCACAAAATTTTAGATACACCTACATCGAAGAAAATAAGGTCTGATTTCCTGAATTATTCTTTGTTATCAGAAAAGATGTTTGAGTACTTTATAATTTGCTGAATTGCAGAAATGCAAGCAAACTTGGTGCATGCACTTAGACAAAAGAGCTGGAGACGGCTGTCTGAGCTGTGATCAATGATCAGTACTGAAGCAATAGAGAGAATATATGGAGAAGACAACAGAATTCTGGGTAAAACAAGTGGACTTGTTCAGACTACACAGACCTTCTTCATCCAACATGCTCCAAAGGAATTTCGATCCTCCCTTTCTCACTCAAAGGGCACGGCAATTTGTAACAAAAGCTGAGTTCTGCTATTCTAAGTTTGTGCTGCACCACCACTTCATCTCTGTGAGGAGGAACAAAGATTATGGTTGTAGAAACCCAATAATCATTTAGAAAAGCGGTATCTTACACATTTGCTAATTAAAAATTTCATTTCTAGAGAAAACAAGATTTTATAAACAGGAATTCTGTGACATGATTAAATAGGACAAAGCACAATAAGAAACAAAAGTCTTTTTAAAGCACTAAGCAAGCAAATGAGTGAGCACTGTATTTGGTTGAAGGACTACACTGAAAATTAGGAAGGATCATGTAGAATAGAGACAAAAACCAGGATGAAACTATCTTTAAGCTGGGAACATAAGTGCATAACTGAAAAATAAAACCCAAGATATGAATAAGTTCCTCATTAAAAGAAAATATGTGGGCCTCTGCCAGACAACAGATTCTATAGAAACGTTTTGAAGGGGCTGATAAAAAGGAACACTCTCCAACTTGAGCAAAGAAAGTGACAAAAATTATCAAGGTACAGCTTGGATTCAAGTAAAACTGTTTTGGGTTAGTGATGGGGAATACCTTGACAGAAAAACTGTATAGATATGCTATGGTTGTATAACTTATTTTTTTCTGACTGCAAAGTGTTGCTCATGGTGTTGCTGTTTTAAGTGTTGTTTAAGTAATGGTTGGAAGATGCAAGAAGACAGAGTGGGTAGGCTTACCGCTGGTAAGCATAACTTCTCTGATCTTATAGACCTGGATACTTCAATAAAAGGCAACAAATAAAATATGTTCAGTATTGTTTTATGGAGTCTTTATTTGTGACCATGAAAGAGAAGCTGAAAATTGAGATATATTGGAAGAAATATAGAATATATTATAGTTATAGAAAATACAAGAAGAGAACCATTAGGTAAAACTAAAACAGAAACAGGTTTGGAGATATCGATGATGAGGAGGGGAGCTCATACTGTAAGCTGCACATTAATACCTGATAATGCACATTAATTCTCAAGTCTTGTTAAATTTAGAGATATAAAAAAAAAATCCTTGTAAAGAAACAGTATCAAGGAATTATTTTAGTCCCTTGCAAGTTTCCCTGTCCTAATGGAAACAACCTGTAACTGTGAATTTGGATAACTATTCAGGCCCAAAAGGGGCAGTATCTTTTACTGATATCCCCTAACGTGGGTGCAGGCTGCACACACAGTTCAGCTTCCTGACAGGGAACTGAAGCAATCAAATGTGAAGGACTTCAGGTAGGTGTCTGAAAGCCACAGATGATCCTCAAATTCTGACCAAACCTTGTAAATATCTAGTGTTTTTGTTTCTTTTATTTTTGCAAAAATGTACTCTGTTGTAACCAGTCATCCACAGCCATCACTGACATGTCAAAATGGACTGCTTCTCAGGTAGAAATTTTAAATCCAGACAATGACTCAGATTTTTGTGGATCTACCCCTTTATACTAATGCAAATGTAAGGACAGATCCATCATTAGCACTGGAAAAGTTTGACAAGCTTTGCAGGCAGAGGTAATATCTGTTAATTGATTATATTGAGTAACATAGTTGAAAAAAATAAATCGTCTTTAGGCTGTACAAGTTCTTTAGATCCTAAGGGTACCCAAAAGCTCACCTTTACTTCCAGCTGTATTATCTCTGCCTACAAACATTCTCCTATTTCTGATGTTACACCATCCCAGCTACACCTATATTACCACAGATTTTTTCTACAAAATAGATCTAAGCACATAACTTTAAAAAATAATTATTTTTATTATTTTTCTAAAGCAACCTAGGATGCTTCACCCTGGAAATCCATTTCTTAGACAGGAATGATCATACACAAAGATGCCCTACTTCTCTCTTTTGTGTATTCATTTCTAGAAACACACTCTTTTCCTGTTAATTCCCGACCTTCCCAGAATTGTGAAGAATTAAATATAATTCTAAAATGTAAAGTAGACTGCACAATATGGCGGAAAACTGCTGAACCACTAACTTTTCATACATTCTCTGTAAATGTTAATATGATAAATATGAGCATTAAAAACTCTGACACTCCCTGGACTCAATTGCTTGCCCAGAGACAGCTGCAGGCTTGAAACGAAAAAAAAAAAAAAAAAGGCAAGGGAAAGAAGGAAATATATCAATCTTCCCAATGACCATGCCAGCTGAAAATTCTACATTAGTGCTTCCAATCCCACTCAGACAATTTTTTTTTCCCAAGGACAAAAGGAGATGAAATGTATGTCAGGTACATAATAAGGCTAATAAAAAATATGAACACACCTGTATTTCACTGAATGAGAGTGAGGAACTGTCTCTGTCTGTGAAATACACATCTTTTTCTAATGACAAAGCTCCTAAATTAGAATGGGTTGCTGCTTTTAAATACACGAAGTACATACAATTTAAGCAGAAACAACTGAAATCAGAATACACCTGTTATTTGAAAAAAAGAAAAAAAAAAAACGAAAAAAGAAAAGTACAGCAGCATCAGTATAGCAAAACAGCAGTTACATTGTCATTATGAAAATCTGATACCTCTTATGAGTCACATGATAAGAGATGCATGCATATTGGCCAGTGTCTGCTGCATGGAATTTTGCATGTTTAGGATGAGATGTATGTTAGAAAAATGGAAGGTTCTGACCACCAAGAAATGATATACACTAGCTGTGCCTGCTATTGCTAGCACCCATCATTCATATACTGCGGCTACTTGCTTTCTACCTCCTGGCTGTATCTTGACAAGAAGCATCTCTCTACACTGGAAGATCCAGACTGGATTCCCACCGGTTTTGAACCAGAAAAGATGCTAAAACAGACTGTACTATAGGAAATGATAACATGGAGTTTGCTATGAGGGAGATATCAGAAAAAAAGATGTCTTGAGACAAGAAATGAGCAAGGTGCCTGAAAAAAATAACGGAGTTATGTTATCTGTTAAGGAAGGAATTTTCTGTTTTTCTGGCTTAATGGATTTTTTTTTTTTTTTTGCCTTGGTGGTGGAGAAAGGGAAAGCAATACATGTGTTTGTGTTAACAATATTGAGAAAGAAAGAGAGAGAATGGTGGAACAGAAGGTACATGTCACACTGCAGAGTTTGATATGATAAAGAGCTAAAAAAGCTCCAGTTTAGATACTGAAGATACGCCTTGAACCAGTTACAAAGGCGTAAATAGCCCCTTCTAGTTTATGGTGCTATTCAACCACATTACAGTTCACCTTCAGTTTTTGAAAATTGTATTAGGTAAGTAATTTGTGCTGTCCACATGAAGATCTGTTCTAATTTTTCACAGAATTGGAGCCTAATGGTTCTCACATCAAGACCCATAGAAACAAATTCTCTACTGAAATAGAAGGTGTTTACCACAAAGATACACCTAACACTGTACAAGTGCAAAAGCCACATGTGAACATCACACCCTGCCTTCCAAACCCCAGCTGTAACCGCTCCATTAGCACATACAGCTGGTTTTATTTATTTCTTACACAAGCAAAAGACATTATATTTGGTAGTAGCCAATACAAAAAGTAAACATCTTTGTCAGATATTAGTAGAAAATACATATATAAAACATGTTTAATTTGCAGAGGGAAATACAGTGCAATTTGCCTGACAGTCTCTTCTGTTTTGAATGAACATTTTTTTCTAAACAAATCATTGACAGACAACATTGCTAATATTATTGTTGTCCTATGAACATGCTGAAGAACAAAACAAAACCTTAATCAATAAACAGAAAGATGCATTAACTAAATCTTTTTGTGGCCTTGAATATACATTACATTTTCTCAGAAGTGACACTCTTTGAGCTCTATTGATATGCAAGGTGATTTTTGACAAAAGTATTCTTAGAAACAGAAAGCTAAGGCTAAATTATCATGCAGCATAGCATAAAGAATTGAATCTAAGATTGAGATACAAACACAGCTGAGATGTGCTCTTCTTCCTGCCAAAAATATTTCATGTCACCTTCATTTCTGACTCAGTTTTTCTCTTGGAAACCTGGGGATAAGAAACCTGGGGATTTGTTCATGTAAAGGCTCTGAAAAGTAAGGTGAACATTTATTAAAAGATAATGAAATTCTGAGTGCTTTTAGTAAACATAGTGTAATTTTCATTTAAAATAGTTAGTAAGCAAACTAATAGAGAAAATCATTTGGCATATTTTCAAATTATAAGAGTAAAGGGCAAGATTATGACCACAAAAATATTAATATCCATATTTAAAATCATTGATTTCAGAAAGTTATAATTATCCTATATATCTAAAACATTTATATACACAAGTTGTTCTAGCACTATAACCTTTTATGCTAATGCATATCTTCTTAAAATAAAGATATTTGACAGTACTGTCATATAAGGTCCAATATGGTACACAGCAGATTCATCAATTTCCTGTTTCTTACCCTCTTTATCTTACAGCATCCTAATCAACCTAATTAAAGCTTCGTTCATTTGAAACCTCAGATGACAATTTGTTTAACTCTATCCCACTGTGGTCTTTTTATAAAGAGAATTAAATTTGATCTTCTGACAGCAATTATTAAATGATCCCAACTGGCCCCAATTAAGACACATGGCTCACAGGCCTCAAAATCCAATAAAGTGCCAAGCCCTCTCTTTCACTTGTACATCTTCCTTTACCTTGCTTTATTTTTCTGAAGGCCAATTAGTCTTATCTTATCAAGTGGAACTGAAAGCTATTGTGTAAACTAATTCAAGATACAATGCATCAACTTACTTTTACAGTCATACTGAAGTAAGGAAAACATGCCCCAAATCATCTTTTTGAAACCCCTCCCTGATTCAATTCATCTAGCTTTTAAGGAAGAAAAATGCTTTAACACATTCTACCATGTGCACATGACCTATATATACTTACTTTTAAAACATTGCTTACAATAAGCAGTGATTAGAGAAATAAATTAAATATCCTTGCTATGAGTTTTACATTGCTTACAATTCTTCTTATAGAAATAAGTCTCTTCTACAAGCATTTCCATTGGGTTATCATCTTCTCATTTCAGAAACCTGGAAGAAATGTGACACTAACTTCTGAGGTTAACCTTTTTTTACCTTTAATTTCTGCTCTAATTTTTTCACACTTTTTCAGTAGTATGCTGTGAAAAACAGTTCCCACGATTTCACATAAAGGCAGGTAGCCCCAGGATTTGGAACTCATTGATTGTGTGATACTCTAGGGATATAGCTGAATTAAAACCAGCCTCATGAGACTGAAGTAGCTTCCATACACATCTGGCTTTTCTTATTCTAAACCCTAACACCTGCCTGGAAATTTAACCCCTGTCTTTTCTCTGAAGAACAAACGGGACAGATTTATCTACTGCCATTTGGTTTAGGTCAAAGCTGAGCTGTATGATGTTCTGCTAAATTAATTGCAATGTAATTGATATTGTTTGACACAGTTTTTGAAAAGATGATGCTCCATCCATTTTATGACCAGACTGCTTTCTCTGCAATAAAATATCTTAGATTTTGTATTTCTGTAGATTCACCCTGAGCACAGCTTTGAGTAATAACTTATTAAAAAACAGCACACATTTCCTATCTCAATATTTCTAATGAATTGCTATATAAGATAAGATCATGGGCACAGACTTCATCAAGGGAGTAAGTAAAAGGTAAAAAAAAAAAAAAGCTCAAAGTAATACTATTTCAATTATGGTAAATGTTTTCTATATTTCTTTAATTTACACTCGGTACAAATTCATTCACAACATTCCTTAAACACAAGGAAGATTGAAACGTACTAAATTTCAATGCAATATTTCCTTTATTTGCAGGAAGATGTGCAACTTTATGTAAAACATAATTAGACATGTTTCCTGTCCAGCTTGGAAACACCCTTGTCTTTGTAAAAAATTAAAAAATTTAAGCGATGCTAACCACTATTCAAAAAGTAAAATAAATTTATTTTTAAATAACTGCATTTTTTTAAATGAAATTAAAAAAAATATTGACTTAGAAGAGCAGGAATCATATTTACTCCCACAAATGCTATGTGACATCACTAAATATGAACTGCAACAAGCACTAACAGTTGACGCAGAATTTCTAATGGAGCATTGAAATTTCTGAAAAGTAAAAAAGATTTGAGTACACTGTTTCACATTTTTTTTTCACATTGTATTCTAATAATCCCATACAAGATGTTAATTTTAGATCATTCTTTTACTAAAAACAGCAAACCCTGAAACAGATTTAGTGCATAGAGCTGAAAATATCCTGTGGAAAAAAATCTGTACAGAAATCAGATCAACCCAAATCCTGCCATTACTCAGCACTGCAGTGACATGCAGATGTTTGTAGTGGTTTAAAGAGCCGGGGGGGCTGGAAACTCTACGTACTCAAATCCAACATGATTGCAATTGAACCTCATCAAAGTAAGAGCTCATAATTTGTCACAGAAAACAGCCAATTAACATATGTTAGAAAAAGGCTCCCATAAAGATAATATATGATTAAAGATCCAATTCAGCTGTCACAAATAAAAATTTTGCATTTTAAAAAGAAATATCAGCCTGGGTTTTTGAATTTTTGTTTACATTGATAATGGTTACCACATATATGTATATATATATAAACTATAGGAAAAAAAAATAACAACAACAGAAAGCAAACTAAAACAAACCAAAAAACAAAACAACCAAAAACCTATTAACCCTAATTATAGTATTTCCTCCAGGTTTGGACTTACAACTTAGGGGGATCCGGGAACTAAGGCAGTATTTACTGTTCTGACTGTTGTGCTGTGAATAGCTAAGACCCTTTCCAAAACACAACAGTTGTTTTGTTTTAGTGCTATTTTAGAAGACAGACCTTCATTGTGAGTGAGGTGGCCTTCATTGATGCACTTTGTTGTCAAGACATTCCTCTGAAAACACAGCAGATCCTTATTGCTACAAAAAATACAGTACTGTAAAACCGTGTATGATAGCCCCAGGGCCAGCACTGTGATCCTGGCCATTCAAATGCATAGCCACAAGTAAATCTGGACTGCAGCCAGTTCCATTATTTCACATTTACATTGTTGAACATCAGATAGAATGTAGCCTGCAACAGTCTTTTAAATAAATACTTTGATTAAATAGTTTTCAGGTATATGTGCATGGAAAATGAAGCCTGTTGCTTCATCAACGTAGAATCCTGACTGTGATGCTGACTGCGATGCTGACTGCTACCTGTTCCGAACAACAATTTTTATTCCTTGTGTTTTGCACAGCAATATTTTAATTACTGAAACTGCATAATTAGGATGCTATTTCTTATAAGCATTATCCGTTTTTCCTGCTATCATTTGGGGTCCTATGTGGGAGTCAGCAAACTCTGAAATTATTTGAATGGTATTTTATTTTGTATGTCTGAGTGTGTGTGTCCTTGTCTTTACATCATGTTGTAAAAGGAAGTGCTTCCTCTTTTCTGTTTGAAAGAGACCCAAGAAAAACAAAGTTTTGAAACTCAGTGGTCTGACTGGATATTAATCTGTATATATCTTAATATTGCTTTAATTCCTGTTCAGTCAAATACAAAAGTAGGGACAAATTTTAATCAATGCTAACAAATAATAATAGAATGGAAAAAAAAAATCATAAGTGATGATGATTTTTAAGAGATTTTTTGCCATCTTTAAATTCCTGCAATGTTTCAAAAATGCTGTTTCCATTAAATTAAAGACCAAGACTAAAAGCACTGCATGTTTCTGATTCATTTACATGGTGCAAAATATCCTAATACCCTTTAATATTCTTTATTACATTATATTAACATGAAAAATATTCATTGTGAATCACTGTACTGTTTTAACAAAACACGGTGAATAATGTTAAGGTTATGCTGCCTTTCTTTTCCTCAAGAGTGTGTTCATTGATTCCCAAGCAATCAGTAAAACTTTTGATTAAGATCTCAGAAATAGCTGAAAATCCCAAAGCTTCTCTGCTATTGAAACTTCCCATGTCTTTGACTGTCCCCAACTAATGACAGTAAACTATGCAGCCTCAAGCTAAAGAGATTAATTTCCATTCTGCAATGAATAGACAAAAAGAGTGGACAAAATCCATTTTACTATCAACTACATTCTTATGTCTATTCAAGGAAATACAATTTTGGCCCTATAGAACATGGATGGAAATAATAAAATTCAATGTGCAAATCAAGTTGTACTTCATAAAACATATAATAAATAAGAATTACACAAGAACTATATTTTGTTTGTATTTGCTTTTTTTTTTTTTTTTTTTTTAATAACAAGACTACATGTTATGGAGAAGCCAGCTTCAAAGTTAGTATTTATTTCTGATTATAAAGCTGCTTTACAAAACCACTGCCAACAGTAACAACAGAATAATAAAAATAATAAAAAACAAGTTCTGCATGGTTAGGAAATATTGTGTCAGTGATTTCCTATTCTGTAAATCTAAATTTCCTCTCTTCATAGGTAAAATCAGATAATTTTAGAAGTAAGGTAATGACAAGTGTCAATCCAGTGCTATTAAGCAATGCGTATTTCAAGCAGAATTATGAAATTGATGTGCTGTTTACTTAGCAGGATACCTCCAGGTACGAAATCCCCATTTTTTTTTAAATTTATATTTAACAAATTGCGCATGATGAAATATTTCCAAAAATTACTTCCAAAATATACATTCTTCTATCTATCTATCTATCTATCTATCTATCTATCTATCTATCTATCTATCTATCTCATGTTGCAGAATATTAAGTGAAAACCATCCAAGGCAGTAACGGCTTCTACTAACTAGAATTACTGAAGGCATGTCACAACGTAATTCAAAATATATTTTTTTTTTCTGCAGTTATTTAAAAAATCTAATTGTAGAGCTTGGAAACAGAGTTCCAGAAAACAACACCATAATTTCTGATTCTTTTGGCGCAAATATAAGTTTGCAGCATTCGTTCTGTCTATTTTAATATTAACACTGAGACTTTGGATGATGAAAAAAAAAATGAGGGTATTGTACTAAATGTCCAAAACCATTCTGGTTTCCAAGCTGCAGACTATATAAACTCTTACCCACACAGCTCTACAGCATTATCTTGTTGAAATAAAGGAAAAATATGTTGATGTATCTCAGCCTCTCTGATGAGTCCAGTGCTTGGCTCTGGAGAGGAGAGATGATGAGTTACTGGAAGGCTCTAAATACTCATAGGCTACAACAATGTGGTAGAGTAATAAAATATCATAAAAATGAAGCATAAAACTTTCAAAGTACTTCTCACAATTAAAAAAAGATTCTGTACAGTCATGTTAATAGTGTTAATAGTGTTATATACTGACACTTTTGCAGTTAGTGTATATAAGCTATAGATGAGCACTGAGGAATTGAAGGCTTCATTTTGCAGTTTTACAGAACCCATTGAAAATATTCAAGTATAAATTAGGAACTTTAACTGCAACTATACTTTTCTCTGTTAAAATTTCTAAGTTACTGAAACCTAAAACGGATACTTTCAAGTCATTTTAATCATCCAGCATTTCCCACACCAGCTCATGGATTTACTTTTCAACACCAGCAGCTTGAGACAAGAACAATCTGATTTATAGCCCATGCTAGAGGAGCTTGCTGTACAGTTGTCATTTTTTTCTTGGCTCCAGTAGATGGAAGCAACTCTCTTGCTGCGTTTTAAGTTTAGTGTGGTTTGGGGGCTCTTTTTTAGGCCAAAATCTTTATTTTTATATTTATTTTGTTGTCTGTTGATCCTTTGATGTTGGATTCCCAGATAATTTGTTCCAGTTCCCAGAGCAGTTTCTTCAGATGAGAGCCATGCATTAGTAAGTCTGTAACTCCTGCTGAAACCTCTTGCAGGGATAAACAGAGACTGTTGCAAATCCACACCAGCTTGTTTCTGGAAACCTCACTGCTGCTTAGTTCTGCAGAAATAGCCACTGACATCTAAGAAATTGCCTGTGGTCTCAATTCAGGTGTATATGGACTGGTACTTGGCAATCTTACAGTACAACACCTTGCCAGATAAAAAAAATAAAAATACATGAGATCCTGCATTCTTTTCCCTATTTCAGTTAAGCCACAGCATCACTCTCTTCCCTTCACTGGTGATGAAGTGTGCTGACCAAGACACTCAGCATGGTGCCCAGGGTAGGCAGGTGTTAGGCTCTAGGACCACAGGCCACCCTGCTCAGCCTGGTGGGTCTGGCAAGAAGCAGAAGAGCAGCAAGAGCAGTGGTCTGATACTACCTGGAGCAGACTGTAAAGGTTTGTCCAAAATGGAGCAGGCTTTGTACCTGCCATGGACAAAACATATTCTGCGTCAAGATAGATTTGCATACAGGAGAGTAATAATATTTGCCCTTATTTTCTCAGCCCATAAGTCAGTGTCATGCTCTTCTGCCACCTAAGAAGGTAAGATTAGATGTTCATCTTTTTAAAGACCTGTCACCCTCAATTAAACACGTGTCAACTGCTCTTAACCTCTGTGACATACGGTCACCCCGGTTAATGAAAAGACACTTTTTTCCTAAGTCCCTGCAGTCAAACCAGTGTGTGCTGTGATCCTGTTGATTCTCAGAAGCTAATCAATGTCAAGCTGGGTCAGATTTACGTGCCACACGTTCTTTAGGATAGGGACAATTTCTCCCTACAAGCTTCTATAGTACAGAAAAGTAACAGGTAAAGAGCCTTCACTCATAACTAGAACATCCAGATATTACTGTATTCTTTCACATATTTAACTGTACCTGACAGAAGAACTCCACACACGTACAGGTAATGTATGAATTGAGACATTTTTTAGCCAATGTTGTTTTGAAGGCTAACAGAAATGAGAGTGTTCCCAGTTAGCTGCAAAACCAAGATCCTGATCACTGTGAACATTAAAGATGAGGGACAATTTCTCAGGGATTGTTGTAATAGGAAAAGGAGTAATAGTTTTAAACTGAAAGAAGGTAGATTTAGATTAGATTTTAGGAGGAAATTCTTCCCTCAGAGGGTGGTGAGGCCCAGGCCCAGGCTGCCCGGGGGAGCTGTGGCTGCCCCATCCCTGGCAGTGCCCAAGGCCAGGCTGGATGGGGCTGGGGGCAGCCTGGGCTGGTGGGAGGTGTCCCTGCCCATGGCAGGGGGTGGCATTGGGTGGGCTTTAAGGTCCTTCCAACCCAAAACATTCTCTGATTCTATGAGTTCATGAAAATCTTTATAAAATGAATTATTTCTAATGTCTTGGCCAAATTCCATCTTGGATCATTATTCAGCTCACATAAATTATAATGCAGTTGAAGAAGGCATTTTTTGATTTTTGATTTAGACATATTTGGAGATGTTTTGTCCTGTAACAAGTGTCAGTATTTCACTTTGGCTTTGCTTTCAGATTCAGGTAAACTATATATGTCTCTTGCTTATATTTTGCCTTCAATGGTTGTATTGAGGCCTGTTCTGTACTACACAATTAGAAAGTATTTTTATTAATAGGATGTTTTTCATGTCTGAAGTGAGCAAAGTTTTCTTTCTTACTGCCTTTTCACAAAAAGTAATGCATAAAGAAGAAAAATACATACAAGAACCTCCTTAATGAAGATTAATCAGCATATGAACATTTTACACATATATCTATATTTATTTATTTATATCTAATTAATATATACATTTCCTCTTCTCAAAAGTAATTCATTGCAATATGGAGCTTTTGGAAATACCGTTTTATAGATGACTATAACAATGCCATGAAAGAAAACCATGAATTAAACCTAAAAGAATGACAATACTTAAAATTCTTGAGTACTGTCTGAATACACCTAGCTTAATTGTTAATCTTAATAATCATATGGTTTATGTGGACACAGCTAACAGATAAGAGGAAGAACAGCTTCATTTAATTCAGGTCAGCTCTTATCACAACAGCAGAAACAAAGGTTCCTGTAAAAGCTGTTACAGCCAAAATTCTTCTTTGTATTAGTTAACACAGAGAGTGATACGGATCAAACCAGTGGGCATAATTCAGTTATAAATTGGCCAAGAGGTAAATCATGATATTATCCCTGGAGTGCAGAGATCATTCTTCATATGATTTGTTATTTATTTATTTTTAAAAGGTCAAATTTTCCTTTTTGAAACTGGTGTTAGTACTCAGTGTTTTTAAGAGCCTCTTTCTAACTGTTTTAGAGTTCTTATAGAAAACAGATATCTTATGAACAATAGCCTTAGTGGCAGCATTTTCAGTCAGACCTGTGGGGAATTTGATAGACTTTTAGTGCAGCAGCCTTTTTGGTCTAATTTTTAATATGGTTATGGTAATGATTACATTTTATGGCAAACATGTCACTTATTTCTTAGCAAACTGATGCCCCAGTTTCATGTCAAGCTGGAGATGTCAAATCTCACTATTTCTTAGAAAATGTTTAAAATAGGCAAATTCCAATGACAGGAAGGAGGGGCCTAATTGCATGACTGGTAAATAGGGCCACTGAGATTTACCAGAAAATATATGTATATGTATTTTCCAGATCTATTTCTCAGAAACAGGTATTGTCAGTCTCCATAAAAACAGATTCATATTAATATTAGAATGCATTAACATGAGACACACACCGAGGATGTGAAAGCCCGTGCTATGCTGCTGACTTGGCATCATGAAAAAGACTACATAGAAAAGTTATCCACACCAAAAAAATGTTATGGAGGCAGGAAAGAACAAGACTTTTTCTTCTCAATCATATTTAAAGTTTGACACAGTCAGTCTAAGAAGGAGGTTTCTGTATTGCATAACATTTTTTTACACTACCCATTTATAACATCTTTATAGGTGAAATCCAATTTCTCTGTACTCTTTTTGAGATGGAGAGACGAAACAGGGAACAGATATGTCTGCTAAATAAAAAACTCTCTGTTATCAAATTTTCCTTCAAGAACTGCTCAGAACAGAAGTTTTCACGTTGTGATTGAACAGAAATCACTGATCAACAGCAATGAAGCTATTTACCAGGAGACAGGTATGCGCTATTATATGATAGAGTTGGATGCACTTTTAAAAATTGATACCCATAAGTACTGTTTAGTAACACTATTCTGTCGTGTACAATACAGCTATTCTTGGTGTAGAGATTTTTTATTTTTATTTTTTATTTTTGCCAGTGATGCTGGATGAGGTATTCCTACTTTACAGGCTGAAAAATTTATGAAAACTAGATTTTCTTCAAATTCTACTGTCTGAAAAATGTTTAGGAGAAATTTTCTTCTGCATATGCGTGGCTTCTCACTGAAGTTCTGTGGGTATGAATTCTGCTTGCCTACTCTCCAAGTCATGTTGTAATTTCCAAAACATAAACCAGTTGTTGCATATTACAGACATAATGAAATAAACCAGAGCTGAAGTACAATTGAAGTCTTCTAAAGAAAAGGTTCAATGAAAGAAGTGCATGTAATAATGGCTTTTAGCCTTGTTTAATTTGGGTTTTAACATTAAAAATAAAAATATAAATAAACAAAACCAAACAGAATTATCTGATCCTTTTTATTATGTGTCAGAATAAGGAAACCTATATGAGGGAACACAAGTGACATGGGAGTGGGCAGAAAGCATCAGAAACTAAGTTTAATTCAGGGGAATAATAACCATCATTAACTCTGAACAATTCCTAAATTTTTGACAAGAAATGCTTTAGCCTAAAGTCAGGCTGAAGAATAATTCTTTACAAGGCAGTATCTATAATGTACTGAACAACTCTGAATTAATCTGACAAGATATCAGAAGCTTCCTCTGTGTTTAAATGTCTGTCACAAAAACATACAAGACTGCCAACTTTGGGTGTGGTCAAATTGTTTCCAGTGGACTGAAAGGGTAGGAAGTCCTCAAACGTGCCTTATGTTAATTCTGAGTCAGACACAATAATCAGAAATAATAACTTCCAGTGGGTGTAGAAGTTGAAATTAACTGAGACTAATTTGAGGAAAAATTATAGCACATGCACTGATTTAGTTTCTATTGAACCATATTAAAACAAGAAAACACAAACCTTCAAATTTTAAAACAGACATTTTACTGTGTTACTTTTCTCTGGTTGATCAGATTAAACTGTCTTTCAAAAAGATTAAAAAGAAAAGAAGCAGTTAAGTAAGATAAAGGTGGTGATGCAGCACAAATTTGAATTTCTTAGTACTCTGTTTAGAACAGCTCCAAGGGCAAATGCTCTTTCCAAGGCTGTATTGTATCTCAATCTATTTTGTCAAATGCCAATGGTGACTTGGAGTAAGTTGTTTAATGTTTGCTATTAGTAATAGGATACTTTAAAAATCTGAAATTATAGCCTACAATTAAAAAATAAATAAAAACGCACATTTTCCAAGGTACAGTCTACAAGATTCACTTGTATAAATTCATTTATCATTAAATTTATAAAGGACACTTTATATTCCATTTTGTTGTTAAATTGCATAGGATGACATGGTTTTATTTTTACTTAAATTGAGTTTTTCCCCCAATTTTGGTCATATTTCAACTCAAATGCATGGCATTTTCCACCTGACAGGGTAAAAATCATTCTGGGATATTGAAAGACTGAAAATTAGGCATAAGCAGGGTATAATAGGGGCCTATTCTCACTGAAAGAAAAGCAGATTGTGAAAAATAGGATGCAATATACGTGGTACATTAAGATTATTAAAAAGTATCCTTTTTAATAAGAATTATAAACTTAAATCCTTTTAAAATGATAGGATGAATATTAATATAAACTGTCACATTGTTTTTGATCAACTGCATAGTTTTTTAGTTTTTACTGCTGAAATTGGGTCCACTGTCATGACTGTGGGGTTTATATGCACACAGTAGTCTTACTTGTCATGTACATTATGAAACCAAGAAGTGCGAAGGGTTAATATATGCATAGCACAGAAATGGTGGCTAATCTCAGCAATATTGTGCACCTGTTACTCTTTTTAATTTTTTCTCTGTTCGGGGAATAATGATCAGTAACAATAAGCAATTTATTTCTACACTCCTCTTCTGCCAGTTACATAATAACGAAAAAAATATCCTAGTTTGCATTTGAAGAATGACAGTGATTCCCTGTAACTGAAAATTTGGTAAATCTGTAATATAATGCTTTGTCCTTGCACTCTTCAGTAAATCTAAGATGGTTTTTAAAGATCTGTGCTGTAACAGAGCACTTCAGAAAACACATTCTACAACTTCTGTTCACTTTTAGTCCTGTTGCTTACCAATGATTCAACCTGAGATGACGAAGCAGTGTCCCTCGATTCGATTATAGCTGAAATCTCTGTTCTGACTTTTTTCATTCATACACATACATCTTATTTCCCTTTTGCCGTCCATAATAATTTAATGCTTTAGTTACATTAGTTACATGAAATGGAATGGAATAGAAAAACACTTTAAAGGTGCAATAATTTCACAGCTTTCATGTATGTTTTTAAGAAAAACTGCAATGTAGGTGAATGTTATATGCAATGTATATATGTTATGTTATATGCAATATCCTAAGGAGATAATTCTTCATTAAAACACATAGATATTTAAGTAACAGAGAACTGACCAAGTAACTGACTTGGTCGGTCATGTGACTTATCTATTGTCCTCTGTCTCAGTACCTGAACACTTGTTAATGCCCTTGACATCACTCCTTTTACCTCTGCTTTGTTTGAAGTCATGTATCTCCTTTGGTGATGCAGCAAATTTTACCATTTTAGTTCTTATGTCAATAGACTGGAAATATGTTCCCCCTCTTCAGCCCCATAAATTTACATGTAATATTTCACTTTTAGGTCACTAAACACCACCACATGAACTTGTCAAAATTAACCACAGAAAAAGATTCCAGAAGTTACCTTGACTTATGCATTCCATCAAGTCTCAGGGTACTACAAAAAGGACTGAGAGAGATCAAACAAGATCGAATTGCAGATCCTGGGCAGTGCCTTGTTTAAATACATTTGTTCAAGATAAGAAGGAAGAGGAAAAAGAAAATATGCATTCTCTTGTTAAAGTAAAAGCATTTTTTTGTGTGTGTCAAATATATTAGAGAAATTGTTCAAGAACAGTTCATCCTTACACAATGATTACTTGTGCAAATGTGAAGTTCAGGGTCAGCCTGGGTTATCAGACATGGACTGTAAGTGCCAGACAGGCAAGCTAAACTGCCTTCATTCTCCTTTCTGAACTGCAAAACAGCCACTTTCTAATCACAGACAGAAAAACAGGTGAGCAAAAAACTTTTTCTCTTAAATTAGATATAAATGTTGCATTCTGACACACTTCTTTTATAGTTGTATAAATTCAGACTTATGTAGGGCATAAATCCCTCAAGAACAGTGTCCTAAGCATCCAATCAAGAGGGAAAATCATATAAAATAATGTAATTCTTTAAGGATAATTTTGAATCATCTCACTGTGAGGATATTTCTAGTATGTATTTGCAAACAGCTCTGAAGCATGTTATCTATTATTTAATGTAGCAATTTTATGATTTTGATTTACAGCAGTGCTTTGGAAAAACAGCCTGAAACAGAATAATGCATTATTTTGTAATGCTTTGTGATGCTTTGTAAAATGTGCTGCATATCTCTATCTGTAATTGATCAATATCCTTACTGTGAGCATTAGGTATAGCATGACTAAGAACAAGTAGTATGTTATATTGGTTATTCAGTCCCTAAACTGTAATAGAGCTATTTCTGTACATTGAATAAAAATAGATTAACACATCTCTTTTACAGTTTTGTATCTAGGGAGAATAAATCATGAAGCCAAAGAACATAGGTATTCAATGATGCCACAATAAAATTTGCTCATAGGAACCGTTGCTATTGAAAACCACCATATCCTGCCGGGACTGTGTTTAAAGGCCTCATGATTAAGACTAAGTTACCCTAAAGACTATCCACTAATGAGGATTTGTAAAATCCCAAATTAATAATGTGCAATACTTTCAGATTGTTTCAAGAATTACCTGGGCTAAAAAAGTTCCTTAGTATTCTCACTGACTGTAATCCATTAGAAAACTACTAAAAATAACGACAAAAAAACCCACTCGTTAAAAAAATCATCTATTTAGCTGACCTAGCAGAACAAGGAGGTTGCATTGAAGTTAAATTTAGAAAGATCTAAATATAATGAAGTTAGCTTCAGGTATGCATGTCAACTTCCTCCTTTTTTTTTTTTTTTTCCCGGAAATAACTAATTTGTAAAATTTGACTTTAAAAAAACATGGCTTTTTTCCTTTCTCTCAAGAATAGCTTGTACTTTGTAATAATATATACAGTTTAGAAAATGTTCTGAATTCTTATCATTTTAATCAGACTATTTATGTAACTTGCATCCATGGAATACTTTAAAATTCAAAGGATTTCAAATAATTTATAAGCACACATCCAATCCTACAAAAGCTGCAGGGGGGCAGAGTGGAGAGCATTTTACTTGGTGAAAGTAATTGTGACATCGGTACAACTTCCAAAAATAGTAAACTTGAACAAATGTGTAAGTCTCTACAGTATTATGGCTTGTAGCCCCAAACCCACAAGCATGAACATATATGCCTAATTTGAAACACTTGAATAGTTCACTGAAGAATGCAGAACTGTTCATGTACCTAAAATTAAGTACACATGTAACAGCTAATATGAATGAAATCACAGAAGTTGTTACTGCATCCCAATGAGCGAAGCAAGACAATGAGAACCTGAAATCAATGAGTACATTAAAAATGCAAGATCAAATCCTTGATGTCACTCATATATCTCTGGTGGGTACGAGCTGCACACATCTGAACACAGCCACTACTGAGGTGAGAAGTAGTACTGATTATCAGTGCATGGAAGAACATTTAAAGCAATTTGGTAAATGTCTCAGATGACTCCACAACAGAATTCAGGAATATAAAATGCAATTAATTATTGGGCTGAAAATGCACATGCAATAGTGAAGCAAAAAAAAAAAAAAAAGCAACGTCTTATGTGTTGCACGAAGTATTTTATGAATGACCGCAAGTGCAGGATCTCTCTGAACTCATTGAGGCCATCAACTTTTGGCATCTAGTTTAAGCTTCTTCAAAGGCTTTATTTCCATCAATGGAAAAAATCAGACACCATGTAAACATAGATGTAGACATCTCACCAAAATTACAACAATTAGAAGTAGCAAGACAAACGAAGAAGAGAAACTTCCTTTCCATTGGAAACTGGAACAGAAGCTTATTGAGTTATTCTGCAGAGTGGGAAGAAGAAAGGAGTAATTCCTTGTTAGGAACAGGAGTAAATACTCTTTTTTTTTTTTTTTTTGGTTATTAAATGTACAAATGGCACATGTGTCATATTTAGTTACCAATTATATTGACACACTGTGTGTGTTAACATGGAAGAGCTGTTACCTTTATTATGCAACGCTGAACTCACCATTAAGAAGTCACTATCAATAATATACATTCTGATCTTTTTACCGTTTTCCCACACTACACCGCTAACATGCTGAGGTTACTCTACAAATAAGGGAATGAAAAATTTGAATTAATGACTCCAGCAAGAATTATTGAGATCAAACATAATAATGATAGTCCTAATAAGAGGCATGCTGAAAATAATAATGGGGAAAAAATAAGTGGCCAAAATTTAAATTGAATGTTAATGTTTTGTGATAAGGATATATGGTTCAAGACAGATTTCCTGGGGGAGTTCCTTAACTGAAGGCCTATCACAGCAAAGGACATAACTTGCCAACCTAAGATGTGATGCTGAGATTCCTAAAATGTGCTATGGGGGTGGTGATATCTGTCAAGATGATATTTGTGGAGGAGTTCTTCAAAATAGCCAGGATCTAAACCATTAAGGATTTCAAAACTAAGAGAGCAAACTTTAAAATCAAACAGCTACTTCATAGCAGACAAAGCAAATGAGTTAAGGTGCAAGAGGGATGATCATATTTGCTCAAGACAGTATGGAAGTGTGTCACTGCATTCTGAGCAGGCTGCAAGTGACAGAGCTGAGCTGCTGGAAACCTTTGTAGGAGGGAATTACAATAATCCTCTCCATCAAGAGGGCATGTGCTGATGCTATGAGGTCATCACAGGATAAATGAGGGCACTGTCTGCATCAAGCACACCGTTAAAAAGACATTTTTCAATCTCGTTCACTGCAGAAATCTCCACAAATGAGAGGGGAATGAACTGGACATCAGAACGTTTGCTACACTTTCCTGCTGCACTCAAATCCCCTCAGCCAGTAATGACAGGTAAAAAGAGAGCAGACTCTTAAAGGTGACAAATACATGCTGGTGTGATGTGTGCTTTCACTGCAGCTAAGACAGAGGTAGCTAGCAATCCTGCCTGTATGAAAACAGAGCCACCCTTGTGGAGTTCCTGGGGCGAGAGACACAGCTCCTTATCACTGGACGTGGGCTGAAGCCTTTGATATTTTGCATTCCTACAATACTCACCACAAGCAGCCACTTAAGGACTCTGGAAGCTAACCTTGAACTTCAGCGGTGCCCTGAAGAGCTATAAAATGCTTTTATCATCAATCTGACATTCTACACAACAACGTTGTTCCCTAATGCAGGCATGAGGTTTAGTATTTGGAATACAAAGTATTTGATTTCCAAACGCTTGTACAAACAAAGAGTTCCTTGCGTTTGTGCATTTTGAATTGACCCATAAATTGAAAAATATATGGGGTAATAGCACCCAGAACCTCCTTGTGATCTTAAACAATGAAAATATTAAATATTTACACAATATTTTTTTTTCAGTTCATCAAATCACATTAAAGTAATAAAGCATAATTAAATGCAATTTCTAATACATATATAGAACAGGTACATCTTGAAAGCATGTCAACTTATTCACATTGTTTGTGAATTACAGTATTCAAAATCTTTTTTGGCCTTCGGTGAGCAATAGATAACTTTTTTTTTTCTTTTTTTTTAAAGATAAAGCTTATGTGATGTACACACTAAAGGAAACTTCTAGTAGCATGATTATTAAACGTAACAGCTTGTACCCTTACAGCCTGACGGGGTTTGAAAGAAAGTTCAGAATGGAGTGGGGAAATTAGCTGATGAACTTCTGTCAACTATACTGGTAACCTTCATGAATAATTCAATATATGCCCCATTCCCTCTATGTCTCAACAGACTAACAGCTGCAGCTCTCAAATGACAAGTGTTATTTTATTTTATTTTTTATTTTTGGAAGCTTCTGAAAATAGTATACTGATTATAAAATAACGTTTATAATAAAATAAAGCTTTTGGTCCCCGCTTTTCACTTATTACTTCTGACTTACAGTAACTAGAGAAGTTTTGCAGCAAAAGAAATAATTTTCAAATAGACTTGTGTGAGTTATGCAGCAGGTCTAGAGAAGGAGTTGGGAAAATAACGGAGGTCCTCTACTAAGGATTTGGTGGTTTATCTTAACATAACCACACAATTGACCCAGATTACTCTGTGCACCAAAACTCATTAATCTTTGTGAGTAGCTTTGTATGCCAAAACAGCAAATTTACATTTTCATAACATGTATCTTTATCTTGTTTTGATATAAACAGGAAGAAACTTTCTGCTCTGAGGTTGTTGTGTTGAATTAGCATTTTCCTTAATGTTCTCTACTTTATACTGAAAACTTGGCACCCCAGGATGTCAGGAAATTCACTGAACATATTTGGTGAATATTCTAACATAGAACAGTTTCTCTTGAGCTAACCAGGCTTCTGTAAAAGAGCAGAAAATCTTAAGGAGATAGTTTCATTAATGACAATGCAACTCCTAGTAACATCAGTTCAGCTTAGGAGGAGAAATGGCTTTCACAGGATGACTTCTCAGACTCCAACAAGCCAGAATATAGACTGTAAAAGTATGCTTATATACAGATTTTATTAAGAAAATAAGCAAAGAAAGCAACACCATGCAATCTCTAACCCCTCAGACAGACCTTCCACTGTCACCAGGCCTTATAGCATGAAGGAACAGATTTCTCAGAAAAGTGTATTTAAACGATCTGAGCATTTTTGAATTTTCTGAAAAGATTATTCAGTGGCATTATATAACATTGGGTAGGAAAACGTTAGCTTAATGTAGTGCTGAAATAGCTACACACATAGCTGTTTCCTGATTTACTGAGAAGCTATTGCATACAGCACTTCTGGCTGAAAGCTGTAGTGGGTCAAATCTTTTTGGTGATACAGTCTGAAAGATCAGCTTGCTACAGTTGTGTTCATCTATTTATTTATTTATTTTGGTGTTGGTGGTTTCATTTATTTATTTTTTAAGCATAAATAATGTACAATCTTTTTTTGACCATGAGCCGTCTTCTGTTCCTAGGAAGTATGCTTTAAGTAAATGAGAGGAAAAATGCTTTGCCTTGCATGCCCTGGATATACGCCACAAAATTTGAGCAAATATTGAAGGCTTGAAAATTATCTTCTTGCCAAAAGATAAGCTGAAAAGTTTCTTTAACGTCTGTTTTACCAGCTTGTAATGAACTGTTTCTCTTCTCAGCTCCAGAAATGCCCTATATCTTCCTGTTCAACATAATGGCAAGATCCTTTGCTGCTTGAGGTACTCAGTGGTCTGGCTAGGCATGACATTAATTGGGATGAAAAGTACTGAAAAGATTTCTGAGTAAGTTTTTGTGCACTAATTATTATTACTATTATTTTCAGAACTGGAGTTTGGTCTCCTCCTAATACCTTGTCAAAGAAACATAAAGAAAGTAGATTTATTTTGTGGATTGCAATTTATATTGCTAATTCTGATGCAAAATGCTGGAGAGCTTCCATTTTGTTCCATCAGATGGACACTTTCTATACAGCAGGAATCTGCACAAACATAGAGCTGTAACACGTTATATTTTCCACTACTTACATTTCATATTTTAACAGTTAAGTTTTCAAACAAACTAAACCAGAGTTATAGGTCTGGAATCAACACAGCTATCTGTCTATTTTTATTTTCACATTTTTTAGCTAACAAAAAATTGGAACAGTTATTGAGACAGTGTATTTGAAAACTTAATAACTCTGCCAATTAAAAAGAAAAATAACAGTATCAGATAGCTCTAAGTTATCTTTGGAGATAACTTAAGAAGTGCTACTATGAAAGGGCTGCTTTGTCTTTAGCCATTTTAACACAGCAAAGTTAATTTTTCTGAATACTGTGAACTGTAAACTACAAAATACAAAATTTTTCTTAAAAAAAAATATCAAAATAGCGTCTGTATTTTTGTCAAGGACAAATTGTAAGAGAAATGGAAAGCCATAACAGAATTAACCAGAGGATTGTTTAATGACATTTTTGTTTCTTGAATGTAGTGACCAGATTCAAAATGAAGGATTGTGAGGTATCTACTACAGTGTGCAACTTCTATTTATGAGATCTGTGCTAGTCTATCATGGATAGAAGACTAGACATGGATAGATATGCTACCTATCATGGATAGAAGACAACAGCCAAATCCACGTTCTGTTAACTGTGAATGGTCAACTCTGACTCTAACCAGACAGTCCCCTTCTCTGTTAGATCATGGATAAGTATAATTTATTCTTGAGTAAATGTATTGGTCCCATATCCTGGAGCAAACAGATAAAAATGGGTAGGGTTCTTTTTAAAAAAAATAAATTTCCCAAACAAACAGTGCCTTCACTAGGGATGGTACTAGCCCAAGATAATCAAGCTGTCAGTACAAATGAAGAGCCCTACTGCATGAGCAATACATTTATGGGACAAGGTCACTTCAAAAAAATAGGTTGTCTCTGCTCATGAAAGACCCATATCTGGGCTGATAAAAAGAAAAAAAATGACTCATACCACTATGAGGGGTGATTCCCCCATTGGAAACAGGCTACTGGCAAGGCACTGGAAAAGTGTTTTCAAGTCCAAAAGCCCATGTTGTTCATGCCTTGAGAACAGAAAGGAAGTGTAATTTTTTTTTAGTGTTGATTTTATCTTAATTTCCAATGTATAATCATAAAACAAACTAATACCTCTCCTGATATTTTTCAGTTAGAAAACAAAAAAATTTAAATGTGTAGGACAGTTTATTCTATGTATCTGTTTATACAGATATCTTCATGCTACCACTTAAGTGTTTATTAATATTTATGAATATTTGTTCCCTAAATATTATTGGGAGCCCGAAAATACTATTCTCTATTCAATACATATGAAAGTAAGGGAAATACAAAGCTAAGTGCTCTACTCTATGTAAACTAATGTAGAAAAGCAGCTCTCAGCCTTTTTTTTTTTTTTTTTTTTTCCGCTAATCACCTGATCACATTTCCTTATGGATTTTTTTTTTTTTTAAAGATGGACATTGTCTGCTATGTATGAGAAGAAAAAAAACAACAATAAAGCACTTGAATCACACACATCTTCTCACCCATAATACATTTACAGATAAGACCAGCAGTGATGCCTGTAACAGACTCTGACACCGATAAACATACAGAAGAGAGTTCTACATAAGTCCTCAGATTTAGAATTTAGCATCTGTTTTGTCCAACCTGGATGTATGTAAATTTAATCTTTTTTACCATATCAGGTTCTCAGCAGGATCATGGGGCACCAATCACACAGATTTGAGATTCTTGTGCTTAGCATTTGGATCTAAAAGGAATATATTGCTATTCTGACCTGCAGTTCAGTTTATACGTTTTTTGTTTGTTTGTTTAACAAAGTATAATTAATACGCCTAATTTTACAGGAAAGTGCTTTGAAAAAAATCATAAGGTAAATACAAGTTGACATAATGAAGGGGTATTACAGTCTTTCATTCCATCTTTGGCATTCTTCCTGTCACTTCATAGAAATGTCAATTCTTGTGACATATCATATCAAAAATCTACGTGTTTAGAAATGTATTAATTTTTCCTTTTCACTTTACATATGCCAATCTACCAATTTCTAGAGTTGAATTAGCAGCCTTGCAGACAGGAAGCATAAGAAATCATCTAAGGACCCTACTTCCTCTTATCATTCTTTTTATGTATCACACATTATGTCTGATAATTGATCTACTGAAAATGCTTGTCTGGTGGAGATAAATATATTAACAATTCCTGTCCAAAGGAAAAAAAAAAAAAAAAGGACTAATTTAAAAAGTCATTAGTATTGCAGAAATCCTAGAAAGATCTAGCTTGTAACAAAAAATAACATTAAAGATATAGTAATGGAATCTGGAGCTTACAGCCATCTTCTAATCCAACTTGTCTACAAATCAAGAAAAAGATATGTTTGGGATGTTTGTATATATATTTAATTCACATACTGGCATACACAAAGAAATATAAAAGTATATATATATATATATATATATAAAAATACTATATTCCTAACCGTAATATAGAAGAACTGTAAGTCTAGAACAGTAACAGAAGAAAGACTTTCACTTTATACATGCAAATAAAGAGCACTACGTGTTTATGGACTGAATATTTTTATGAGATCTAACTGTGAAGAGACATTTTGACAGTTTTATTTACATTCTAAGGCATACCCAGAGGCAACCATGTATTTTTTGAAAACCATATATATTTGTATATAAAGCACACGTGTACATATGTACATAACTCAGCACACATGTACATATGTACATAACTCTCTATATACATGTACACATGCATAAATATATGTACATGATCACAGGAAGTGATTTTACAGAAAAACCACAAGCCTAGCTAACATGGCAGCCTTCCACTGTACAGTATATCTGGATGGGCCTTTTTAACATATATACCCTATCAAGAACATGAGTCTGAAATGATTTGAGAAACAAAAATATGATACCCAGAATTCAAAAGTTTAAGTATATAAAAGAACTCCCTGATATGATATAGTGTTTAAAAATACATCCTAAAAATACAGATAACATTTCTTTAAATATATTTGATTTATGTAGCTACTTCAAATTCAGCCAAATCACTAAGCTTATTATATTGGTCTTTGATTTTGGGAATTATTGGAGATCTCCACTGTCAAAAAATTACTTTTTCATTTTTTACTTATTGATAAAGAAAAACCCAAAACAATGCAGAGACATCAACACCTCTGAACAAAGTACAATTTAATAATAGAAGCTAGATCATTAAGGATGAAACTCATAGGATTACAGGCTACATCAGTTTGTAAAACAAATTCTACTCATTAATAAACATTTAGTGTGCCCATACATATTTAATGTTAACAGTTTTTTAACAGCTCAGGCTGTAACCTTAGTAGCCCAGTGTGGAATTTACTATTGTTATCCCTGCCCTTAGAGGGACAGAGGTAGAAGGCAGCAAAGTAGTGAGGCTAAGTTATGCTTACCAAATTTGAGCTGTTGATTTATTTTCCACTGTCAAAGAAATAAAGGGAAAACCCCATCACATCATAAACAGTATTACGTTGGTTAGACATCTTTCATGAAGTTTTATTAGCACACTGACTCTTCCTACTGAACACTGAGAAGAACTGCAAGACATTCTTAATAGCACAAGGGTCTGCGTTTCTTTTCCATCCGTCTTCATTGTTTATCCTGGTTTGTTCACACCGTTAATTCTTTGAGGCAGAGGCTGTCCATTCATGTGTGTTTGCACTATAAGGTCCTAAATCTGTTAGAACCTGTAGCTGTTAACACAACAATACATGGTAACAATAACAATATTTAAAGTGTTTTTTTGTTTGTTTGTTTTAATATCTACTCAACCTCCTACTGGACAAGTACTTTGCACTAGAAGGAATGCACACTCCCTTATCCAACATCCTTTTATGTTCTTTGTATGCTTGCAGGATGATTAAGACTCTGTGTTTTCATATGTTGAGCAGTATTTATAACTTGGAATATAAAATTTAAAAGAAACACTATAGTATTTTTCTAACTAAAAGTTACAACATTTATTACAGAATGGCCAGGAGTGATTTCCACCACTTGAAACAGAGGTCTGCTGACTTACTTTGATGATTTCCTATATACATTATTGGAAACATTGGAAAATCTATGTTTTACAAAGTAGGAATTAAAAAGAAGCTAAGATATTAAACAAATTCCCTGTTGAATTTGATGCAGAGTAGCCTGGATAAACCCCTATGACTGAACAATATGTAAAAAAATAAAAAGATCAAATTTATTCTCAGTTACTTTTTAGAAAAGAGATCCTGTAAAAGTGACTACAGCAGCATGTTCTGTCACATTCTTTCCATAAACTGAGCCCTGTCAGTGACAGCAAAACAGATTGTGTGCATCTGCTGGGAATGGGCCAGATGACAGTGGAAGAAACACACATGGATACCTTGGCACAACAACTAAAGAAGTGGAAGAAAAATGGACAGAAAGAAGCAGAAAGTTCTAAACTTTAATTAAAATAGGCTCTCTAGCAAAAGTGAAGTTATCTACGAGTCTGCTGCAGACTGCTTTGCTTTACACTACTACTTTCCAAAAGTAACTACATATTTACACTGTGCATTGTCTTGTTTACTCCCCATGGTACTCATATGGCCACCATTCCCACACTGTCTGGGTCTCATAGAATTTGCCTTGGAAAATCCTCATTCTACAGACACAAAATTGATGCACCAACAAAGTGAAATCCTCATAGTCATCTAAATAGTTTGGGGAGAAAAGTTAAATCTACACTGCCCAAATGCACGCTGCCATCCTAAACATTAGAGTATCCTTCCTGTGCTTAGTTCTGCTTTCAGACTAAAATGTGATTATACCTAAAATGAATGTTAAGCAAACACCCTGCTAGTACTCTAGCATTACAACACTAGTGTAACTGACAAGTTAAATTGGCAGTCAGCTTTGCTACTGCTGCTTGTAGCCTCTTAAGTTTTACTATTGAATATACGGATTGAGAGTCCAAGATGTCTACAAAGGATCAATGAGTTACGGTCTTCAATACAGAACTTCTACAGCAAAATGGTAACTGTATATTGTCAAATAAAAAAAGCACCTGATCTTCACTAATAGTTGAAAAATACTCCCAGACATTGACTCATCATGGCTGCAGAACCACATGCTTATGTTCAGGAATGAATTCAGGAATCTGCTGACTCTTTAAAATAAATCTTTTATTTCAGGTGTAAAGTAACTTATCCCATTTCTTTTTTGGTTTATCAACTGATAAACCAAAGAAACATGGAAACATTTTTTTCTTCTTTAAATAAAAAAAAGGAAACAGTATTCCAATTTCAAGGACATACAAACTCTTCTGACTTTACACTGATGTTTTACACACTGTTTTGCCTTATATATCAGGAATAAGGTATGACTGCCAGCTGAGTAAAGATTAGTATAGCACCTAATGGTCCAAGCAGCTAACGTTATCTACTTAGAGCATCTGGAAGCCTCATGAGGCCAACAGTCACAGTCTGTTATATATTCCATATGCAGTGACTATCTAATACTCTGATGGTATTTCAGAATCACGTTAGCAAAATGGCATAAATTATTATTTATAAAAATCATATATATCATTACATCATATATTTAACATCCAGCCGAGAGAAGCTAACATATACTTGCCTAGCCTCAGAGAAGCTCTATAAGGCCCCTTCATGTTCCACCTCATTTCAGGATATGTGAATGGCAGCCACCCATGAATTTTCTTTAATCCCCAGATGAGGATGAAAAACTGCCTAAATCTGCTTATGATGTTCTTGATCCAAGGAGTGGTAGATCTCTACACACTCTCATGACTATGAGTATATTTTGTCTGGAACAAAATATAAGGAGATCTTTTGAAATGCTATTCAAATGGTACCCTTTTTTCTGATGAGTTTGGCAAAAGTGTCAGAGTGGAACTGAGAAAATGAGGTGGATGTTAATTAACAATGTTAATAATTCTGTACATAAAGCAGTTTTTAGTAGGTCATCAAGTCAGTGGTGTTATGCTAGAACACATGAACAAAGAATTTAGTTTCATATATTGTTACATCTGTAATATTGCTAATCAAACATTAATATATGTAGATATAAGTTCTCTTTGCATTCACGAAATCAGAATTTCCCAATTATGGTGGAAAGAAAAGTAAAAAAAGCAACAACACATTTTTACAACTTATAAGCTGTTTCAAGCTCTTGGATAAATACTAGTGAAGACTGAATATCAGCACAACGTCTAACCAGAGTTGTTATTCTTTTTCATTTATTCAAACATAATAATGCGGTCAGGAAGTCAGGTTTGGATTCACACCCACATATTCAACAGTCACATTAACTGTCCAAGAAATTGGCTGAAGAGGCATGTGTGCTAGGCCACAAGGTCTTTCCTAAAGGACCACCCAAGCTTCACTGAAGATGACTGACAACAGGCACATAATGGCTATTTTTGAAATGTTTGTTCTCATATAAGTTTATTAAAACATTCTTGGATACCCTGAGCAATGTATCTCACACTGAATCTGTACTTCCTGTCTCAAACAACTTATAATCAATGCATTATCAACCTACATAATGCTCACTGTCTCCGTATTTAAGCACCTCTTCGTGTTTTTAATTCCTATCCAAGATTTCAGAGCTTTGCTAGACGTGGTATGGCTCCATTCAAGAAACAGACTCGAAAGAATAAGACCACTAAAAGGTATGTAAGACTGACACAGAAGTGTTTATAAAAGAAGCAGTTTCACATATTTAGACGAATACATTTGTAAATGTAAAGATAAAACAGGACACTTTCTTCCTCTTCTATTGTACTTTATAAAGTAAAATCAAACTTCTCAGATAATGCAATGGAAAACATTGCATGGGAATTAGCTCTTTAAACTAGTTTTAAGCTATATTACAGGCTAGAAACATAGAAAGACTTATTTTTTGAGTAAGAGAGATAAAAGTGCAAGAGAACAACTCAACAGCTAAGGAACTATGGCATTACAGTGAAATACGACTCAATTACAGCCCTTCATTTGATGAATATTTAATTATCTATACAAAAATGGCATGGACTTAAGATAGGGAAACTGAGAGTAGCTTTCTTGCAGAATTCTCTATAGCCAACTGATTAAGGACCATTCCAGAAAGGAGCTGTATTTTCTGTGAACTGCTCCAAATTAAGGGCATGAAGTAATTAAAATCAGGTTTCTCAGATCCTGAGTTTGTGCAGTAAAAGTTAAACCAGCGTTTATATAGAATTTATAGACAATCTGGGGATGTGGACTCCAGCAGAAAATGGGATACACTGCAAACTAAAACTTAAATTCCCTTTTTTTCATGCTGTTCTAAGTCTCTTCTAATCTATGCATATACACTCTGGCATCCTGAATAGATTTTAGCTTCTACAGCATCTCAGTGAAGTTTCCAATTTTCATCTGTTTGCCTGAGACACTGCATATCAGACTTTCACAAAGTAAGTTTGCAGCTGCATTTTGAATTGCATTCTAAATGTAAAAAAGGTTAGGTTCTAAAACCTCTAAGTTTTTGAGTCCCCTTCTTACATTGCATACTTCAGACTGTTGAGCAGGTTCTGCTCATTATTTGCAGACTTTTATTTCTTGCTTCTGTTGCCTCAGATAAAGTACATATATTTTTTAGAGACAATAATTAGTGAATTATATGTTCTAGATATACATTATATATATTTTTAAAAAAAACTTTAATTATTCTGTTGTGTAATTCATACTGAAGGATTCCACTTCCCGATCTTTTTGAAAATCATCACCAAGGGGTTTCATGTGCCACTGCAAATTATTATATTCAAGAATACTGTTTAAAATTTGGAGCACACTACAGAACTGAATTTACTGTGGTTGCTTTGTTAATAGAAAACCTCTATTTTAATTTGAGAAATCTAGTTTACATCACCATGCATTCAAAAAGCGTTCTGTATGCGGGCATGATAACGGGTATTTATTTAACCATTCTGCTTTTAAGATTACCATTTAAACCAATATATGAAAACAGAATGTTGCTCATTCTTTTCTTTTGCAAGTATCTGTAGGGGAATCTCGCAAAACTATACACATGGATTTTCTTGTGTTTTTAAAGAGGCCTTTTTGAAATAGCTACCTTGTATTTTGAACTTATATCTAACAAATATGGAAGCTCTATTTTTAGGATGATGTTTAAATTACAGAGCAATCTTCTGATCCATTAGTGGAACAGCTTCCTCCTTCCGATCACATCTGGAAAACAGTAGAGTGAAAGGAAAGAACAAATACTTTCTTCCTGACCATCCTCAAAATCAGTTTTTATCAGAAATCTGGAGAAGTGCTATTCCATGTCCTGTTTGGTGTAGTCAAGAAATGTGATGGTCTCACGACAGGTTTCTCTTTAATCTCATATAGAAAAATGTGGTAGAACATAGTGCTACTGCTTTACAGACGACATTTCGTGACTTGTAACAGAAGGCAGCGCCAGAAAATCACAACTTGTCCAAACTCATGACAAGTACTACTCTTCAAAACAGACCAGAATATCTTTCTTTTGTGTCATGACTCTTTGCTGCATCAGATATTGCTTCACATTGTTATTCGGATTAAAAAAATAAAAATAAAAAAATTAAATAAGAGCAGTCTACTTCCATTGAGACATCCTGGTGTGATGACTGAAGTATTTTTCCACAGGATTAAAAGAAGGAAAAAAATTCCTAAAAGCTTTAAAACACCTTGCAAAAATACCATTTTTTCTATTTCTTTCTTTGTATCTGTCATAAGAATTTGCATTATTGCTTTTAACCACCATGTCTTATCCCTGACTCCTTTTATTTTTATTTTTATTTTTATTTTTATTTTTATTTTTATTTTTATTTTTATTTTTATTTTTATTTTTATTTTTATTTTTATTTTTATTTTTATTTTTATTTTTATTTTTATTTTTATTTTTAAATATGAAATTCCAGAGATCCTCAGTAAGGACACAATCAAGCTGACTATTCTGCTGGTCACCAAAATATATAATACGGAGCTTACAACAAATATCTACTTGAAGCATAACTGAACTAAATGCAATGTTCTGGATGGGGATTTAAGTACTGGAACTTGTACTGAAGATAGATCCCCATTTTGAATTATCAATATCAAGTTTTGGAAAAAACTTGAAAATATCAGTGCAGATTTCAACTCCTATACCAAAAGAAAATGAAGAAGAATACTGTTTCTGTCCTATGCATAACCTTTTTTTTATTATTATTTTATTTTATTTTATTTTTTTATTGCAGCATTAACAATAAAACAGAAGCGCTAGATCCATAGCTGGAATAAATCTATTGTTTCTCCAGCAAAGATACGCAGCTTTCTACCTACCCAAGGATATAGGTACGCAGTCTCAATTTCTGTACGTGTAATCACAGGCAGTTTTGCTTTAATTAGGTAGCTTGCCAATCATTTCATCATGTTTCCTTTTAAGAAAAAGCTGGAATATTATTTTCCAATTAATACACATTTTAAAATGCAATTGAAAATTATTTCCAATTGCTGCCAACACATCACATGTAAATAAAAGTACTAGTAATCCAACAAGCTTGGGCTATATTTTTTAGTGTCTGCTCTGAAGAACTTTAATGAAATTCTTCATTCTATTTAGTTTTAAATGCGCCTGCCAGTCCATAGGCTCTTACTAACATTTATGGTCATATTTCTGATCTCTAAAATTTATGTATGTATGTTTTGGATAAAGTTGTGCATTCTGTATGCCACTGAAAGGATGCATTCCCTGGCTCAGTATCCTGATATAAAAAAATATGTCATGTAGAAGTCTGGGTAAGTGTGCAGTTTCAAACTTATTTCATACATTGCAGTGAGTAATAAGTTGGCTTTTTCTTGTTCTGGTGCTGTATCAATTCCTTATCTGCACCCTATACACACAGAGAAGATAAAAGAAAAAACAGAACTCTGCTTTGGTATTTGAAGGGTAGAAAGGTTCTCATCAAATACTGATTCAAAATCAGTGTCTTTTATGTATAAAACACATTTAAAGAAGTACTATTTTGTTAAGACTGTTGTCCAGTGTCTGCAGCAATTAAGTATTACTCAGAGCAAGACAAATTCTACATACTTCAGTAGGAAATTTGTTTGAAGTCTCCAAGATTAAGGTTTTAAGTACAACTACTGTGGATTGTCCACTCTTCTCCACATCTTTCCAAATAGTCCATTGCCACATCCTTCCTCATCTTCCTAAAAGCCTTCCTTTATGTTGTTTCTCCTACTTCTCCTATTCAGTACAGACAGAAGTTACATTCAGGACACAGATGGACGGAGATAAAGCAGGCCTGAGCAAAAGCGAACAGAACATTCTGTCTCCTGCTGGTTTTACAGAATATACTCCAACTGTACTAACTTTTTCTACTGAGTGCCCAGGCATTCCCGAGGGTAACTGCAACCAGAGGGGAGTTCCTGGCAGCACATATCAAAAGATAAAATGCCTGGATGAAAGGGATGGAAGGGCCAACTCTACAAGAGGACCACAGAACCTCAGTGTCCTGTTGTTTCTCTACACCTCCCCTCCTCCAGCATCTTCAGGGACCCAACTCCAACAAAATGATTTAAAATAATCTCTACTGAGAACTCCATATGGAGTTTTTAAACGAAAAGTGACCTCCTCCAGCATTTTGTGCTGGTGGATACATTCCAGAACATTTTAATTTCTGTGATGATCCTTCAGTAACTAATTTATTTAATTAAAATAATGCACCAGTATTTTGAATATGATGTCATATCACAATGTATTTGTCAGTAAGAGGAAGATTTTATTAGAAATCAAATAAATAGCACATACTGTTACTTGTTACTTATATCACTAAAAGTAATGTTTCACGTGGACAACATTCTACATTATATTTACTTTCGCGGATGTGTTTTATAAGCAGTTTCACAATCCTCCCTTGTCCTTTGTACAGATTTTGCTAACAGCTATTGATTGACTACTTAAAAGTAAATAGTAAAATTTAGCTGAGCATGGGCTTGACAAATGGCATGGTCCCAGTGACTATAAAAGCAACCATAAATAAAGTTATTTCTAATTCGGTTTATTTAAGTGTATATTTTGTAATTATAGGATAAGAGAGGAAAGACAGCAATCGCAAAGGTGAATTCCTGCAATGGCACATGATTAACAATAATTTTCACGATAATCTTTACTGAAACAGTTGAGAAAAAAAAAAAAAGAAGAACCAGGGAAGACCTGTTAGGTTGGAATCCAAGTCCCATATCAGTAGTGCTTTGTAACCTGGGAAAAGGAGGCAGAAGAGCTTTATGCCATCTGTTCAATTCCATCCCTAATCCACGGGTTGCCTTATGGTTACCTTAAATTAAGGCAGTAGACACTGACTTTCCAGGACCTGCTGCATTGGCCAGGATCTCTGAAGATTTCTCTGCTCAAATTCTTGAAGCCCTCCACTGTCAGGAAAGGTGGCAGATGGCAGAGGTAAGTACTTCTACCCTGCTGAAACAGGTGACTGCTAAGTCACCTGTTTAGCAAATTGCAAAAGGAGCGGCCTAGGCTAGAGACCTGGCTTTTGAGAAAGTTTATTCCATGCAATATAAAAATAAACAGTTCTCAAATATTTTATCCAGACCAGTTTCTAAATAAGTCAGATAATGTATTTCTAGAATTTCCTAGGATGTATTTCCGTAATCTAAACATATTTAGCTGTTAAGCAAACAAACAAAAATCCCACAAAACAAAACCTAAATCCAATAAAACAAATAAACAAGAAAAAAAAAGAAAAAAAACAACTAACAAAACCCACCTTAGTGGAGTCCTGTTTAGCTGTATTTCAGAGTAATGAGTAACAGTCCTACACTTCTTAAACATTCTTCTCAATGCTTCCTTCTACTTCTCTTTCAAATTTACTTTCTCTTTGCAAGTGAAGAAGCAATGTAACTATATGAGAAAATGACAAAATTCTATCACTTTTGCATTTTAACTTTCCTTGCTGAATAATAGATGCCTTTTTCATACTTTGAAATATTTTCAAGATACATGGAACTTTAAAGGCTAGGACACTATTCAGTGTTTACTGGCAGATCCCAAAATTGCCTCTTTGCAATTTAAAACTTCTGTGGAAACAACGTAATACAAACATGGTTGATGGCAGAACATAACCCTAAAAACTACATTTTTTTATATATTTTAAAAATAATACTGATTCTGCATGTCTAAATTTAACTTGCCGTACTCACTAGTTAGTGAATTGCTAGTTATTTATAGTTATAATAATTAGTTATTCACTGAAGTTAGGTGCCGCAGGCACCTACCTCTACCACGTTCATCGAGAAGAAGACACAAATTTTCATTACCTGTATTAACTCGTAAACTTACGTTTTTTGATGGCAAAATCACTTTCCTTCTCTTTGAAACTTGCTGAGTAGAACGAGTATCTAGCAAATTCACAGCTTTTCTTGAAATTCTTAGAATAACAGGCTATATTTTGAATGTCATCATTAAACTGATCTCATACTTTACATAAAACTGCATGACATTAAAATGTGCCGAAGTGTTCTCAGCTTTAGCTGCTGCTTTATCATTGTAAGACCGTACCTGACAGTTCAAATATACAGCTGGGCCCCATAAGTTTTATTTTGTCACACTGATGCTGGATAACTTTTTGAAAATTACACCCTCCTGTCGAAGAAATAAAATATGATACTGTTGTATGATATAAATCTAATATAATTGAATGTTTTTTTCAGGTACTCATAAGTTATATGGCCAGACTAAACTTGTAAGAAAATGACACTGTATTTCAGTCTTTACCACTCCAAGCTCTGTTTCAATATTTTACACACACGAACTCCTTTTCAAAGGTACTGGTCATCCGCATCTACAAACAAAACTATAAAGTGAGCGCTTTGCAGATTGGGAAACTGGCCTAATACAGTTTTCTTTCTAATACAACATTGAAATAACCAGGAACAATTACAAAATGTGACAACTTAACAATTCTTTAAGGACTGTATTAAGCAAACATGTCTCAGACTGGTCTTTTTTCTTTTCCACTTTATTTGGCTGCGAGGTACTTCAGGATATTTCAAACATTTCTATAACTGCAGTTATTGCCTATTACCAGGGGCTTACTTTTGGAAACATTACCCTACGAAAACTTTTTAAATTTCCATTTGAGCCTCATAATATGGTTGTTGAGAAGTTACTGTAATGCATATGGGAAACAAAAGGAGAAAAGGAAAATGTGCTCTCACGTATGATATAATCTACAGCTAGACAAAGCAAGAATCAAGGAAAATAAAAATGTGCTTTCAGCGTCCATTAAGATGAAACATCTCAATTTACAGGAGTTTCCTGTCTGATTATAATAACACATACAAAATTAAATGCATAAATATTAATTTTATGTATCGCATAAGATGAAGGCAATGAAAAAATGTTTACATTTATGGTTGACTCATTAGTGTTTTATTATGTGAAACACTAGGAGGCATCAGTTGGGTAAAAAAAGAGTTTTTTGTTTTTTTTTTTTTTAAATGGTAAGAAATTAACATAGAAATAATCAGCTTGCAAGTTTCATATGTCCAAATGCTAAAGGCTGTACATTATAATTAAATTATGCAAATAGCCAAAACTCTCCGTTCTCACAGACATATCACAGACATAGTTAATAATACAGGGACAACATTTTATTTCTTAACTGTTTTCAAACCAATCTACTGTGTTCACATGTGCAACACAAAGTATAGTTTTACTTCATATTCAATATTTAAAAAATAACAGAATAAACACTAAGTAAGATGACTTACTTGTACATTCCTCAATATTATACTTTTTGGTAAATCTGCAAAGAACTGACATCTTGTACGTACTCTCCTCTGCAAGTAAGCTCTTAATAGGGTAAATGCTGCGAATTTAGTGTAGTCCCAGGCACTTTAAGAACTTTTAATTGCTACTTCAAGGTATCATCTAGGCAAAAATGATTTTAAAAATTCCAGGACAATCATCTCCTACATTATATTTCCTCAGAGCAGTGAATAAACAGCGCTTTTAAAATTTTGTGTAACAATGCCACAAGTGACCTTTTAGGATCAAGTAATACAAAACCAGTAAGGTCAAAACTGAATTTTCCTTCCTTCAAATTGCATTAACAATGACTAAGCAAGAGAGTTATAGTTGTCTTATAGAATAATCAATTGAAATTGAAGTGTGTCTTGCCATGCTGCAGCAATCAGCCTTTATCTCTGCCCAATCAAAATGACATGTGAACTGCCTAATCCTTCTTTTGTAAGGCACATAAGACTTTGTTGTCACTGTTGGTTTTGTGAATCGCCTCTATAAGCTGGTCTGATTTCCTAAAGATGACAGATCCCGGTGAATAGACAAGCTCTACTGCACTGCAGTCAATGAGAGGGTGAGATTAAGGTGGAGGACTAAAGACACTAGCTTTTAATCACCTGTCCACATGTAACATTGAGCACCAGTTCTGAGAAAATTACCTTAAAGCTGGACACAAGACCAAAACAATTCCTATACTTAAGGAAAACAGAAAATCAGGATTTGTTTTTTACAGTTTTTGTTTTGCACAACCAGTGCAAGAAACGTGAATTGTTCTTCTAAGCCCATTTTGCATCTGAAATAAGACGCAAAACTGTATTTTAAGACTCTTCAAATACCAGCATACTATCCTTACTCTTAAGGCTAAAGTCTTCTAGCTGTTTGCAATTACACAGATAATTTTTTGCATATTATGTCTAAGTTGCTACAGAGCCTAAGTATGGGCATAGAAAAACTTCCCTGTTGAAATCAAATAGCAAGATTTTAAAAGCTCAAAATACATCACAAATATACCTGCTTTGGTTATTCTTCAAAATGCTGAAGGAGAGAGTATAAACTTGAAATTATATAACATCTATATATGCTCATCTTTATAATCTGTGTTTTCAAAAGAACACCATCACATTATATATGATTTTTGGATAATGTGTGTAATTTAGAATAATGATGTCCAACAGGTAAAAATGGAGTATACATATCAAAAAAAAAAAAAAAAAAGCTTGTTCTTTCAAACACCTAATACTTGCTCATGACTGCTAGCTCAATGAGATGTAGAAATACTACTTAGCTGTCTCTGAAGATGAACTGAACTATTTTGCTGAACAAGAAATTAACCTGCGATAGAGAAAAGTAAAATTAAAATAAATGAAGATGGCAGAAGTATTCAATTCATAACTGCTGTGTAATGAGTTATCAAAATCTTTCAGAGGTAAACTTTTGTAAAAAGCTTAAGAAAGCTTCATTTTCTTTGTCTGCAATGCTTTAGATGTCTCAGAAAGCACAGCTGTTTAAGATAAGTATCTGTATCTGTTTTTTTAAATATACATGTTGCAGGCATACAAATAAAGATAGATATTCAAAAAACATAAAATTTCAAGAACATTTTTCTGACCCTGTCATTAAAGAAAATTCACAGTAGGAAAGCATTCATGTGAATTTTCTTTTGACTCTCCAATATTAGAAGCCAAGAAACATAATTCTAAAATATTTAATCTCACACACATCATTTAATACCACTTTCTATAAGGCTCTTAAGACTATGTTTCTTTTTTTCTTGGTCAAGTAAACTTAAGAGGATACAAACATATCTGATTCCCGGATACAGGACATCAAAAGTGGCATTCTTTTCACTTTTTTCCAAAGATAACTATGGGACAGGCAAGAGTTTTAAGTATTTTAGGGACCTGACCCTGCAAATTATTTTTTATGTGACTTCTTCATTTTCACACGAGTTGTCTCAGCATTATCAGTGGGACAAGCTGTGTAAGTACTTTTTTCAGGAAAGGTTTTCATAGTCAGGTCCCCAAATTACCTTCTGATACTAGCTATGTAAGGTATATCAGTAAATATATATAAAAACAAGTTTTTAAACTAAAAGGATGTGTACTACGAGGAACATGGAAACCCCAAATTAAGTGCCATTCACTCAAATTTGTCCCCAAAGAAATTTTCCATTACTTCCAAAGGGACTTAAGAGTTAGCAGAGACTTCAGTATTAGACCCAGTATGAACTATGTATTCATTAATATAGAAAGAATAATATAATAGGGGTTTTAATAAAATTGGTAAGGGCAGAAACTCTTGTGATTATTTTTTTCTGACTTGGGGTTAGGGTCCTAAAATCATGCAACAAAAATAATTTACGAAATAACAAATCCCAAAGTGGCCAATTGCCTTAGTGTTTGAACTGGAAATCAGTGTGTAATACAGAGGTTAAAACTGGTTCACAGGTGGTTTTATTTCCATGCCCTGCCAAGCCTCTAGGGATCAGAGTTATTATACTCCATATTAACACCAGTTTTCAACCACAATACCCTGGAAAGTGCCAGTAAAAAAGAAAACTAGTTACATTTGCATCTAAAATATTTGGTTTATCATCTGTCTTGTAGTTCTTTTAAAGTAAAGATATGAAACTAGGACATTTGCCATTAAGCTGATCGTCGCATATGTGCTAGGAAAATGCATTCTGTGTCAAGACAATTCTTTTCTGATCACCAGTAAAACATAGGCAAAGTGTCTTTCTCTGCTAATTCTCTTAAATCTTTTTTCTTAAGTTGTGTATAACACTATTTGATTTTAGGATACAGTTATTTGCTAATAATAATTATTACAAACAAAGAAAATAGAACTCTTCTAACTCTTCTATAACAGACAGTGCTTAGGTTCCCACAATAATTCATTAAGTTTTGTTTGGATTTTTTTTTTTTCCTTGAGAAAAGTAATGATTAGTTTATACTTGTTTTGCTTTTCAGGCTGATAGAAGGTCACGCTAAGTTTCATGGAAAATGCTAAGTATTACAGTTACATAACGCACCAATAGTCTTACAAGTCTCTCATTTACATTAAACTTTATCTTAGCCTATAAGTAACTGTACATCAACTAACATAGCTAGTTTTGTGACCCCCTTGTATTCAAAAATATAAGGATTACTGAAAGTACTATGTAAAGACTAAAACATACTATTCCCAAAGAGGTTCGTTGCCTATGACTTAAGTTCCCACATGGATGCAAGGGGTCTCTCCATCTCAAACTTAAGTACTCACAGGAAAGATGCATAAAGTTAAACAGTTGCAAGCATCCATTACCTAAACTCAAGAACTGAAGAGCCTATGATGCAATGAAGTTCAAGAGCGTTTCCCTCAAACTGGATTGTTTCCTTAGTCTGAAAAACCAGGGTGCAAGCACTGCAAGGTCATAGCATTTGGTGAACTATTAAAACAAAACAAGCTTCAAACACTTCACAGTATCAAACATACAAACAACATAAACTAACTTCATCAAAGTTATGACACGGACAAAGACAAGTCTGCAGCAATTTGAATAGCTAGTGATTTAACAATGTTACTTGTCTGAAAAGTTACTTGTAAGCAATTGACACAAAAATCATACTCTCAGAAAGTCTGCAGGCAACCTCAGTCCCAGTCCGCATGCACTGACTGACACGTTCTTCAAAGGCAATAGCAAACGTACGTAGGGCTTCTGCCCTATGCCCACTCTATTTTATTCCGACGCTGAATTTTACATGTACTTACATGACAAACATTTAGCTGTTTGGGTGATCAGACTAGTCCTGGAGATATTTTCCTTTCATAGGAAAAAGCAAAAATCCCCTTACTTCTTCCAGCCTTAAATATTCGCCACCTGGTTCAACATGCAGCCTCCTTGAATCACACACACAACCTTCAAAGTCAATCCAATAAGCAGCCAGAAGACGTCTGGTGTGTGTGTGTGTGTGTGTGTGTGTGTGCGCGCGTGTGCGTGTGCGCGCGTGTGTGCGTGTGTGCAGCGTGGAGGAGGAGAAAGTGGCTGAGCTGCTGGTCGGATTAAAAGTAACCGGACTCGTCCCGAGAGCGTCCAGGAAGGAAGTGACAGCAGGCGAATGGGAAAAGCCGAGCAGCTCACAGCCTTTGTAACATCGCGGAGGGGAAGGGGGAGGCAAGGAAGGGATTCAAACTACACGCCTGACGAGGTGTCTGTCCTTGTCTGCTTCTCTCCCTCTTCCTCCCTTTTCTTTTCCTTCTCCGCGTCTCTATTTCTCTCTCTCTCCCACAATCCCAAACGAATGACTCTCTCCTCCCGAGCTGGAGAAATAATCAGTTTCACTCTTGCAAAAAGGGGGCGGGATCAGATCCCGAAAGCGTTTTAATAAAACAAACATAGAGCAGCGGCAGCAGCTCCTTTCCTTGCCCCTCTAGTCTAAACTAGATTGATAAATTACTCCACTACACTACTTTAATTATGTATATGGTATGCAGAATAAATCACTGAACATCAGCACCTCAATCAAGCACTTTTTAAATGATAATTGCATCTTGGGCGAATCAATCTTTCCATTCCTGACATTTTGCTAATTTTAGTTTTACGGTGGGGGTAATGGCATATGCCACACGCAAACCTAATGACAATCCTTTATTATACCGCGCCACGACAACGCGGCGAGCCGGTGCATATTTTCCCCCTTCTGGCGAGGTACAGTAGCGTGAGGGCGCAGATCTCTGCGAGGAACCGGGGTGGGGGGGTGGTGGTGGGGGGAAACACATCCCGGGGCCGCTCCGACAGCGGCAGCGCAAACGCTGCGCACGCCGAGTTTGCGGCGAGCCAGGCGAGGGACTGGGAACAACCCCCCCAGGCACGTCCGAGCCCTGCGAGCGGGCAGGGACGGTGGTGCGAGGCCGGCGGAGAGCTTTTCGGGAGGGGACGGCGCTGTCGGGGGGGCAGCAGAGCCTCATCCATCGCCGCTGTCACCAGCCGGCTCCTACAGCGCCCCGGGGACGCCGCTTCGCGCACCCGCTGCGCTTCGTGTCCCGTCCCCTGCTCCTTGCCTGCCGGGGCTCCTTCTCCGGAGCCCTCTGTCTGCAAAGCCACACAAAACTCCTTGGGCTCCGCACCCGGCCGCTGGGGACCGGACCCCCGGGCGCGGAGCTGAAGCGCTGGCGAAGTTTGGGGCAGCATCCCTCAGCCTTAAAACCCCGCTCGCCCCCCGTGCCCCGGCCCAAATCACAGCCGGCTCTCGGGATGGTCTCTGCTCAGACTGATCCACGGCTGTGCACGCCGTATAAAAGGGGAGGAGGTTTTTTTTTTTAATATAGGTGCATTTGGTCTTAAAACCAGGACTGTGCTGTATGTGAGCTTGAATCCAAATCAGGCGCGTGTAATACTTTGCGAGTAAAACTGGACTTTGCAGATACTTGCTTTTATTTTCATGTAGATAGCCAACTTCTACAACCCTATGAGAGCAGCAGGGGAGTTTATAAAGGCACAGACCATTATTTTTATGATAGATTACGGTACTGGAAATAGGAACAGCATGCATGATAAAACCAAAACACTGAATTCAAACAGCAGTGATAAATATATGTTTGCTTTGTTTTAATGCAAGTTCTTCGTCTTGCAGTCTTTTCCCCTATAAACATCTCATTGGGCCACTGACCTACTTTGGAAGCTCCATATTTGACAGTGAATAAATGTCTTCTAAATTCTACTGTACTTCTTAAAACACGGATGCGCAAAGCACGGGCAGAGCAAAACAAAGCTCTAACAAACACCCTGCGATCGTTCTCGGCTCAGATCCCTGGAGACCTGACCTCCACTGACTACAGGTCTCACGGTGCCCTAAATCTCCTGAGGAGATTTAGACATGGAGAATGGACAACTCTTAACTGGCAGACAGTTACGTGGCATAAAATACCCCCACAAGAGCAGTGCCGATGTTCCTTGAACCACCAGGCAGCCAGACATCAGCCAAACGCCTTGCGTACGGAGGTGAGAGGCACAGAAGTGTGGCAGGGTCAGCAGTGGAGCCGAAGTAACACTGGGGAATTTAAACTTTCTCAGCCACAGGTCTGGTATGAAGCACAGCAGGAGAGGAATATGGAATAGTTACACGGGTTACATCGCCTTGCTATGCCCCTTCTGCAGGCAATTTTGGTCTCCCGGCATGGCACCCAACTTTCCAGTAATATTCATATTTTCTTAGCGGCAAAAATAGACAACTGTGTTAAGACTTCACACTTTTGTGCTCTAATTGAAAATGACTGTCATCTGCTTTATTTTGTGCAGGATATGTAAGTTTTCAGGTTTCTGGCTAGTTGATAACACAGCCCTTCAAGTGGCAAGACAGAACTTGAGTACTATCATGTCCTGAAAGCAATTATCAGAGTAGGCAAGTATTTCAGAAAATAAAATATACAGCAGCTTAGCACATTTACTACACCTCCATGTGGGCACTGGTGGCTTAATCTTTAAATAGTTGTGACCTTCACATATTGGGAATATCTTTAAGCCGTGCCAAGTTTTTGTCATGAGTACAATTCATCAAATTCATGTAAAGGACACCTCGATTTTTAAAACAGGGCTCAGATGCTAGATGGACAAACAGATATCAGGAAAGGGATCGTGCTTTCTCACTCATATCAGGGTTAGATAAGACATAAATTTGTTCAATATCTTTTGAAGTATTTAGAATTTTTTTTTCTATTTTGCTGTATTTAATTTTAAAATCTGGAGTAATTTCAAACGGTGAAAAACCTTTGTTCTGGTGTCTATACTTGTACTGATGCTCCACAAATGCATCCTTTTCAGATTTCTGGCAGGAGACTCAAATCCACTCTTTCTGCTGTTGACAGGTTGTGTGTAGGTCTGCTGACAATTTTTTTTTTTCCTCAATCCACCACCTGAGGCATTCACTGTCTTAAACAACGACACATCAGTCAAAATGCAATAATTATAAAATCAGACCTCCAAAGTCTTATCAAAGACTGAAACGAGCCCAAGTATCTCTTTCCTTTACAAGTATGATTATCTCAAGGTGGGCTTAGAAAATACTCCTTTGAAGATGATTATCAAAGTCCATTTTTGTTCTTTTGTGGCTGCTGAACATACCTTTCCGTTAGGAGAAATGAGATTGCCAGCTAACATCTTTTAATGGTGTTTAAACTGAAAAGAGGTAAGGTTACTATGAAATGATCCACCTCCTTTGCATCCTAACCCTGGGGTGGCTTGGTTTCTATTTTCCGTTTAAAGTTCTGCTCAACCCCACTCCACTCCACGCCTCGCTCTCTTCCACCACCTCCCTATCTTGTAAGAGCAACGCAGTATAACACTTCTTCCCATGTCTGGCTGCTTTTAAACTTGGCCCACGCTGGGTGCAGCGCTTGAAGTGAGCTTTACAAAATTATTTTAAAGTGAGCTGGGGCGGTTGCCACAGCAACCCACCCTGAGAGAAATTGAGGCTATAGATTAATCTACCCCACAAGATTATTCAACAGTACTGTATTTGTTCTTCGTTCATTCAGAATATTCCCTCAATCCATACTCTTTTATAATGAACAAAAGATGTAAACTCGGATAATTTCAAGGATACATATTCCAGGAGCACAATTTAAATGCTTTGCAAACCATGGTACAGAGCTGAAATGTACATGATTCTTTGCAAAATCATCTAATTGCAAAAAATATTTGCAAGGTAGGCACAGCTGACACATGAACTTTAAATAAAATGGCATGCCATTACTAAAATGGTGTTGTATACATCAAGCAATGATTACAGAAAGCCTTTGTCACAGGTGTACCTGTAAGAACATAATACAGCAGAGCTTGCTCTCCAGGCTTTGCTTTTAACATTAAATCTGAAAACAATAAATAGTGCTTTGTAATATCAAATGCAATAAATATTAAACACTCACCACATACACCCTCTTTATTGTCAAAATCATCCGCCTCCAATGCTTTACTTAATCTTTTCCATAGTAGTTACTTCACAGTTTACAATTCGTGTTCGGCACCTTGGATGTTTAAAAGCACAAAAGTAGTGTATTATTAAAATGCAAACCCATAGTACTTAAATATATTTAAAGAGATTTATGAAACAATTTCTATAAAAAGAATACGAGCCTTTACCGATGTGCACTTAGGACTAAAAGGAGTATCACTTGTAAGTGACTTGAAGTTTTCAGCTGTCATAAACTCCATCTGAATCCTACCTCAGGGATGCTGCTCTACCCATAAAATTACGAAAGCATTGATCTTGGACCCTACTAATCCTCCAGCAGGTACTTAGACAATAATTTACGCGCCGATGTACACTTTGAAAAGAAGTAGTTGTCCCATTGTTTAATAAAGGCCAATTGAAAACACGCCGAGATGTTAAAGCCCAGGCTATTAATTCCTTCCCTGTTACCCACAGCTGCGTGCTCTGCCGCTGACCCACAACGTTCCCCCTGCGGGAACGCAACACCCGGCACCCCAACGGTGTCTTTTCAACAGAAACGCCCGTTTTTGGACAACGTGGGTGTGATTGCGTGTGGGGAGGGGGGCGCCTGAGCCCGCAGCAAACACTCAGCTCCACGGCGCGCATCGGGGCAGCGGTGGCTGCGCTCCCACCCCATCCCACCCCATCCCCGTCCCTTGGGCGCATTTGGCCGGTACCCTCCTAAAGTTGGGCGTTTATTTAGCCTCCTAAAGAACGAGGAGGCGGTGCTGGGTCCCCGCAGCCCCGCCGGAGGGCGCCGTACAGTGTGTGTGTGTGTGTGTCTGTGTGTGTGTGTGTGTCTGTGTGTGTCTCTCTCACTGCGTGTGTACGTGTGCATTTCTCCTCCTGGAAGGCTCCCTGGCCCTTGCACCCCTTATTTTACCCTGGAGTAAAACTGCTGGCCGCCGTGGGGAGCTTGCAGGTGGCCTCATCAGCATCATTATCTATGACTTCCCAGGCTGTCAGAAAGTTTTTTTTTTTTTTTCTTTTTTAAATTCCACCTTTTTACAAAAAGCGGGATTTGTTTTCATGGCATTTTCCCCTCGATGGTATTTTCAAGGGCCTTAGCGGGGAAGAGACTGATTGCAGAGGGGAAAAGGCTGCCAAATGCACTAAGTCAACAATGAAAAGGGGGATTGTTTGTTTTGTTAAACTGATCCAGTTCTAGTAATCTGAAGTGTTTCATTGTTACAAAAGGCAGTTTCTGAGGCTGTAGCTTGCGAGTTGATATTGTCCTTTAACTACCTCACAAACAGTTGTCCAAAGATTATTTTTATCTGTGAATTTTTTACTGTAGTGTTTGCTTTGTTTCTTTTTTAACAGTGTTTTAAAACTAGAGATAAAGGGAAACTTCTTTGTAGACAAATACGCTTTCTTTCAAAGATTAGATATTACTAAAATTGTCCTGAAAGTGTAAAAATAGCATTATTACATTGTGAATGACAACACAGACTAATATTGGACAGCAGAGATCTGGAGCTAGTGATAGCCAGTCTTTCAGGAGTTAGCAACTTTATGGAAAAGTTAAATTTAGTGTTTTATGTGGAACTAGGATGCTGTAGGGCTTACGCACCAGATCCAAACTCCCCTGAAGTCTGTTGAAATCCAATGCCCGCTGATGGGTTTTAGATGAGACCCTAAAATGGAAGCTCAGGCCCACATCAGCAGTCACCCAGATCCTATTCCTGCCTCAGACTTAATCTTTGGAAACGATGGAACTCCAATTCCCGTACCGGGCACTGCCTCTCTGTAAGGTATTCAAATGTTCTCATCATCCTATGACAGCATTCCACCAAATGTATAAAGTTTATATATATACATATGTATTTTAGGGGGACAACAGTTGTAGTCAATGAGCTTACTTAAGTGTAGCTAAAGGAAGAATTTAACCTACTAACCTTTCCCCTGTTAGGGACTCCAAAAATGTGAGTCTAGACTTGCATGGAGAAATGTATCAAGGGTCTTGAAGTTCTTCAGTGTTAGCCAGACGTAAGCGAGCAAAACTTTTGTCTCAGGCAAACCAAAAAGCTAAGTAACAAGTTTCAACTTTTATTTTTTTTTTCAGAAATATCTTCTGACATAAAGTTAATTAGGTGAAATTTCAAGCTAAATGGGCTTTTTTCCTAAGCAAAAAATATAAAAATAGATTAAATATGAGCTTAGAGTGGAAATTTGGAATCACTTCCCCATCTTAATAGGGTTTAAGTACAGGAATGTATTTGAAGAACAATTTTGGAAATATTGTCACTTTGCATGAACTGCTGTTCATCAGTCTGATTATTCTGCATCTTCATATGCCTCAGAAACATTAGATTTTTTTTTTTCATATATTTTTTTTTAACAAGACATTTGGTGGGAATGTAATTCATATGGTTTAATACAACTGTGACTGAAGTCTACCTCGATTAGGAAAAAGCCTCCCCCACCAAGAGATGCAGTATCCTTGCTGTCGCTAAAGGCAAACGGTACACCAAGGAGACGTGCTATGCTTTGGTGGGTCTTTGTCCTGAACCAAACAGAGATGGACCTGGAGCAGCTGTGGGATGCTGGGATCAGGTAGGTTGCCGCCAACTGCAAAGGACACCAAGAGTCCCTATTGCTAAACTTCCCCATCTATCTTTTGGTATCACACTCAACCTCTAGGCTTGATGAAGTGGAAGATACATTTGTGTTTCATTTTTAATATATGCGGTAGTAGATGGTTTAAACCTCTTCACCATTAGCCGAGTTAAAAGAAGTTTCTGCTAGGACAGTTCCCCCTACCTCTCTCTAAGAAGAAAGGTTCCTGAAAAATAAGCTTCAGAACTAGCATTGTAAGAAATGGTTGTAACTGCCTTTTTTTCGTTCCTACTACTACATTTATTTGCCCATGTGATTGCCCCCAGTGGAATACATAGAATCTTCCTTTGATCTCCCTTCATTTTGGGAAACAGGGTGGGGGGAAGGATTTTTTTTTTTTTTTTTCAGCTCTGTATTCCCTATCCTTTCATGAAATGGTTTTGCCTAAGGTATTGTGATATTTTCAGGTATTTTGCCAAAAATCCCTCAACCCAAAACAAAAAATATGATTGCACCCCCTTACTAATTGTGTGATACTCAAGCATTTGTCTATCTGGCACTGCATGATGATGCGATACAGAAGCAGACAGCCATAGATGGCTAGAAAATGCTTAATTAAGTATTCTGCAGCTGCTACAAATTAGATCAGCATCTGCATCTGTGCAGACAATGAAATTCATGATAATTTTGAGGGCCAAGCAAAGTAGAGATTTGTTTTGGATAGGCCCCCTAGCCACAATTCAAACAAAATTCAAATCAAACCTGTTCTAAGTATACCAAAACAGTGGTCAACTCCATCTCTTGTTGCTGAAGGCCACTACGGTTCTTCGTCCTGGCTTCAGATGCAGATTCCAACATACCACAAGAAAGGCTGCTGTTATGGCATTCCTAGCTAGAAGAGGAAATGCCTTTTTTAAAAAATAACATATATATATTTTATTTTTTTTGAGAAGAAAAATTCTCAGGAGTTTTCTAGAGTGAAATTTATATTTCAGATAAGCACCCAGATTTTTGGACGTTTCTCTGAGAATTTGCATCTATTGCAAATTGCTTACCACTTTCTGTAACTGAAGCTTGAGTAAATGATATGCAAATTTAAAAGGTCAATCATCCTGTCTGTTTTAACAGAGTATGCTGTATGATATTTGCAGCACAAATTGAGTATAGCACAGAAAAGCAATAGATTAGTGTATGGAATGAGGTAATAAAGATAACACAGATATCAAGAGGTAATATGTTAGTTTGTGGATATTTTGAGAAAATACACTTTTTATTTTGCTTGTAAAAGTCCTCACTACTAAGTTCCTGTTTTTGTTTTGCATTTGAGCAGCTCCAGACACAAGAGTTGGTCTATAAATGCATCTTCTAAGCGTTTTCTAAGTCCTGCTGTAATACTAATATTTCTATTATCAAAACAGTAATTAATATGAAATTTTATTAGTTGTTTTAGAGAGGCCGTTTGAAAGTTGACAGCTCTTGTTGATATGTGAGGAAGAACTTGTAACCTCCATGGCTGTAAAATGTAATTGCACAATAGTTGGGTCAGCCTTTAGATGTGCTTGTGCCACTTGTGTTAGTCTATATTAAAACTTCCATGAGCCTCTAGCTGTGATGTCATTGGTTATAACTCTTCCCATGGAAGCACTTTAAATACTGAGGTTAAAAGGAAACTAATCCTCAGAGGTCATGTTTGGATATCTACTTTGGTTTAGATGTATTTTATCTGAAGTTATTGTTGCTGTCGTATGATCTAGTTTGAGCATCTCTGCACAGCTCCTGGATGATATGGACAGTTTTAAGTTCCCAGTTCTGGCCTGTTATGTTCTGCAAGCCTATGCCAATCAGCCCAGCTACACCTGGTTTCAACAATAATTTTATGGGCAGCTACACCGACATGGTCAAAGGAGAGGAAACCTAGCTACTAAATTGAGAAAATTTCTGAACTTGGGGGTTGCTGTATTTGTCAGCCAAGTACAGACCATATAGAGCCAACGTCCTTCGATTTTTTAATTAGTCGGTTAATTTCCAGTCATATATATATATATTGAAATGTTTTGAACTGACCCATCAACTGTGTCACTACCCCCCTCCATTGCTGAACTCTTAATAAAAAGTTAAATGTTTCCATTCTGGTGGCACAAGCTGTTGTCCTTATGCTTGGTATCTACAGAAGCCTATATGGCCCCTTTTCTCCAGTACCTCCGGACATGATTGTGTTGTCCTCTTTGTGGTGACTCAGATAAGGAGTAAGGCCTGGAAAATATGAGTGTGTTTGGAAGGGAATTAGGAGTTTTTTTTTAATATGTAAATGAGAGTGGAGGTTCTTTGGGGGTCCAGGTATTTAGAAGCAGTGAAGATGGGGAAAAGGGCATGTGGGTGTAAATACTTTCAGCAGGGCTATCACTAAGCAGGATAGACAGATTAAGAATTTCTGGATTGAAGTGAGATTCAATGAGTAGTTCCTGCATCCTTTTTGTGGATCAAACCCAGCACTTCTCAAATGATTTGCAGAATAGTTTCTCTCAGGAATGGAGGGACAAATGCTTCTTTGCTCAGAGTGGGAAACTGTTCCCTCATGTTTCTTAGCCAGAATACAAATCAAAATCTCATTTCAGTGAGGTTGTGTGTGCCTGAGATCTAAATGCTATCAAAAGCATAGTGGTTGAAGAGTGAGTGGCTAATTAAGTCAGACAGTGCAAGGACACATAATTAAATGGGTAGCCATGTCATTCTATGGGTAGGGACTATCTCCCAATATGCAAGTAGATTATTTCACAACCTCTTCTATTTTTCTCAGCATTGATAGACTCTTCATTAACTTTTATAATTATTGCGCATGATATTAATTTGTTGTTACCAAACATTTTTCTACATAATTTCAAACACAGGAGATGGACTGATACTGGGGAAAACGCTATTTGTGTATACTTATATTAGATAAACTTTTTTTTGCTGCATTATGCCAGCACATAAGACAGCAAAGGCAAAAAAAGGAGAATGCTGCAGATACCTATAGCACAAATCATACGAACCATTGATTTTGTATACTTCTGTATCATTGTTGGTATAGCAATGAAAGAAAGTAGAGAGAGAGAGAAAAATTACTGGGGGAGAGCATTTTTTTGTTTGTTTTGTTAAGAACAAATACAGAAAGGTTTGTTTTGCTGAATTACTGCTTAACTACTGGGTATTATACTAATCACCTTTTAATTTTTTGCCTTGATAGATGCTGTCATGTTTCAAGGTACAGCACATTGGGTACATTAACATTAGGTTGAGCTTCATATACTGCAAGCACAGCTTTTAAATATGTATGTAGTACTAGCATTACTATACACATATATATATATTTATATTAACGAACAAAGCAGTAATTTCTGTTTCACTCATTCTGTGCAGTTATTTTACATGTTTCCAGCAAACTGATATGCCCTAGCTTAAATCTGTATGTTTATCTTTGTAAGCTGTATTTATTGAACTTGATTTAGAACCCAGTGTGTGTAGAGTTGCATAGTGTTTCTGTCTTTTTTGAAAATTTCTTTAATGGTACTTCCAGAACTTGCTACATAATGCTAGTTGCTTTCAAAGGAACAAAATCTGATTTAACCATGAAATAAATTGTCTCTGCTTGCACTGGAGAAGAAAACTCAGTTAAGGGTCTGTGCATCTGTATGTTTCAACAAGGGGCAGGTTTCAACCCAGCCCACATAACCTTGTGCAGGGTAAACTGGGATGAAATGGGATAGCAGGGAGGAGCTGTGAGCAGCCCTGGGGAGTGGCATGGGGATGCTGGGGGTGTCTCCATGTGTCCCACAGAGACCACAGAGGGGTGCAGGGGTGGGCCAGCTGGCAGCCACTGCAGCAGCCTCAGAGTTTGTGAGGCAGCCAGGGGAGGCAGCGGCTGCTCGCGTTGCTCCTGGACTGGCAAGGAGGAGAGATTCCCTTCTCCATTGCTCCCTAATGTGCCTCTGTACCTCTGACTTTCAGGGAGACGCTGTGCAGAACGATTACCAATGGAGTTTTGAACAAAAAGTGAGTTAATAAAAGGCCATGAGAAAGTTGTATACATTTGTAGAATTAGGTTTTGTTTACTCTGCAAAGGGCAAAATCGTTATAAATGTAAAGTGTATATATGCACATATATATGTACACACACACTTTACATACACAAATTCATAAAAGAAATATAAAAGGGAAAATACTCATGTTTTAAGTGTGGACTTAAAGTAGTTCTAAGGCAACTCAGCCTACTTTTATCATTTCTATAATGCAATTTCATCTTTTTATCTAACTCCTAAGTGCAACGTCGTGCCTTCAGTGGAAAGTTTCCTGTTTTCACCAGTGTAAGTATAGGAGAAAAAGGCACAATATGCTTTGAAAATACCATGCAGCACGGTATGAAAAGCCTTGAATTAACTTTTGAAGAATGCAACATAAAGTCACTAAATCATATTTTTGCAAAGCTTTGTGGTTAAATCTTGTTTTATATTTTCATGCGCTGTGGAATAGCTAATACAGACATCTTCCTGACACTAGAGTTTGGATTTACTGGAAAAAACAAACGTGGTTGAAAGCTTCAACTGCTTCAACTGTAGCTTTTCAAAATAAAAAAGATAAAAAGATAGTTGAAGAATAAACTATGCTAGTTAACAAAATAGACAACTGAAAAGAACCTGGGAGCGGAAGGGATGTTGATCTCTTAGTTAACAGGGAAGATCTGGCATGGAAATAAATACATATACCAGGTATTTTAGGGTTGATTCTGCTTCTAGTTGAAATAGTAGTGAAGTTTTAGTAAAATAAGTATTTTTTTTTCTGTTTTTTTTTAAAAAAAACTCTCAGTATTTCCTATTAATAACAGAAATATTTTAGAACTTCATTGAACATGCTTATCCCTGACAATGAGAAAAATAAGAAGCAAAAAAACTAATAAAGGGCACACATTTAAATTTAATTGTTTAAATTGCCTAATGTGTAATCTCTACCTTTTGCAACATTAAACAATCTTTTTCTAGAAAAGTAAAATACTCTGTTTTGGAGTTTCATTTTACAAAATATTTTTATTATTATTTTTTTCCCAAATACAGTGCAGAATAGACTAACTTGCTCAGAATTTCTTGAAATTACCCAGGAGTTTTTCACAGTAATTACTGTTTCTGAGCCTTTAAAATCAACACAGTAAAATGCTGATGAGATTACAGTTCATGGAAATAAAGGCTCTAAAGCAAAGGTTATGTATTTTCCTTGGTTAGCGTAGCACGTACAATGTCTAGTTAACTCTAGAAACTGCCCTTACTATTTACAATCTTCTGATTTAACAGCGCATGGTTTTAATGGCTGTTTAGGGGATTTAGTTTCTATACTACAGATGTTATGCACAAAACAGCATTTTTTTACAGGCATTGCTTAGTTTGAAGGCAGTCCCTTTCATACGTCATCCAAGAAAGTATCTTGGATATTTAGAGGTTTACTTTATACTTTGCCTAGTAATGTTTTATTTTATTGGTCTCTTATCCTAAGATTGAGTAGGATATTCTTGTACCAAACAAAGTTGTGATGATTTTCATACAGCACGTTCCAGAAACAAAAATGATCTCTGCTGGTCTTTTTCTGTCTCCCAAAATGAAGAAATGCCTTATCTACCTCTAGAGGTTGGAGTTCTCTGTCAGGTTTACTGGTCCCATGCCAAGTGGTCTAGCTTAAAAAAATAAAAAAAATCAGGGGATGCTTAAAAGGGCTTCAGATATTATTTTCTGGCCTAACCTTAGTCTGTCCATTGCCGATAAATCATTATTTTGACATATGGGGAATATCCACTACAGAAATAGTATAACTGTATATTGACATATGATTCCCTTCTTTCTCACATTAGTGTCTTCTATGATGTGCATGTGAATTGTGGATGTGGAATCTGTTTACTCAAAAAGATTCATATGGTCAAGTTTTCTCTCTGTTTACTTGCTTAAATAAATGTTTTCAATTTAACACAACAATTTGTAATGAATACTGTGAAACAAAGTTAAAAGAATGAGTTCTTGAAATAGAAATCATAATAAAAATGCTTTTCTCCCCTCCAAAATATTTATTTTAACATGTGGTCACATTTTCCGACATTTTCACATTAATTGAAATCTTATTGTTCTAGGAGAATAAACCTTCTTCCCTTCCTTTAGTTTCCCAGCTCTTACAGAAATTAAAGAGTACACACGGGGGCATAATTTGTGGTTTTAAAGTAAGTATAATTGTGTAAATTCATAATAAAAAGCATTATGCCAAGGCAGTACTCTCATACAGACCATTTTGTAATTTACCTTTCCACTTAAATGAAAGGAAACAGTTTCTTCTGATAATCTTCTGGTGACTGAGCTTTATAGAATGTTCTAAATATTCTAAATTTCATTCCTCTTATTACCAAGTAATCTTATATTGATGTTCAGAAGGAGTTTGTAAGGCTCTGGAATGTCAGCTGAAGCTTCAGATACTGGGAACTGTCTGGAGAGAAACAAAGCCTTCCTATTTATTTGGAAATTACCAGGATAATTCGTGTATCTTAAAGGAGGCAGTTTAAGGGGGGAAAGGGTACAACACCAGTGCTGTGGCTCTTGGTGTTCCCGTATGTAATCTTGTATGCTTTTTGCATTCAGATTCATAGAAACAACTTGAAAGAAACCGACTATAAATATCCAGTCACTTTCAAGAAACTTTTCTTGGCAACAGAAGCTAAAATCAAGCACCATATCAAATAAAATGCGAAGCATGCTACAAAGCTTATCTGCTTTCTCTTGAAGAAAGCTTTGTGAGCATAGCCATGAGCCTGGAGCCGAGTCACCCAGTGCTGCGGCAAGGAGAACCACTCTAAAGACTTAAAATCATTTTTAATCATTTTCTCTATTAAAACTCACCAGTGCCCTTCTTCTGCTTCTCCAGGAAGTTGTACCCGTCAGCACCTGCTGAGGGCTTCGTTGATCAAACCGTCAGGTAAAAAAAAAAAAAAAAAAAAAAAATTCCCGTAGAATAAAGCCAGACCAGCTGGCTTTGAAGAGAAACCCCCCAGTTTGGGTTGTGTTTGCCTCACTCACCCTCTCCTCGTCAGCCCTGGGCTTTTTCTCCTTTGGTTGTTGACCTGTAGGCTGCGTGATGCGGGCGCACAAGTGTCTGGCAGGCTATGGTGCACCTGTCTCTGTCACTCCAGAGTAAATTTAGCTGTAAAAGGTATCACTGACAAGCAGACCTTTGTCAGCGCTGGCAAACGAACACAGCACTGCTGTCCCCCTTCAAAGTCCGCTGCGAGTTCAAGTGGAAAATATCAAATCGGTCGTGTTAACCAGGAATTGCTTCTTCGAGAAGAAAAAAAGGCCAAATTGCTTTCACATGGCACAAAACTTTCCTCCTTTACATAGATATTAAAATTACATTCCAAGAATAATCTCTGAACAAGACTGGGTTTTGTTCTATTAATTGTGGCTGGAAGGAAACTTTTTTAATGGAAATACAGCACACACATATTTCAATTCAGGTTATTAAACTGTGTTAAGTATTAAAGTTGATTGCCTTTCTTTTCACTAACTCATTGTGCTTTTTTATCCAAAGAAATATTAGAAGACTAAAACCTCTCAAATAGGAGGTATTAATCTCATTCCCAAAATTAGAAAGCATGCAGTGTTGAGAGACTGGATGTCAAAATTACATGTTCGTAGTACTTATGCAGTGGGTATCTAGGAACCAACCACTTTTAAAAATGGGAGCTAAAGTAAATGGGAGAGTCTTCTGAGAATGAAGACGTCTAAACTTCGTGTTGTTGTCCGTAATGGATTAAGGTAAGGGTATTTATCATTTATATCTGCCCCCCCCCCTCCTTTTTTTTTTTTTTTTGTTCCTCGAAGTGGCTTCTGGTAATAGAAATAGAAAGATGTAAGCCTTATCACAGAGTTTCAGAAAAAGAGTTGTCAATATAGGCTTGCCAAGATCAGTAGTAGCATACCTAGGTACTCCATTTTCTGCTTGAAAACCATGTCATAAACTTAGACAACTTTAGTGAAAAATTTGAAAAGTGTTTACTACAATATGCTGTTTAAAAGTAGCAAAATGTTCCGTCTAAAAACGTGATGAGAAAAAATGTGGGTCAGGAGCTCTTTGTAAAATAAACAAGGTTCCTATTTACTTTCTTGTATAAACAACCACTCACCAAGCTGTATGTCTCTGCAGGGGCACCCTTTCAGATAAAAACATGGACCTGATTGGCATCATCCTGTATCCATGGAAACGTTTTAAGTACCTCTGTCTCAATATGTACTTCTCTTATTCAGGGTTTAAAAGCTGAGTGCTGAATAAGTAAGTGTTTTTATTTAATAATTATACAGGAGGTCTTTGTGGAAGGTTGGTGAGGGGAACAGGTTCTTGGGTTTTGTGTCCGTCATAATAAAGCTCTTCTGTTTTCATCATATTTGACAAAATCATGTGTTTCATTTCAAGCCTCCTGTCAGCTCTCATTCTTAGATTAAAAACAATGTTCACAAAGTCCTAATGAAAGAGAATTCTGAAATTTTTGATGATCCATTAATGTTTGAAAAACAATGATCATAGCTAATATTAACTTCAGACTTAGGCACTGCTGTAATTGCATTAAACTAGACTTTTTATCTCTTCGGAAGAAAATAGTAGAAAAAAATAAGAAAATAGTCTATTTTCATTTGAAAACAGCTATACCTACCTATATAGCTGTTTAGTAGTTCACAGAAATTAAGAGCTTAACAATCAGCTTGAAATCTTGCCAAAAGACTGAAAATAAAAGAGGTGCATTAGCACAGAAATAAGTCAAACAGGAAATAATAATTTTCCTGTTTAGATATGTCTGTCTTACAACTTATTTAAAATAACAAGCCAAAGAGCTAATAGAAATGTTTTTTTTTTTTTATTTTATTTATTTTTTTCCTGTCTCCTATTTCCATGCAAAGAAACAAGCATAGGGATGAACTACATTTATTTTCAAAACTATTGTTCTGAAGAAAATCCATTGCAAATCAGGTGTAGTTATTGCAAAGTTGCCTTGGCTCAATTTCAAAACTTTTGGAGTTCCGCCTATTAGCTGGAACAACTAATGCATGCTTCTAATGTAGTTTAAATTAAAGGGTATGCATATGATTACTATCGGTTATCTTCAGTTAAAATTCTAAATGCTTTTTTTTCAAACTCTGTCTTAATTTTATTGATGGAAAACATTTTATCCACCTGGGCCAGGTTAAAACACTAAAATGTCTTGCTAATTACGAGTGCTATCAGAAAAACACATTTCTGTCTAGAAAGATCCAGTAGTTCTCATCGAAACCCAACTGCTTTAGAGTCTTGGTTTGCTAAGTTTGTATCTCTGCATATTATTTTCATTTACTCCTGTTACCGCTTTGATTTGCCACCTCATCTTGACAACCCAGTACCTGCTGAGTGCAGATGGCACAAATGATCTCTCCACTGGTGGGGCTGGAACAGCCTTTGTAGAGACTCTGTGTAAAACTTCACCACCTAATGAAAATTGTTACCTTTCCACATGCTAGATTCTCCATATAAGTCTTACACATTTATTTGTTTGTGTGTGTTTACAAATAAGTAAAGATTTTAGGTTTTTGTGATTTCAGTGTGGGTCAGTTAAACGTGCTTGACTTTCTCTGAAAGCTTCAGTGGGTAATCTGTCTGTGGGATGGACCACTTGTCCTGCAGATTGCCATATGAGACCTAGGATTGTGTTTGCTCTCAAGAACTTGTACTCTGAGCCAACTAAGCATATCAGAGAGGTGAAACTTTCAGCCTCCAGGGAAGGATGTAGGACACATGACAATTTTGTACATTTCCCTTCTATCATGTGCCTGTCCTTGCTTACAAGGTCAAGGTTGCTGGGGTACTAGCTGGGAAAGTAGAAACAGAGACTAGTCTCAGCTCAGCCCTCTGTGAATTCAGTCTGACGTGGACAAGGAAGCTCTGACCTTGCATGTCATCCTAAGCAAATAAAATCTCAGTTATGTACTTGAAGGACTGCGGGGTTGACTGCAAAATACGGTGAAGGCTGGACTTGACACTGCCACACTGAAATTGCAGAAGCATGATTTGTCTTGTTGCCTCTATCAAATGGGCAAAAATCTGAATTTCCTTAGCCACAGATCATGGGGAAAGAAAGGGATGAGGAAAAATGCTAGTGTTAGTGCTTGGGCACATAAATCTTCATCTAAGTAATATGTTCTCAGCTTTACGATTTTTAGCTTTTTAATCCAAGATGTCTTTTTTTTTTTTCTTTCTTTTTTTTTTTTCTTCCCTAGCATTTGTTAAAGAATCACTTCCAAAATGCTAGAAAGTCAGCCTGAGCATATTGCAGATAAAATCTGTCTCCCTTCTCCATCACGTAAAATAGAGATACAACATTTGGCCTATATTCAGTTTTTCAGGTGCTAAAAAGCTATGACAAAACTGCACAGATCGTATGATAATGGGCATATTATACAACTGTAGATCATCATCATATGCCCAACTTATTATTACTACTGTAGTTTGCTACAGACCACTTTTATAGCACCATCAACTTACATGGTACTTCAGAAGCATAAAGACTCATTGCATACTCATTGTATTTATAGATCAAATATAACAATACGAATAAGCAGGGAAGAAAACAGAAAGATATTGAGGTGTATGGCAAAGATGTAGGGAGTGTAGCTGTGGAAAGAAAAGGGGGTTGAGTTGTTTGAAGGATTTTAAAATGATCAGCAGGCTAAAATGTAGACAAGGAATTCTCCAAGGAGACTTCCTATACTTTTGGAGACATCAGAGTGAAATCAGGCCCCAAATTCTGAACCTTCCAAGCTTGAAACATACACAAGTGAAAAGGACTGAGTAATAAAACTGGGTAACTAAAAAGTAGCTGCCTATGAGGAGCTTGTACACAGTTATGTTGGCTCAAATTTGGGCTCTAAAAGAGGGGTGAGAAGGCTGAAAATATAGAAACTGCTTCCACTGATAGGAGCAGGCAATTGCCAGCAGGGAAATACAGTAGCAGTATGGTAGAATGTTAAATCCCCAGTTCATAAGTGCTGATATATATGTTTAAGCCAAGCAGCAAACATTTGTATGTGAAATTGCATGTGGCCTTCCATCTTTCATTATGCATAGCCTGATAGAAGAAAGAATGTAAACACACATTTGGCAAGCAAGAAGGTCAATGTTATGTAGGTTTTCCTAATACAAAAGAGGAACTGGGATTTTGCTCCTGAAGAGCAAGTAAATCAAGAGTCATCTATACAGTAAAGGTGTGGTTTGAAAAAAAGTAACTTCAGCAGCATTCTGAACAGTTTTGAGGGGTGGCATAGGGCAGGGTTAAGGTAAATAAAATGAGATGTCTTTCCACTCAAGTGTGGATGTTAACAGTGCTTGGGAGCCAAATTTCAAATTAGAAGAAAATTATTTAGGGAACTAGTTGCAAGTGCAAATGTTATGAAGTTCAGAAACATGTAGGTCCATAAGTTAAGAACAAGAATGGAGTAATTAATAAAGACTGAGATAGGAGGTAGGGAAGGAGTAAGTACAAAGAGAGGGTGGTTAAGTTGGAAATTTCAGTCGTTAACAGTGGCTGCCTGTAGCCAGAGTGATACGCTAGGAATATTGCAGAAATGGAGTCAGATTTGGCAAAAATACAGCTGAAGGCAGGGAAAAAGATAATATCTCTGAGAGTGGGGAAAAGATAAGACTTTGGGGTATGTCTCTACGTTTCTCTTTTATGTGTTGTAAAATGAAAGCACCTTTTTCAAAAGGAAAATTCAAACCACTGATGGGGAAGGTGGAAGAGAAAGGAGACTCTGATCTTATATGATTTACCAGCTCTACTGAAACACTGTGCCTGAAAGAGCGGTATGCAGACCTATACAAGTGCATCAGATTCTCCAACTTATAAATATTCTATAAAAGATTTAAAAGAAAGCGTGTGGTGAGATGTTGCTAATGTAGGCAGAGGAAGTAATTTCTGACACATGCAAGAACATCGAGTAGCCAGTGTGCTTGTGTAATGTAATACTTAAAGCACAAAGGCATGGGGGGATGAGATGACATGGTAGGGCCCAAACTTGACATTTCATGCACAGAAGCCTCTCTGCAGCCCAGTGCCATGTGTAGCACTGCCTCTGCCACATCAGGTTCACACACAAGTATTAGATGACAAGCTGATTAAATAAGAAGGCCCGTTCCAAGAAGCACAAATAAGTAACTTCATAACAAAACCTCTGTCTTATTGGATTTAGTCTGAGTTAAAGAACAAAAAAAACAAACAACAACAGAGAAATAAGCAACGAAAGTCATTCTGGGATATATGTGAATAAATCTATGCCATCGCGCTGGGGAAATGAAAGCAGTGTGAACAGTTGCAGCCTGTGCGAACACAGGTACGTATATGCCATTAATTTAAATGCACTCCAGGATTCTGTCAACGGAGAGAAGAGAGGATAACTTACCCAGGAATGTTTACTGCAGAACAGTAACACTGATTATAAGTTATTTTAAAGTAATAAATTAATGGTGACCCTCTCTGCCAAAGTATGATTTATTACAAACTGATCTGCTATTTTGTATAACTGTTTTACATGCTAATTGCCGGTATAGTTGCCCAAGAATTAAAACATAAATATGATAGGGAGTGATTCATAGATGATGTCTAAAAGCAAAACCAAAAACCTCAAAATGTTACAGGCTTTTAGAACTAAAACATTTTAGTGCAAATCAGCAATATGGTGTATTGTCAAATTAATTATTTGAAAAGGAATATTTAGAATAAACATTGGAAAGGATCAGCAGGATAAAGGCTTTTGCTAAACATTCCTTATTTCATGTAAAATTATTTAACTCTTTTTCTTGCAAGCCATTTTTCATATTTTACTATTGTCGTCAAACTCCTGCAAGATCCAGTTTTATAAATACATTGTGTTCAATAGGTAGGAGGTTTGTTTTACATCTGTCATGATGTCGACAAAAGATGCTTAGTAATAAACGAGTAAATCGGCCTCCTTCTTGTTTTAAGCCTTTTAATACTACATGAGGAGTTGATTTGAAAATTATTATTTTAGGTGGATCTGATACAACAGCCATACACAAGGTGGTGTGACATTGAGATTTTTCATTGTTTGTAAGTTGCCAAATTTCAACCATTAAGATTAAAAATAACCTTTTTGGGTATGTGTTTTATCCTGGTTTGGTTGTAAGGATTCAGCAGCTACTTGAATTTAACGGTAGAAGTATTCCAGATTACATGTTAAACAAGCATACAAACGACAAAAACCCAACAACAACAAAACACATTTACAGTTGTTTCACCGAGAATCTCTAACAGCTACAGATTTTGAAATAGTGGAAGAAGTTCACTGGGGACGGTCTTAGGAATGTACCTGAAGCCTGCCCAAATAGCCAAAGAAAAATTTGCCAAGAAAATGCCAGGTCATGTATGCTTGCCTGAGAGTTCAGCTGGGAATCTGGCACCAAAGAGTGGGAGGAAGCGATTAAAAGTTGTTGGCATGCCTATATGCATAGAGCCGACTTAGAGCTGCATGGAAACTAATTCTGATGTTTGTGATATTTTAAGCACTGTGGATGTTCTTTTATCATAGAATCTAATGGCTTACTAAGGTATATAGTAAACTATGTATGTACCCACACCTTATCTGCTCAGCCTCAATTCTTGATACAGGAGGATGAATGCGGTTCTCTCTGCTATTTTTTTTTTCTTTTTTTTTTTTTTCCCCTCTTCACTCCTTGAATGATACAGGGAACTAACTTCACCTACCAGGTGTCCTACCCTCCCAACTTTTAGTATTGCTGCAAGCATTGTCTGGCTTTCCAACTAGGAGAAGGAAAAACTGAGTTGTGCAGTAGCCACTTACATGTACGTAAAGTGTAATTCTGATCCTCTGTTGTTTTTTTTGGCATTAATCTACCATATTCACTGAGACTGAGAAAAACTGCTGCCTCTGAGAGCCACTGATTTGGACAATTATCCAAAATCAGATTATAATAAATGGCAGTCTTAAGAATTTTGATTAACCTCTAAATAAATGTTACTTTGGAAAAACCCTGTCAAATGCATTAATGATAAGTTGTGAAGTAGTAGTAATTGCAAGCATGGTGTTATAGATAACATGGTTAATTGATACCACCCTCTCAAACTTGTGTAGCACATCAGCTGCCATGAAGCCGAAGTGATTATAATAGTATTTACAACAGTTTAAAAAACATCAGATAAGACATATAGAATGGAAACTCAAGAGTGCTTGTTACAATCATCTCACTTGGTCATTTCATGACTTTGGGCAAATATATTTTTAGTATATCTTGGCCATTAACAGTTCCAACTTTCTGAGGAGATAAGTATAGACTGATCTGGTCCAATTAGATTTTATGGGAATGTCATATGGTCCAAGATGAAGACTGTAATTAACTAAAGAAAGATGGGTACCCTTGCCCCTGCAACTTAGTGCTTGTTCTTTAGATGGCATTTGGATGACATTGCTGGGTTTTGGGATTGCTTCGCTCTCTTTCATTGTTGGTATCTGGTAATGCAGTATATATATATATATATATTTTTTTTTTTTCAATTGAGAATTTGCAAAAGAAATCTAGAAGGGTTCATTCTGCTCCATTCTTCTCTTTCACGAGAACATAGTTTCTTTCTTCATACCAAACACTTGGTAATATAAGGAATTTGTCTGAGGAGTTCAGCTGAGATTTGTGATAAGATGACTGCTTGCAAAGGAAGCAAAACTGTGTTTTTCTCCCATCGCCACAGAAGAGGCTGTTATTGTTCTTAGCTCATTACATCTCCAACTCTGAATAGCTGTGCTGTTTCACTGGAGCAATCTTGACAGTTAATAATGGTAGTAGAGTGTTCTGTAATACTCCTATTTGCACCTTCTAAGGAGAAAATGAAGAGATGAAAAAATTAAGCAGATACTCCAGGTAAAACACTGCACAAAAAGATAGGTGAATGTAGTGTGAGGTCGTCATTAAGAGTAGCAACCCCACTGCAAACAGGACTGGCATGCATCTAGTGGATGGGCACACCAGCTGTTATTTCCTTGCAGATACTTGAACCAGGGAAACCTACCTCTGTGTTCTCTGTTTGGCAACCACTTGCAAGAAGGTGGTGCGGAACTTGCCTAGCAGTTGCCTTTTTTCTCAGCAGACACAAGCGTACTTTTCTCAGGCAGCAGCTGCTCCGCAATGGGGGGACAAGGCGGGAGCAGGGGGCAGCCCCAGTACAGGCACTTGACACCCACAGCACGCTCCTCCAGGATCTGAACGCAGCAGGCAGAGCATGGGGCTGGTTACAGAGCCCCATAACAGTCTGTGTAAGGTGGAGGAATCAGCCAGGTCCCGGGATCGCAGAACTGGTGACAAGACTACAGCATATGACAAAGGGGAGTGGTAGGCCATCCGAAAGACAGAAGCAGGGCCTGGGAATAAAACATAGCTCATGCTAACCAAAGCTCTGGGCTGTGTTTAGATGGAGCTCCTGGGTCTCTCAGCAGGCCCCAGGTGAGGCTGGTCAGGACCATTAAAGGCTGTAAGTACAATTAGGGCCCTGACATATTCTTCCTGTCTCCTTCCCATATCAGCACTTCCAGTCACAGGTCAAAATATGCATCTGCCTAAGTCTTTTTTCCACATGATTATCATAGGAAACATTGTGTTTAGGGATGAGTTCAGGTTGAGGTTACAAATGTTAAGTGGCAAACACATGCTTGTCTCGCAGGTGTTTTCATAGAAATGCAGTATTTATCATACATGCAGACTTGAGGGAAGATGCTATGGCTTTGGTGTTTGTTTACTTTTTTTTTTTTTTTAATTTTATTTTTGTGAGATGTGGGGTGGTGGCGAATGGGGGAAGGAATGGCATGCATTTGGTAAAGAGTCCTCACTCCACCTTGTTGCATGCATGGCTGCAATGTTTAGGTATATGTTCACCTCATCAGTAAATTAGGAGCAACTAAGATGTGTGTTGATATTATAATTGTACAACTTTGTGAAGCCAGAGGGAGGTTTGTTTCAGCAAGATGGAGATACCAGCAGAATGAAAAACTGAGACATGTAGCAGACAACCAGTACCAGCCCTTCCATCATAAATTCCCAGCACATCAGTAAAGGTGCAAGGATTAATTTTGGAGGGAATTTTTTGGCCATAGCACTCAGAAAACAACAACTGAGTAAGAAAAAGGAAGAAGGAGTGGGCATGTATGTTTCAACAATGGTAGACAAAGAGCGTCTCCCAGGATGGAGCACCAAAAAGTGACTCTTCACACAGGTAACTCCTGCACCTGTAGCTGACCATCCTGTACCTTTAATGGGCAGTGCAATTCCATTGTTGTGGAAATATAGGTATTCCATGACTTGGATAAAAAGTGTAAACTGCTTCTTTGCTGCGGCCTACAGTGATGAGAGTAGAGACCAATGGTCAGCCATGCCTGAAGTGGGCTTTCAGCTTCTGATTTCTCTCTGTCTTACTTCTTGGCGTCCCAGGTGGCACAACCGTCAATTTCTGTACGTCAGCCAGGCCAATCATTTGATACGACTCCTAGTATAGAGCAATGAGGGGCAGCAGGGTGAGAGGAAAGCTATCAAGTACGAATTTGATCTGCTGAAGTACGTCTTGGATATACCCACTCCTGTCCCACATGAATTAGGGAGTTTAGAGTGACGGATTTGACCCACTTGGTTCAGCGAATGCAAACCTGGAGCTACCAAAGAAATGTAACCATAGCTGTGAGGGCTTCAGAGCTCCATTCTCTGTCCCTGAGATCACAGGTTATGAAATCTAATAGGACATCTGTTCAGGAAAGAAGTAACTTCAGCTTAGCTTCCTTCTGTAGATGGTCTATGCAAAGGCTGTAGGTGTAGCTACTTGAGAAACAGAGTTGGAATGCTCTTGGGAAAATCAGCTGAGACTAAATCCTCAGGCAGGAGAATATGCTTTGTAGGTGCTATGTCTTCAGAGAGACAATTTGCTGGTTAATGCAAATATTTTGCTAGGTGATTCTGCCATCTTAATCCGGTTAATAGTATAAAGCCATAAGGTTGATTTCTGACCACCTACTTTGGCATGTTCTCGTTCATTTTCAAATGAAAATTAATAGTGTTGCACACTTCACCACTCTGGTAAGAGTAAAATACCACTATTTAAACCATAAGTATAGTTAAAATATAGAGAAATGAGGGCACTGTTTTTTCACTAGGCTGCCTTGAATGACTTTTTGGTAACCTTGTGTACAAGCAGTTCATAATTTCAAACTTCTTTTTAAGTAGCATGGATTTTTAAGGAGCATAGGATTTCTTCAAATTAAACCTATCTTGCTTCCAGAAAAAAAAAAAAGAAAAGAAAAAAAAAAAGAGCAAATAACAGAAAAGCCAAAATCTCCAATAGGAAGCAGGGCTGCTCTGTGAACACTAATGTGTTCCTACCACTTTTGTCAATTATTTGAATTTGTTTTCCGGTATTAAAGCTGGCATGAAGGACTACTTTACGGTGAATAAAGTCTTCAGTCTTAAATGTGAAGAACAATTTTTTAAGTTAAAGTTTTTCTTTTGAGAGTTGTCCAAAGCTTCATTCCATGACTTCTTCCTTAAGCTACGGCTGCATAAATCAGGCCTAAAGCATACCTGTTTACACAGCTGTGCCAGGGGAATAGTACAGGAACTTCACCTTGCCAAGGGAAGGATTGCTCTGTGGCAAAGATCGGTTCCCTCTCTCATTCCTAGCTTCTTTCTCAAAGTGGAGGAGTAATAACATGTGTCCTAAGAGCAGAAAATGGGACAATGCTCCTGACTGATCAACAGTGATTTTCATAGCTGACTGAGAATAAACCTCAAGGAAATTCAGAAAAGGTGTTTTTCCTTTTTTCCTTTTTTTTTTTTTTTTTTTTTTTGAGAGGGGGAGGGAAGAGGGGTGGTCGTGGTGGAAAGGAGACAGCATCTCATCTCTTTGAGAGTTTTTGAATGTAAGATTACTAACAGGAAACTTTATACACAATTCCATCCATTTTTCCCAGTCATTTTCCATGCACCCATCCTCAGCCAACACAACTGGCATCACTCCCACTGAACAGACACTAATTTACAGCAGCTGAGGTCCTGGATCTTATGTTACTTTCATATTCATATACTATAGTCTGGGAAATGTCAATAAAGCATGCAGGTTTTGAAATGCATAAGATACATGACCACAACATAACTATTTTACATATGGACTTGAAACAGAACTGTTACTTACGGCTGGCATACTATGATATGCTTTCTTTAAGGCCCTATCTTATGCTGCAGCTCACTTGACCTAAATTCTGCTGCAGTTTCTTCTTGCAAAAGACTGAAAATTCAGGCAGTGCTGCAAGTAAATTAGAAAAACGGAAGTTTTTACCAAAAACTTCATCATATGTTGCCTCCTATTTGTTTTATGCCAAACTTAATTTTCTATTTTTAAGTGAATTCAGTATTGGTACCAGGAATATAATGTTGATACTAAGAGTTGTGAACACAATAAACAGAAAGTTTGGGGAGTAGGTATGGGGAAATTGAAATGTATTGAATATGGGAAGAATGGAAGATGGTCTTTGAAGCAGAGATTAGGATAACAACCATCTGTGAAATACTTAGCATCACAGACCATTTAAATAACGTCTATCAAGTTTTCTGGTTTAATTACCAATTTGAATAAAGGGGGCAATTCATGCCTGTTAGAGCCATTGCATTAGGCTACCCAGGCAAACTGCAGACTCGGGCATGTATCTGCTTGAATTTATTTTCATTAATATCTGGAAGATTTTCTATGCCACTAAATGGGAAAAAAAAATCCACCACCACCACCACCACCAAAAAAAATAATAGTAAAAAACCCACCATCTTATTCTAGTTTTAAAAATGACAGTCTGCATCCTGCAGTGTGTGTCTGCAGCAGTGGGTGGATTCTCTGGCAAATTTAATTGCCACGGAATCACACAGGGCCCTGACTATTACCAAATGGTGTGTGATAAACAAACACAGAAACTTATTTTACTAAAATATTCTCTTCATTTAGTATTTAAATGCACTAGAAGTGGCCTTTTGAAAAACGTAGGTCATGGAGCAACAATTGCTCTTGGAGTCTCTGGATTGCTTCATTGTTTATTTAACTTGACAGCAAACTAGCTTCAGTTTCACAATTTAGATCATTTATTTTTATGGTCAAAATGTTTGTACAGTAGCAAAATGGTTTAGTGTATCTCTGCAATGGAATAGTGCCTCATTTTGCAGCTGCTCTGGCTTTCTTTAGTTCAGGCTTCATGCAGAGTGGGTGCTTTGGGAACCTGGCAAACTGTTAAATCAGCCTTGTGCTAGCCAGCAATGCTTTCCCTGTTGTGCCAGGAGTACTGTGCCCACAATGGGAAAACCTTGGGAAGCTCATTTAAGGACCACTTTCTAGTGTTTCAGGTAATTCTAAGGGGAGAAAGAGAGATATTATGTGATTTCTCTTGAATAAAAGAGGATACAGATACAAAGGTACAATTCAAGAGCCTCCTAAAGGAAAGAAAAGACAACACTATTAATGTGCTGGTGGTATTTTTTATGTTATACAGAAGTGCTTCAGTGAACAGAAAGAAAATTCGTTAGTAATGTCAACATTTAACACTTATAGAGACTTTATAGAATCCTAGAATGGTTTGGGTTGGAAGGGACCCTAAAGCCCACCTAGTGCCACCCCCTGCCATGGGCAGGGACACCTCCCACCAGCCCAGGCTGCCCCCAGCCCCATCCAGCCTGGCCTTGGGCACTGCCAGGGATGGGGCAGCCACAGCTCCTCTGGGCAGCCTGGGCCTCTCCACCCTGAGTGAAGGATTTCTTCTGAATCTCTAATCTAAATCTCCTCTCCCATAATTTAATATCATTCCCCCTTGTCCTACCACTATCTGTCCATGTGTTAATGTCTTAATGTGGGGCAGTCAGTAATGGACCTTATCTCAATCTTTATTACTCTTCTTCACTGTGATGTCTGTGAAGACCTCGGATACTTTTGATTTGCATTCACAGCATCTTTCTGATACTAGTAAGTAATAAATAATAAATCATACAGAAAAATAACATCTCCCCCTCTAGTACAATTCCACTAAAGTGCTTAGAGAGTATGAGAAGTACACAAAGAAGGACAAAAGGAAGGCTACTTGCAGCTGCCTTGTTGGAAGACATCTTGTTTTCTATCTACAGCTCAAGATTTCATGACCTAGGACATTACCTCAGAAAGTCAAACTCCTCTCAAGAACCAGGAGTCTGAGTAGCAGTGGATATCTAGAACAGAGAAGGACACCTTTGTGGTGGCCCTTGTCTCTGCTAGCTTCTCTGAAGTGAGCACAGCTTTTTTGATACCTTTGGGTATAGTCAGTGGCAAGAGGACAAACCAGCTGAAGCAGCAGCAAATATTTGGATTTCTGGTGCTTCACGCATGGCATACCACCCATACTGGCAGTGAAGGGAGGATGACGCCATGTGCAGCTCACAAAAAGACAGGTTTTGGTTCCATGGATCTGGATGCCAGGTACTTGGCTCACACTGGAGGCGCGTGAATTTTGGATATTGTTATATATCTATAGAAAATATTATAGTAATAAAAAACATTAAATTATTTGAAAACTAGTTTTCATCACTTTTCCTGTGCTCCACAGCATAAGAGGGTTGTAGCATTGGCAAAAATACCAGCTTGGCCACAGGTAACTTCTCCCTTGTTGTAAATTCTTTGCTTGTTCAAGCTATGCATGCATGCCAAAGCATGGTGTGACTTTTTTTTTCTTTTTTTTTTCCATATTACATTGGATGATTTTTTTTTTCCTCTAAGAGCTCTGCAAGATTGACATTATCCTGTAGCAGTGTCACAGCCTGCAGTCGCTTAATGCCTCTTCTTGTGAGGCCGGGATTCCACGCCCAAGTGCATTTAGTAGGTCAGTACAGTAATTTTGAATGTCTTTCTTTCAGTCTTTTGCCATCTTCAATTATACCTTTCCACCCTACTATTTGTGTAATTTTCTTCTGTCTGAAGTCTCTTTACTGTTGTTCTCTATTGCACAGCGTGACAAATTACCCATCAAGCCGTATCTTTTCAGCCCAGAAATGTGCAGTAACACAGAGTCATGGCATTATCACATGTTGTGCACTTTATTTCCTCACAGTTCATTCAAGTGTGTCACTTTATTTTCCTGCTTCCTTTTGTCATCATGAAGATTAACTGTTTTATTCTCCCTAAACTTTAGAAACAATTAGAAATGCATTACACTGTAAGCCCAGAGCAACACCTAGACAAACCTACGCAACTTATGCTTTCCCTGCATGGCAAAATTATTCTCTGTGACTCTGAGTCTTTGCAGAAGCCAGAGCTTTCATCCTTATTATACAGCTGAGTAACCCTGGCTGTGGGCAAAAGAATTATCTGTAGCCCCTGGCCACCAACCAAATTAACTGTGGGACACCATTCACTTTGACAGCATGCTCTCGCTTCTCCTGGGAGTTATGAAACTCTCTGGGTCTCGTGTGTACTATGCCCAGAGTCCTCCTCTCTCTCGCTCTCTCTTTAATTCAAGATAAATACCAGTAATTGTACAGCTTGTGCTGAGATATCTCCCAGGCATTGCAAGTATATGTTAGAAAAATCAATCGGAATAGCTCAGGGCTAGTCAACAGGAATAGTCAACAGGGCTACAGCTGGTCTATAAAACACATCCTTAGAAAACGTGATTAAGATGATATAGAGAAGGTTTGTTATTAGTGGCATTATTTAGAAGAGCACCAGTCTTCTCTCATTAGTATCCCAAGGGAACCAGGCAGCAGTTAGGGGTCTGGCAGCTCCTGCAGCATTAATGTCTGAAGAGACTCACAGAAGTAAATTCAAAGCTTTCCTCAAACTGTATCTGAGATGTGAGGCAGAGTCTTTAAACAAACATGCCTAGTTCTTCTATACAAGCTATTTCATAATTCATTAGTATGAATGGTCGATGGGAGAGAAAGCACTTCTGTAAAACAGGCAAGAGGGATTAGGAATTAGCTAAACCTGTGGGATTGAATTTTCTTAGAGAAAACAGTAGAGACTTTCAGATTAACAAAATGCTGACTATTCAATACTGTTCCATTTTATAATTTCTTAAAATGCTTATACCTCGGAAAGGATGAGAGCAGCATATAACAAGCTGAAAGTGTTTTGGTGCCAAGGATGCCAAGGGCCATTTGCAGATTTGTGTTCATGGTCCTGTAACTTGAAGAGTGGCAGCTGCTAAGAGACCAGGCTTGAGATGTGCTGGAGGAGCTGAGGACTAGCAATAGTATACACATAGATTAGGCAGCAATCCCAAATCTAAATTAACCTAATCCAAAACACAGTTTCTGTTCCACCTGCTGCAGCATTTTGCCATATACTTCTTGCTATTTGCTTACACCGTAATATAACAAGCTCTTCATGTTGTCCGTTAAAAAATCTCTTGCATCGGTTAGCAGCACACACAATTTAATTTGGATTTTTTTTTCTTCAAGCATATATTTGCAGGCACAATGGCTAGATTAATATACAAAAGAATATGTATTAAAGTTTTATAAAAAGCCTGACTTTTAAATGAAAGACGAAAATATTTTTACTACAGTTTTTGTAACTTTTTGTGAAAACTCTAAAAATTGCTTTAAATGGGACTAGAAGCTCAGGCTGTTGCAGTTCATTTACTTTGTAATGCTCTCTAATTAATTTACTTTAGAGTGTCAGGTAATAGAAAATCCAGCTCCAGTGTAATTTCTCCATATATAACCCTTATGGAAAATTGTTACTACAGCTGATAAACAGAATTATACAAGCTTTGTCACACAAATCACATTATAAAAGGTTCCAAAAAACTTGACAATGTTGACAGTTGTTTTCAGCAAATGGCTGCTTTACTGTAGCACTGTCAATGTTGATGTCCTTGTGCACATGTAAAAGAGCAATGTGATTAAGGCAAGCTTGTCCATGCTAGATATGAGCCAAGTTTTCAATCTCCTCATGGCACTGAAAGATTGCTCAGCTGTTGCAGATAAGGCAAGAATAGCTAGCAGATTTCTGCCATTAAAAAATAAATAAATAAATAAATAAAATCCTTCTCTTTGGGCATGCATCTATAGGAATTTGTAACATCTGCTACTGACCTTAAGTTCTAGTTAAGAAGAGCTCATATTTGTAACTCAAATTGATATTACTCAGTTTAGATGATGTACTTCCAAGGAGATTACTGAAGTATCTTTGTAAGAATGGATTTATCTAGACAGCAGTCTAAAGTGTGATACACTTTCATAAAGTGGTGAATTATCACCATTCCTCTCGTGCCAATTACCACTGCAATTTACGTCCACCTTATGTTGAACGTAATTTGCATAAATAATTTATATTGTCTTTTGCTCTGAGACTGTTTCATATTTATATATGAAAATCATGCACGTGCCCTACCTAGAACATCAGTCATCCTTTCCATACTTTTTTTCTCTCTATCAAGTAGATGAGAGGAGTGGAAAACTCAGTTCTTTAGCCAAAACTTTGTCAAGGGAAATGGGCCTGAGTTAACACAGTCATATCCTCCATCCTATTGACCCTGAATTCTTTATGCAAGATGTCAAAGCCATGGGACTCAGCAGATTTGTTGTCATGTCTGGGTGTGGAAATAATGGGAAGAAGCCAATTTCAACAGCATAATCTTAAAACAAACCCATGGGGATTTTCTCATATAAATTAATGTAGACTTTGTCAGTCTAAACATGCTCAGATTTCCACTTTGTATCTACTAAAAACTGTTTTGAAAAGCCTGGGTTTCTGACAAGAGCCTGGAGGAGAGGAGGGAGTGGATTTTGGGTTGGCTGAGGGTGACCAGCTACGTGTTTCCCAAAACTTCCAGTATGATGCTGCAAATCTTGGAATGTCACAGATGGTTCTATGACTTCCTGAGATGATGTGGAAGAATCTGTGAACTGAAGCTATCTGTTAATGACTCTTTCTGACAAGCTTGTACAGTGACAGAGTGTGGTACTAAAGGGCAGCATTTCATAGTCTTTAATTATGAAACCATCCTTTCTCTTCTTGCAACCCAGTGACACGTTCTCTGTTCTCAACTAAACCCTGAAACAAACATCTCAGACAAAAGTCCCCTTCAGTAATAAATCCCAATTGAAGCCTAGGAAATGATCCACTCAGTGCACTGAATGAGGCAGAAGTCTGATAGAAGAAGGGACTTGTGATAAGATATTGAAAGAACATGGCATAATACCTACAACCAAGGGGAAGAAGAAAATTTAAAGATACACTCCTGACCCTAATACTGGTATTTTCCTGCATTTTAAGACTTAGTGTTGTCAAGCAAACGTCTTGAATAAAATATACAAAAAAATAATCTTATTCTAAGAAATTATGGGCAGCCTTAACTATGGGCAGCACTGCCTATATCTCCTCTACTTAGTAATTACTTAGTAATTACCAAGTTTAAAATAAAAGTTATGGTGTATGATAATAAAGTAAAATACAGCATAAAATGATAAAAACTGTAACAAACAGAGCTCTTGACAGAAACACTTATTAGTTTTGCATTTCACATCACTTGGGTAAAATGAGGTGCCGTAATAAAAGATACACTGTGGAAGACATCCTTGTTTTGATGCCACCCTGTGAAATTCAGGGTGACAATACACTTCTCCCTTCCCGCAGTCTCAGATAAGGTTTTGTACCCAGGCACTCTGGACTCAGGGAGTAGCCGTAAGACTCATGTTCTGTCATTCTCAGACTCTGGTTGAAAACCTAAATCTCATAAATGAAGGGCTGTAATTATCAGCTAGTAAATCTTTGTACCAGTGGTTATTCTTTAAGGTCAATTAGAGTGAAGAACATTTCAATCTCAGTGTATTACAAAGGAAAATCTTTCATGCAGAATTGATGAAGCAGGAATGCTTCTCGCTGCAGTGGTCCGCTCTCTGCTTTTTGTGCTCCTCTAGTACAGCTGCATGCATGAGCAGGCTGACTTTACTTTGAAAATCTTAAGCCGCATTCTTCAGAACAGTTGCTTGGTGTTGGTCAGATTTCTCTACAGCCCTTTTTTCCATTTAGAGCCACCGAGGCTGACACATAGTTTCCAAGAACTTCAGCATGTCTTGTGTCTCCTGAATCCCAAATATTTCTCAAGTGGCTAGCAAAAGAATATCCAGATAATCTTTAGACTTGTAATACAAGCTTTGGGAAGAAAACCAGACAGCTCTGAAAATACGAAGTAAAGAAATTATATCATTTTTTGTTAACTTGGTGTCTTTGTTACATGTATAGTGTCATTGTTGCGCTTAGAGCATTCGTCAGATCTAATGATGCTGTGAAATCCCACTAAATCTAACACTAATAACAGCTTTTGCTGGTCAGACTGTAAATGATATTGCATGATGATTCATTTGAAAAAGCAATAATGTAGCTTGAAAAATAAAAGATGAGCAATAAGCTGAAACAAAAGAGCTAGTTGCCTTTCCCCCAGCAATACTTCTTCATTCCTGACCTAGGCTTACTTTTTTTTTTTTTTCCCTTCTTTAAGCATTCTTTACATTATGTACTAAAAATAAAAGCATTCAAGGTTCGAACTTTAAGTCCCAAATTACTGCCTTTCAGATTCTTTATTATCCTTTCAGACATCTAAAAAAAAAAAAAATAGGTCAAAGCAACACTGCATAATTTGGAAAGTTAACAAAATGTTGTTTATGGAACAAAAAAGTAAGTAGATATAATTACAATAACCTTTAAATGCATTGTTTCCCTTCCATTGTCAATTAAAAACGTTAAAGAACCAAAGTTCTACAAAAAGTTTTTTTTTTTTTTCCTTTTTAAAGTATTTATTTATTTATTTATTTATTGTTGCCTTCTCTCAGTAAGATTGAGGGAGAAAACAGCTCTGAGTCACATGACATGAAGTCCACCTGGGTCTCTGGCTTCTTTCCAGCAATACGAGTGAGCTCTGGCTCACAGCCTGAGCACAGCCTGGCTCAGAACCTTTTGTCCTCTTGTGAAACATCATGCCTAGGTACGACAGGGAAGGTGAGCACTGAAGACTGACTCACAGCAACTGTGGGTACAAGCACACATCACAATAAATAATGTCCTGATCCTGTAGCAGCTTTGTCCAGGCAAAAACTCCCCTTTCTGTTCTCAGCTTTACCTCAGTCAGCCAAAAATATTTTTGCTCTTGAATTTCGGTATTTTCCTGAGCTTTAACTTTCTGAATATTCAAGGTCAAGCAGCTAACAGACATAACATTGATAGCACTCGATAATGAATAAACAATGTGCAAAGAAAAAAGGAAATATTTATTTGCTTGCCATAGCTGAAAACAGTGAAGGAGAAAACATTCAAGAATTTGTGGCCACAACTGATAACTGAGCCAAACTTCTCTTTGTTTTTCTACTTCTTGTGTACTAGATAAACTGTGTTTCCCAAGCTTCGGGACAAATCTCTTTATGTATTTTGGGATGGAATCTATGCCCTGCAATACAGAGCAAAGGAAAGAGGTCACTGGAGCTGTCTGCACAAGGCTAGGATAGATATTGCCACCTCTGAAGCTCATTTCCACTAGCAAAAGCCACAGGGATGTTGGAAAAGCAGATAGGCTGTTGCTGGTGTTTTGAACCTAATGGCTAAAAATGGTTTCTCACCTGATAAATGGCAAGCTTAGACTCAAAACTTTAAGCTCTTTCACAGTCAGTGGCAGGAGATGGACACCATCACAGTGCCTATTTAGAATAGATGAACCTGTCCCTACAGCTGTCCACCAGTCCTGTGACTGTCCAGCAAGTCCAGACAGCTTGCTTAGGTGAGGTGGCCAGATTCCAGGTGGCTAAAGTCAGATGCTGTCTGGCCTTTTCACTAGTGGTACCAAAGGTTTTTACTGAAAGTTTGAGTACACTCACAACTACCACACCCTGTCATGCTATGGGTATATCTTGTAGATACTGTCCATGACTCCTCTTTCCTATGGCTTTAGGACTTCTGTAATTAAGCCTATTCTGCATTTCTACAGATGTTTCACTTTTCCATCATTGGTGCTCTTACTTTAAGGCTTAATACTAAGTTCAGAAAATTTGCATGATGTATTTTGAATTATAAATGCAGAAAATCTGCATGATGTATTTTGAACTACATTTTAAGATTTTCATCAGACAGGCACAGACACATGCAAACACTGTAAATAATTGAAATTAGTCAACTATACTTCCCGTTCTACACACCCTGAACAAAAACACACACACACACAAGTAATATAGAGTCTAATATAATGTCTATAATATAGACAACCTAGGTTTCTACAGCACAACAGTCTTACAAATGACAAATGTGTCGGACAACCAACCTCCGGTCTTTTGTCAAATGTGGAAGGTCTGATAGTTATTCTACAAGTTTTAATCTAGGTATGTTTGTAAATCCATTTCCAGAACATATTACTTCCATTCAGTGTTATACACCAAAATAAAATGAAGACAGAAAAAGAACCCGATATAGGCCAGAACCACCTATACATACATATTTGAACAATATAGGCCTAATATTGATTCTAAATATTCTAAATATTCTAAAAAATGATTGGTAAAGATGGATGTTGTTAGACTTAGCAACTGCTAAATGGATATTCCAAAGTGAAAGAAAGAGGATCTGAAGATGTTCTTTTTCAGGCTGAAGAAATGTTTTGCACACATTCAAGAAATCTTTATGACACTGATAAGGTAGATTTGTTGTCTGTCAAAAGTGAATGAACTACGTGACCACTAAACCAATGTGTTGTGGACATGTCATGTGTAGATTCACTATGGTATTAATTTTGAGAGCCCAGGATGCATCATTCTTTCCCAAAAAGATCAAGGAAAATGTGGTGAGTTTTCAGGATAACTCCTGAGGAACAGATGGAGGAGCAGATCTTCTTGCTGGTATTGTTTGGTAGGGTATGAGAAAATGCTCTTTCTAAAACAACTCTTTGAATGAGTGTGAGAGTATGTGCCGCTAGTGGAAATAATGAAGTAACTAATAAAAAATACCATTTTGTTTTTAAGAGGAAGCTGGATGTGAAACTTGTTTCCCAAATTTGTAAGGAAATCAGAAGTATCAATTTTTAGGCAAATTTTCAATGTTTTCTTTCTCTCAACTGATTCATTTAAATCTTGAGATAACACAGTTGTGGTCTGTGTAGGAAAATTATTTACTATGGAAGGCAGTATTTCAGTCCTTGAAGTGTATGTCTGCTCCCCACCTGAAGATCTGGGGGTGCAATCAAGCAAAAACGTGTCCGTTAGGCACCAAATACTGAATATTGCAAGTTCTCCAGAGACAACCTGGGTTTTGTGTATGTGTGCGTGAGCACATGCCCTTGCGAACTCGTGCATTTGTTGTACCTGCGTTTATTTATGTGGTTGCATAATTAATTGGCTCTGTGGTTCCTCAGAAACCTAATTGTGCTTGAAATAGGCAGGAGCTTATTCACAGGAAGAATTTAAGGAGCTTTCTTCCTCAAGTATTCCCTTTTTCACATGCTACTCGCCAGATGTATAAAGCAGTTCCAGAACTATTACACAGCCTAGCACAATGGGCAGGCTTTGCTGGTGCCAACTTCCCTGAATATCTTGACTGCACTCAGATGAAGACAATACCCCTTGGCGGGGGTATCAGAGGGTGCACTGGAGCCAAAGCTAGCTGTGTTTGTACCTGCAAAATATCTCCATGGTGAGATATTTTGAGATCTTCATTTTGGGCTGTCAGGGATGTTTTGTGTTGGAAGGCAGCAGGGGCAAAAAATGCTTGCAGCCCTGTGGGAGTGATGGGAGAGAGGTTTTGGGGACAGAGCTGCAGAGCACAAAGCACTGCTGATTCCTGGCATTTATCAGGGCTGGGGTAGCTCTGTGCTCTGTTCAGGGGTACTCGTGTCTATCTGCCCCTCGATGCTTTTCAGAGTGGCTACACACTTACGCCCTGCTGTAGCAGCTTTGTTAGGGAAAGGAAAAAGAACACAACAACAACAAAAAAAAACACTTCAGCACCAGGAATGGGGGCTGATCACCATACTGGTGATGGTGTGACGCTTAATGACGCTGTCTTGGCTCCGATGTGTGGCTTCAGGGGACTACATCCAAGTCAGAATTCAGCCCATTTTAGGACCAGAGACAAGTCATTTAGTTCAATTCCAGCTGATGGAAAATTAAAGAAAATGCAGAGCTGAGTCCCTTGACCTTAACTGAATCTCTTGACTCATCGCTGGTCCCCTCTGCAGGCAAAAGAGCTCGCTGAGGTCAATAGTCACACAGCACGTGTCTTGCCTTTCATGCAAACAGATCTGGTGCTTTTCTGATCTATGTAAATCGATCTCCAGCAGCAGACAGCAAAGTGCCCTACAGATGCCTGAAGTAATAACAACAACACAGAGTGGTTTTATGAGTTAATAGGTGAGTGAATAATAAGCACCAGAAGGATTATGGTGGAACACTAACCTTAAGTCATTTGCTTGTGACCTCAGAAAGAGGTGTTATATCTGTGTTTAACTCCTTGTTTTTCCCCATGTGTAGCAGATCGGAACAGACATTTCTGAGGCATCAAGCCCTCCCTGCCTCCTTATACTTTTGTATTTATTTTGCAGCTGGGGATCAATGTGAACTGATGTGCTTTCTCCTGAGCGCTGCTGTTACTTCCATCTTCATTATCCATACGCAGAGCATCACAGGGAGTGGTGGGTTCCAGTGCTCCAGGTTTGGTGCAGCAAGTTAGCATTATCTACCTTCAAATGCCTGCCTTACAAAAAGGTGAAATTCTACCAAAAGGAATAGAGATTTTTTTTTTAATTTTCTGAAATTTCTGATGATTAATTTGTTGTTATTGTTGTTAAAGTTGGCATGCTACAATTTTCTCTTTGTTGGCAATTCAAGACCTTATGTCTTCAGTTAAGATTTCAAAGGGACAGAGGGAACAACAGCTAGGGAGAATCGGGCAACCTTGCTGGTTTGGATAAGATAACCAATTACACGTCACACTAAACATTTTTTCCACTTTCTAATTTTTTAACATAGGTAACCTTTCGGAACATCTTCATATATAATAAATTTGCTTTTTTTCTCCTTTCCCTGTGAATCTCCATTAAGAAGACGTAATGCACATACTGTCTTAGTGCCTGCTATAAAACTCACTGAAGCCTATGGAAGGATATCCATGCATCTCACTACAATGTGGTTTGAAAGAATCCTGTGTGAAGAGCATTTTTTATGGCTCTACAACACAAACATCCTTTGGTTTTAATGGAAGCTTTGCTGATCTAAAGTAAGGTGTTTTATTAGTCTGTAGCCTAATGCGTTTTGTTAATGAGAGTACAATTCAGCATGTCTGTTGTTGAATCTAAAAAGTATATCTATTTTGAACTGTGGTAGGTAGCACTTGACAGGAAAAAATCAAATTCTCAATCAACAACAAAACTTGCATTCTTTGCATGGCGGTGCTAATGTTTTTAATTTAAACCAATCAGCTGTTTGTCATAGCAGGAACCATTTCAAAGTAAGACTTTCTTAAAGTCTTTTTTTTTCTTCCTTTTTTTTTTTTTTTTTTTTTTTTTTTCCTGTAAGGATCAGGCACAGTTTTGAAAGCCAGGAACTAAAACCTGATATCCCAGTTCTTCAGACATATGTGTAAGCTAAAGTAGTTGCAGTGGATCACGAGCATTGCTTCCTGCAATGGCATTACTGAGGAAGATAGGCATGTTCAGGACTGGCCCATGGCATTTAGTTTGTTCTTGCAATCCCAAGTATGAAAAATCATTGAAAGTGCCTTTTTGATTTTATTACGGAAATGAGATTGGACAGTCTTCATCTGGCACAAAAAAAAAAAAAAAGTGGCAAGATTCCTTGTTTCTCCTGATCTCTGCTCATGTAAGTATAGAAATTTGAAATCAAGCCATGCACACTGTTGCCAGTTGTTTTAAGGCCACCACATTTACGCCTCTAAAAGAAAACCTTTAAAAGAGTCATTATAATTATAGACAGCAGCCTTGTTATTTAATTACATCCCAGTGTAGCCTCTGCAACTCAAAAAGTTTACAGGCAGTTTAAGAACTGAGAAGTTAAATGTATTTTAAAATGTGTACACTGTGGTACTTCTGAATAATTCTTTGCTACTGCTCAGTGCCAGCTCAGAATTTCACACCCTTGAACAGATTGACTGGTTTGGCTTGTGTAATAGGTACCCTGCTATCCTGGACTACTTGGTGGGTGGGTGGAGATGGGTGCTTTTGGAAATGCCAATTGATAGCTAACCATAACAAGTCAGAGCTATGTGTGAGTTGAGAAGGTAGAAACATCTATCTTAAGTAAAATGGATCTACTGAGATATCTAGGAGGAACCATAATACTAGAAAGGATGCTTTACAAATCAGCCAAGACCAGTTTTCGCATCCATTGGCAAGGTTTCTGATAGGGCTTTTGGGGTGCAGACATATGGATACTCACGTTGGTCAGCTAAAGCTACCGGTTAACCAGTCCTGTGTGATGCTGCGCTGGGGGCACAGCTTTCATAGGAGGTCGTTCTTTGGGACAGTAGTGTGTTGCCTTTTATGCTTTTGCTTTCTGAACAGGAAAGAAAGGCATGTCAGAAGTCTAAAAATGGGGAATTTTAATTCAAAGACTCCACATAATACCGCCCTCAAAATACTTATTCCCAAGGTGTAAACTGCTGAGAAAAGACTACCATCTTTGAATCACTTATGCATACTATAACACATTAAATAAGACTTGGTGGACTTTTGTCTTTATATTCATAGAGAAAACATCGACCAATATCTCATATTTTTTAAGGATCAACTAAGTAGATTTTTTTTCCTTGCCTTCCAAAAAACATCAAAACAAAATGACTGCGTTTCAAATTGTTTCTTATGTATGGAACACTCTTAGTATTGCTCTATATACTTAGCAGCATCTTTGTCTTGGAGTTATTACAATATTCAGTGGCTGAGAAACTTGAAGACAAGCTTCACTTTCAGCTTAATGAGCTGACTTCTGTCAAAGTCACCTTAGCCCAGCAGGTCTGGTCAGAAACATCTGAAATCCTCCCAGGTCTCAGGAAGACAGGCTGATTGAGATCATATAGGGCACTGCTGGCAGCACACAGCACATTCCTGGGTTTACAGGCCCTACATGATATTTCAGACAGCTCTTGTTTCTGCGGCTCTGACCTGTTGCTGAGAGTCAAGCCACTATGTAAACAAGAAGGACTTCAAACTCACAGTGTGCTGCTTTCCAGAGCAAGTGGTCATTTGTTCCAGTTTCCCATGACCACATTACTGCTTGGGTCTGCTGTTCAGAAAAATACGTCAATTTGCAGCATTAATGCTACGCAGGGAAGAGGGGTTGGAAATACAGACTACACTAGTACATATTATTAAACGTGCCAAGAGGATAATGTTACCTTATCCCCAGTTTCAGCACTTTAAAACACTCTTCTTATTAAAATTAAAAAAAAAAAAAGTCCAAACATTCAAACTTGTGTAGCCAAAATCTAACTTAGGAAATACCTCATTTAGCTATTAGCAAGAAGATCTGACTTTTAATCTCCATCTGTGATACCAGTTTCTGTATTGATATTATTCAAAATCATTTATTTTTCATTGCATTTATAACTCCATCCAGAAAGAAAAAGGAAAAGCAATATCAGAGGGTGATTTACATTACACTGGGTTTTACTGCAGCTTGGCATTGTGAATGAATCATTGCAGTACTTGAAAAGTACATAAGGAAAAAGACAGTTTTTAATTTGCTGAAGAAAGTATTCTGACATGGTGATAAGTGAGGTAACCAAAAATCATGGCTTAAAAACATTCTGAATGATTGCTGTTTCAGCTGTCCCAATCCACAAGATGGTATTAAAGCAGACTGGTAGTGAAAGACACTCACAGCCTTTTTCTTTCTGAGAATATTAACTCCCACTTGCTGACTGTTACAGGGAATTAATGTGGACATTTCCAGTCGTGTGCATTAGTGCAGCTTTTATTTGCAGAATCAGAGGTTCATATTTAGTAATGTGCAGCATAAACTAGAGACCATTCTGGCTTCTTTAATTCATGTGTAAATCCAAGGCAAGTACTCTGAAGTTGGTGAGGTTTCTTCAGATTTGTGTCTCTGTTGCTAAAAATAGAGCCCAATGGTCTATTTTTAGGTAACCTGGAGTAGCCACACATTGAATCCTTGCAAACATATTACCTACCTTGGTGTCTTCATGAAAAAGCTCTAGCCTGATTGAAAATATAAAATAATTTTAATACAGTAGTGAAACCTTTGCATGCAAATATGCCACAGTCTTCAGGAGTCTGCCTGCTGCTGTGTCTAACTGCTGATGGATAAAGGTCCTTTCTGTTGGCAGAATCTTTCAGACAAGCCCTGCTTATAGCACAAATATTATTATTATTATTTCCAGATAACACTTAACGAGTATCCAAATATTTAATACAGCTCATTTTTAGCTGATAGGAGGTATGTTTATTTTGGTGGTTCTCAGGACCGTAAAATCATTCCTGACCCTGAACTTGGAAAACCAGGAATGTAGTGTGTTAACAACAAAGCTGATGGAAATGTCCCTCCTTTTCAATAGCCCAAGCCTCCCTCAACATCACCTGCTGCAAGAAGAAAGCGGCAAGTGATACTGGGGGCAGGGAGTGCCCCTATTCATGGGGGATCCCTCCAGTGTGAATCCATCTGAGTGCACCCAGACAGAGTCAGTGGTCAGGGCAGCCAAGCTCCCCAGGACTAGCAGTTAAGTATAAAAAGCCTATCTTTATCCAAACAGGCTGTCTATATTTTGGAAATTTCCACCACACTTCCTTCTGAAGTCCTACTTTTCTTAAAGTGCACAGCAGCACAACCGGCAGCAGTTATGTGAGGGTAGCAGTGGCCATAAATTCATCCGTGCTGAAGGACTAGGATGATCTATCAAGTCAACATGAGTGACCGTTATTACTATCAAATTGTTTGTTCTTTTTAACTGAGGATTTTTTATTTTTATTTTTTTAATTGACCAAATTTTCCATTGTCAGAGATCAGCTGTTGTCAGTGAAAGTTTGACATGGATGACAGTGGCCGTGGGTGGCACAGCCTGCATTTGGCATTACCCCCATGCTACTTATAATCTGAGAGGGCTTTAGCTTCTAAGATGTTGGTGCCTTTCATTCAGGCTTTGGTCTGACATTCCCAGCATAGCAGGGAAGCTCCAGCACCTGTCCTGGGGCTGGGGCTGGTGGGGTTGGGGTGAGCAGGGGAGGAACAACGAAAAGGAAAAGGTGGCTAGAGCCCAGTAAAATGTTATGAAGTCTGAAGCTCAGTTTTTCAGAAATCATGGACCAGATAATAAATATGAGATTGGCTTCTCAATTAAAAGAGAGAGATAAAGAGACTCTATCACATACAAGTCAAAACCAGACATCAGTATTTCATTCCATCCAGTAATTAAATATATTTATATGGTTTTTTTTTTTCATTTGTCTTCTGGTTTCTCACTTAGGACTCATGCTTTTTTACAGTAGTTGTAAAGGAGTGAGTCTTAAAAATACTGGATCTAATTGCCTGAGATGAAGAGTGAGGATTTCATGGAAACCACCAAATATCCTGTGACTGGTGATAAAATTGCAAGTGCTGGCAATACTGATTGGGGTAGGATTATTATGATGTTAACTCAGTTAACCTTATTCAATAAATTGAGTATTTTGTTTTGTTTTCTTTGATTAGTATTGTACGTAATTGAAAAATTTTTTTTTCTCCTTATTGTGGATCTGAGCCAAAGTTGTGATTAGCAACTTCTTGTATCATTCAAGTGTCAAAGAAAAGGAAATACTAAGCCTTGAAATGCATCTTACCTTCTAAGGATGAAATACAGCTGGCAGGAAAGAAAAAAAAATATTAAAAAAAATTGCATTTCCTACAGGAGAATAATATCAAACTACTCAGTCTGTAAGTTCTCTCTGATTTGGTACCTATTTAAAACTGTATTATTTTATGCATGTGCTTGTCTTTAGGGTATAAAGATAAGCATGTGCATATATTATCTTGTCCATTAAAACCACCTTAGTGTTAATACCTTGAGGGACAAAAACTATGAGGTTCAAGACCTCAGGCTAAGCCATCAAGCACTGGAGATGAAGAAGCACGCATGCAAGGTCTGAGATAAAAGGTGCTTTACAAGGTGCAACCTTAAAATATATGGTTTTAAAACAAGATTTTCACACATACATTTTTTGTACCTAACTTCCTACATCCCAAAGAAGGAAATAAAGTGGGAGGAAGGGAAAAAAAGGTGAGTCAAATGTACACATTTTGGAAATTCATGCTTAGGCAAAGCTTGTCTTGACAGCAGTGTCCCACTTTTGCACTTTTCCAACAGTAGATTTCCCTACCTAAAATGCATGTCCAGCTAAACGTCCAACAGCAAATATGCAGGAAATACAAAAAATAAAAGAAATGCCAACTATAATTGGCACCATAATGAGCACTGTAGCAGTCCTTCATACTTGTGCATCTCAATCACAGACAAATTAATAGCTAAGCATGTGAACACAGCGTTATCTCCAATCTGTCACCTTGAGCAAAGGGCAGCAAGATGGGGTGTTGGACCTTTCCTCACAGGCTATCACATGGTTGCAAACACCCTTTTGATGTGTGGTGGCCACATCACTGAGCAAAAAAAGCCAGAAAAAGCCAATTCTTCTCTGATGGTACTTGCCTGTTCACTCTTCTCAGGAAGCTCGTCTGCCTGCTGCAGTGGCTGAGTTTGTCCTCCAAAGGAAGGGCCCATGCAATCCATTGAATGGGGTCATGCACCTCCACTTTCTCTACTCCATTTCCACTCTCCGCTGCTCACAGATAAACACTACCTGAAATTCAAACCTTCCACGTATAGTCAAGAATGAGGCAAAACACAAACACTGGCCAAATGTAGGCTCTATACCCCCCTAATGTCCTAAAGTGATGTGGGGGACTGACACATTGGTCTGAATATTGTCTTAATACAACTTCCAAGAAGTCTGGGAAGGAGTTGTGTGTCTTAGTTTGAGTTAATTTCTTCCTCCATGTAGCAGTTTTACCTGTGGCACTTACCTGAGGCCCAGTGTGGTCTCAGCTTTACCTTCGTGCATCCACTGGTGACCCTCCCTGCAGCAGCTTAGAGCAGCAAGCACCAGATCCATCAAAGAATGTGGAAGACAATTCAGGCTTCCAGCCATTGCTGTATTCATTTTCATAATTTTACAGTGTGTCGCTCACACAGCATTGCCTTAGAGAAACGTAGCAGCTCTAGCTGATTTTTACAGGAAGGTCTCCTAAACACTGATAGTTTTCTAGACCCAAATCACAACTGCAGCTAGCTGCTGTGAAAAACAACACCTTCTTTTCCTCTTTTCCAGTGGTTTCAGATATGACAGAGGAAAAAGGGGGGGGGGGGGGGGGGGGGGAAGAGCATGCTGCTAGTAACTGTGACCTACAATTGGAGCTGGTGCCAGCAACAGAAAACCATGATTTCTTTAAGTTATGAAATGCTTTGCATAGTCTAATGCCACAGCAGTGACCCTACTGGGGCTTTTCTGAACAAGTTAGAAAGAAAGAAGGGGGGGGGAGGGGGGAGGGTAAGTTGTAAAAAAAGAAACAAAACCAGTGCTTTAAGCATCAAATTACTAAATAATAGAAATGGTATTTTCTGACTTAGATGTTTAAGAAAGGCTCATGAAAGAGATGAATATTAAGCCAAACATTTGTTTGGCTTTGCTGCAGCCGGCTGCAGGAATGTAAACTTTTTTTTCTGTGACTTCAGCTCCTAATTTAAAAGCTAGGATTTTTAGCAGTGAGCAAGAGACTATATTTGGCCAAAAAATTCTGCTGGCTTTACTTAGTTACCCGGCTCATTCAAAACAATACTCCTTTATCAAAAAACAATAGTCTGTTTTATTCACAGCACATGTAGAAGTTGGACCATCCACCAAATTCCACTTTCTTCTCTTGCAATATGTCTGTTGCTGGCTAATGAGCTGCGACAGTGCCTGTGCTTCATTTTCAGCAAATTAAATTTATGTCTCACAGGAATTGCGGTCTGGTCGTGGCACAGCTCCTAGGTATGGGTGGGGTTTGTTTCTTCAACCATTTCTTGGTTAGCCACATGGGTACGTGCTGTCGCACCACACAACAAAATCTTCCCTATAATGACTGGTTTAAGTAGCCATTTTCCCCACAAAAGTGGATCCCATCTAATTTACTTTGTGTTTACAGCACTCCCTTTCAAACTGTATTGTTGGCACGGATGGGTATTTATACAACTTTTATTTTAAACTATTTATTTAGAGTTGAGACTTCAGTAACACTTGCCGTCAGATTTATACCGCGAGTTTAAAACCAAGGTTCTAAAAATGCAATATTTCGAAGGGGAGGAAGCAGACAATGACCTTACACACCGCGAAGCCTCTCCTCCCTCTGGATGTGCACAGCCTCTGCTGATGATGGTGGGAGCTGAGCACGCCATGGATGGAGGGCTGGCCCTGTGGAGCAGGGTTGCTGAAAACAGGGATAAGGCAACAATGTCTTTCAGAAAATCTTTGCTCCTCAAAAGCCAGGGGGAGAAAACCATCTTCCACTTTCCAGCAGGAAGTTTCACACAGGACAAACATTCAAGCTTCTTGTGGTGGGGAAAATATTATTTGGTGAATAAATTAATAAAAAAAGTCTTCTTAAAAATGGGTGTTTTGAGCTGAGCATTTGTTCTCGGTGTGCTGGTTCTCCATAGCTAGCAGAAGAATGAGTGGCAATACGTACGTGCCACACAGAATACTCTATGTGTACAGGAAGAAATGTTATGTTTAATAAAGGCAAAACTTTACCTAAAAAAAATATTTAGTTTGTCTTTTTTATAAAGCTGTAACTTCATATGTCTTCCCTCTCTGTCCTCACAAAAATTTCAAAGCTTTCTTTTAAAAAGCCACTGATGGCCACACCTCAGTGCTCCCTGCAATATTTAAATAACATGGAAGACTAATGAAGGATCCTTGTTAAGGATCTGATTTTCAGGCTCTTGCAAGTTACAATAACACCCATAAAATCACTTGGCAAACTTGTACCCTTTCCTTGATATTTCAGAACTAAAACTTTGATTTTCATAACACTTCCTCCCTTCCTTCCTTCCTTCCTTCCTTCCTTCCTTCCTTCCTTCCTTCCTTCCTTCCTTCCTTCCTTCCTTCCTTCCTTCCTTCCTTCCTTCCTTCCTTCCTTCCTTCCTTCCTTCCTTCCTTCCTTCCCTTTTTCTTTCCCTCTTTCTCTCTTTCTTTGTTTCTTTCTCTCTTTCTCCTTTTTTTTTTTTTTTTCTCCTAGATGGGAAATTAGGGACACGAGGAGGTGAAATGACATAACCACTCTCTACTCAGGAATTCAGCAAGGAAACTGACAGTAGGTTTCAGCACTCCTGACTCGCAATACTGTGCTGAAACTTTCAGGACTCTGCTTTTTTGAAAGCTTGCACTCTTGGTAATATTTACTGTAAGTAGTTTTGCAGAACTCAGATTATTCAGGAACAGTTAAAAGTGGGAGCAAAAGTTGGAAGGAGCCATGACAACCTCTTTTCTGTCTTTGTATTAAATACAAAGAAATGTTAAAATAAAATAATGATTGTAGAAAATAAATATGTGCCTGTTTATATATGTATGTATAAATGTATATATGCATCTGCATGAGGGAGTGTTGGCCTTAAAACCTCATTAAAACCCCCACTATATAATTCCACTATGTTCTCTACCTTCAGTTGGCAGCACTTGTTGACTTCTCGTTACATAAAGCAGTAGGATCTGGACACCAAAAAATGAAACTAGTCAAAACTGTCCTTTTCAAAGTGCCAGGAATGGGGTGTGCACCCGGAAAATGCAGTACTGGGACCTGTGGTCTTTCCAGCTCGCAGCCTGTGCAGTGCAGTGGTGACACAAATGGCGAGATGCTCCGTGTCGCAGGAATTCCAGGCTGCCAGCAGCTGAAGAGAGACCCCAGAGAGATGCTACTCAGTGCTCTCACTCACCCTGGGACTGTGTCTTCCTCTGGGCAGCCAGTGGGGACATTTGGTGGATTTACTCCTCAAAGATATATTTACACAGTGGTGAGTCACGCTCCAGTTCCCTTACTGAAAAATTAGTGGACAGTGCCATGAAATAGTTTGTACTCGGACTAGAGTACTAGTGGTGATGATAATGTAACAAATTAATAGCTGGATTCTCTGTAAGAGTTTCCATTACTTGTTTTCTGGTCTCTTCTGAGGAGGTAAGTAACATCGTGTTAGCCACACGGTCAGATGCCCTTCAGGAGTTACTCATGGGAGGATCCTGACTCAGAGCTAATGTTCATCTCACTTGGATATTATGAAGTTTAGTTAATCTGTGTTTCCACAGGACTCAACGAATACAAAGCCTCTGCAGAAGTGCAAAACCTTACTGCTATTATTTTATCATCATTTATGACCGGTCCTCCTCGGTCCTCCTCTCGCTGTGAAACCAAAGAAGGTAAAATGACTGAATGACTGCAGAGAGTCATTTGGATGACGGAATTTTTTTTCCCAGATTAACTTTGCCTAACTGTCAAAAGTAGCTACATTTCTGTGCTCATCCTTGTGCTGCCCAGAGGCTGTATCTGTGACTCTTCACCAGCAATTTGGGAAACATCTGTAGAGCGGAGTCTGATTGTCAAAGCTACGAGCGGAGTTTCAAGTGATTGCAGAAAAGCTCAGGTGATCAACACCAAAACGGTGTTGTTGTTGAGCATTTACCTTTTTTATTTGTAAGTGGTACAAGGCAGACAACACAGCAGCGAACCCCTCAGCCCTTAGGCACACCGAGCAGGCCCCAGGATGGGACACCCCGAGCAGGTTTTAAGGAAATTAATTGTGCAGCAGCAGCAGGCAGTTCATTATGAGCCGTGTGAAGAGGGTTTTTTTTTTTTTTTTTTTTAGCAGAAAAGTCTCGAGTGAAGGTGTTAGCGTGAAGTGATTTGTAATAACAGTACAGAAATTTCTGTGAATGTGCATGTGCGCGCTGGTGTTACTTTGAGTCATTTTGAACTGTCTCGTCTTCAGGTGGTGCAAACTGTGTACATAGAAGCAGCTCTGCCTGTAATAATCCCATATTCCTCATAACCATTTCAGTAGTGATTACACAGGGCTCTAAGCTGGGCTGTCCTACAGAAATGGGCCGGTGTTGGCTCTCTTTCAAAAATAATAGGAAGCTGAATTTGCCATTTTTGCTTGCATTGCCCTGTGTGGTATACAATTTAGTATACAATTTAGGACGCTGGCATCTAAAAATAGACCTGGGCTTTTTCCAAGAGAGTCAGAAAGTAGTACCCCTGTTAAAATGCCTTTCTAGAGCATAAGGGTAAACATTGAAGTAGAGCTCTTTGTACATCAATATTTTCTAGCAGAGTTTAAGGGATTCAGTTCTCACAACACCGAAAAGAAAATTAAAAAAAATTAAAAAGGACAAGGAAATGAAATGGTGTAATTCTTCCTTCCCATTTTATTTGGGGGAAATTTTGCAAACAAGCTTTCTACTTGCCTTTTTTTTGAGGCACTTTTTCTTTTTTCTTTTTTCTTTTTTTTGAGGTGCCTAAATTCAGGATTTATTTAAAAGCCAACAAAAACATGTTTTAAATGATACATGTAGCAATAAAAAATAAACAGTTTCCATGTAGACTTTCAATTGTTAAATTATTTTATGTCAAAAGCTAGGAAATGAAATACTTCTAAATATAGTGCATAGGAATTTTCTTATCAGTTAATTCTTTTAGAAGCTCTACACTTAAGAGCACCATAGTAACAGCTCTGCAAGCTGATTCTTCATTACAGTTATCCACCGAGAGCTTCACTGAAGACATTTCCTCTGGGATCAGAGAGACTAAAAATCAATTCCGATAATATTAGAACAAATCTAAAGAGCAAAAAGCCCTAGAAAGTATGTGATGAATAAACAGGGAAATCTTTATTCCCCGTGTGGTCTTTTTCACCCCTTTTCTTTTTTTTCTTTTTTTTTTTCTTTTTCTTTTTCCTTTTTCTTTTTTCTTTTTTTTCCTTTTTTTTCCTTTTTTCTTTTTTCCTTTTTCTTTTTTTCTTTTTTTTCTTTTTTTTTCTTTTTCCTTTTTTCTTTTTTTCTTTTTTCTTTTTTTCCTTTTGCTGCACTGTAAACAAATACTTTTGGGTTGGAAATATTAACACCTTTTCATTCTTTCAAAGGATTTTTTGTAAGACTCAAAGCCGTTCACACTGAATTATGTGGGTGTTTAAATTACATAGGTATGTAAGTTATTGAGAAACTATTATCTACCAAAGGTACTGTCATGAGGCGAGAGGTCACTGTAAGGAGGGCATTATCATCACCATGACCAGTCACTTGTGACTTGAGTGTGCCCACCTGCTGGACATCTTCTCTGCCACCTCCCATTTGCCTTGCTGAGGTTTCTCAGGGTGAACTGTGCCTGCAGCGCTCACCTCCCCACCGAGCCACCGCAGCTTATGGACTCCAGCACCGCATGTCAAGCAGAAGCATGAGATGATCACCCCTATGCTGCTAGAGCTCTTCTGGCACAAACTGCCTTTAAAACCTTCGGGGCTGATGGATTGTTTTGGAGCGATATGGGCACGGAGATCCGTGGGTGCTCATGAATTGCACAGTGGGAACTGCTTTTTGCAGAGCTTCATGCAGCCACCCGGACCAACAAGGTCTACCCCAGCACTCCAGCATAATTTACTGCATTCACTCAGCTAGGGTTTAGGTTGTCCCAGTTGCATGTTATCGACAATTAAGAAGTGTATGGGGTGCCTCAGCCTGGCTGCAGGGCTTGGTGTTGCTGGAGTGGCGCCAGCGGAGGTGTCATGCTCCACACTACCTTGTCATCAGCTGTGGCTCTGGTTTTGCAGCACAAGCAGCAGCTGTGCTAGGCAAAAAAGTAATCTGAATTCTCACACGCACTTTTCCTAAAGGAAACGGCTCACGCTGAATAGCATTGCTGGTACCAGGTGCCGCTACACCTGAGGGCAGTTGTGCTGGAATAAAAAAAAAAAAAGTTTTATGAAAACAAGACATTGACTCGCCGTCTTTTGTGACTTTCAGATGTTGTCTTTCATCCTGCCACATGCATTTAGTCCAGACTGCAACCAAAAACATGCTGGCCTTGGTGTTGCATGGGGGTGCTCAGTACTGCTACCATACACTCCTGCCTGTGTATTTCTCAGAAACAGGTTTTTGGGAAATATGGCACAGAAAGAGTCCTTGCCCAAGGCACGTCCCATGCCCAGAGCACAGAAGTCAGCAGGCAGTGTCAGCACTTCTGGTGGCAGATCTGCAGAAACAAAAAAGAGATGATTGTCACTTATCTCACTTTCTCCCAATTTTTCCTTGCTTTGCTCTTTAACACTGTTTTCTCCACAGGGAGAATGAGACACAGCCTCTTTGATGAACTCCGCTTAATTAACAGCTGGAAGCTGAGCTGAGGGGAGAGGCAGAGGCAGAGAGGGGAAGGCTGTGCCTGGGGCACTGCTGGTGTGCACTGCATGGCACGGGTATGTGGGATGAGCTTCCCAAAACCTCTCACTTCAGCTGTGTCATTGTAAGCACTGACGTGTCTAAACTCAAGAGAGCCATGAGTATTTCAGGCCTCCTGCTGTCTAGGTTTGGCTCCATGCAAAGTCAATGGTCAAAATGTAAAGTCAAAAAGTCAACCCCAAGCCAGGGGGTTGCAACCTAAATGATTTCAAGTGTATAACATGGCTAAAGAAATAGGCTTACACCAGCACAACCCCAGGGAAGTGAGGCATGGGATGCAGGGGCTTGGGACAGAAGGGGTGAATCTCTCCAGCTGGCTTGATTGCTAGAAGAAGTGGCTCTGTGCATAGCTGAGCCCTCTGCCAAACTTCACCAGGCGAAGCGACCTGCACGGTCACACAGTGAAGCTGAAGATGCCCGGTACACCTGCTGGCTACAGACCATGGTGGGTTTGGATTATCTGCCATGGATCTGTTGTGGTTATTTGATCAGCCTGGTGTCTATGCCCAAGGGCTCTGTGTGACCTTCATAACACCTGCTGCGTGGGGCACCGCAAAATCAGCAGTCCTTGCTCTCGTGGGCTGAAGTCAAGAGAAAGCCTGATAAAAAATGAACCAGTGGAAGCTGATTATGAAATTGGAGAGTGCTTTGTCTAATCTGCTCTTTTATGAATGAGAGAACAGTGTTGAAATGATTATCCCCTCAAGGACTGTAGGAAATGGTGGCTTTTGTGGAGGAACTTGAGGAAAAGCAAGTGTGTGTGGGGTGCGTGCTCAAGGAAGGGGGAAGAGGGAGGATGAAACAGCAGAAAGGTACTTTTGGAGGCTAAGAGTGGGGAAAAAATGAAGAGAGTTAGAAAAGACAGATCACTCTTCCCTCTTCAAGCGGTGAGGAGATATTCTGTAAGAAGAGAGAACCTTTAAAATGACAACAATGACTATAAAACAGGTGTATACAAAATTTAGAACCCATGGAAAGACCTTAAGGGGAAGTTATACGTGTCACATACAAGTTTAGTTCAACATTATTTTATGTTGGTTGGAGCAGCGAAGGGTCAAATTTGAATTTTGAACTTTAGTATTACCTTGTCCCCATATAACCTCCTACAAAGGAAAAACTAGAACTTAACATCTCTGTACTGCATTTGAAGATATAGGTTGTATCCAGGCAAGGTACTGCCATAATTAAGCAAAAACCCCATGCATAACAGCAGTTATACCAAAAGTTCACGACTGAAATAACCTCTAAATGTCACAACAGTAATACTTTCCCATTATTAAAAATTATTCCTCAGGATATCCTTTCGCAGTCTTTCTCACCTGGAGATCTCAAAGCACTCATGTTATTAAAATTGGGAATGGATGAAAATTCAGAACTTTACCATGATAAAGTGCAGTAAATACTTCCAAACAAATATATGTAAATAATGAAAATGAAAGAATAGTGAGTTGTGGAATTGCCTAAAGTCACTGTTTGCTCTTAATTCCATTTGTAGCACCCGACACAAATAAAGGTGTTACAATACCTCATGTGAGCTCAGGGAGATGGTTAAGTGTTATTTTGAGACACATCTTCAGTACATGCAGCTGAGAACCCTGTGCAATTTTCCAGAGTCATACACAGGGAATTAGTAATTTCTGGGCAGCGTAAAACTTACCAGGGGCTGGACGGTGTCAGCACTTTCACCACAAAATCATCATTGTTAAGCAGACAGAGAAAATGTCTGAGTCATTTGAGTCTGAGGGAGTGGCAACCATACAAGATGGAAAAAAATAAAAGGAATATTTCCAGCCATTCTCTTGGTTAGAAACATGAATAATATTAGTGCCAAAGAAAATGGAAATTTGCCATTTTGACAACTCATCCCATGCTTTTAAAACATCTTGAAAAGAAAAGCCAGCATTGGCTATCTTCACAATCCAAGCCTACGGAATACAAAACCGAGTGCCACTTCATCATCATCTGAACATGAGGCCACACTGGGCTGTGGCCCCATATCCCTGCTAACCCATCATGAATAGCTTTTGGAGCAGATGGTCCCATGCAGAAGTACAAGCAGAGCAGCCATGAGTGAGGGTGGCAGAACTTGCAGTGGGGTGAAATGCCTCTCTACAAATGTTGGCTCCCGTTGGCTCCATTGAGAAGAACTCAATGGTCTAGTGGTGGACTTGACAGTGCTAGGTTGGAGTGGGTGTTCTCACCGGTCTTTTCCAACCTGAATGAAAACAAACAAACAACATCAACAACAACAAAACAAACAAACAAAAAAAACACAACTAAACAAAAAAAACAACAACAAAAAACCACACAACAAAGCAGAAGACTCTTCAGCTGAACATGGCAGGCTGGAGTGACTCATAGCCACGAGACTGTTCTGGGCCTGTTTGTGCCGTGGACAAGTTGTGGTCTCAGGAAGGGATACCGGTGGGACTTCGACCCTGAAGCAGGATGAGTGAGGTGCCACAACACTGAGCAGTGGAAAAAAAAGTCATTTGCTGCTTCCTGGTTATCACTGCTTGCTTGGCAAAAGAGGAACCATGAGTCTCACAGAAGGATATACCACCACATGTGGTTGTGTTGGGTGAACTGAGTGCTGCTCAGGAGACCCCAGCATGGCGTGGTGAGCCAGTACAACTGTGCAGCACACATATCCTCTCGTAATAAAGCTGGTGCAAAAGGCTGGAGGATAAAACCTACCAAATACCTTCTAAATAGAGCTATTGACCTGTAGCAGTATTAAACATTACATGCAAAAGAAATCTTCATAAACATGTAAGCCTGGAAGACATACATGTAGCCTGCCACAGGCTGCAAGTGAAACTTCAGATGCTGTATTACTATTTTTCATTGGGTTCCCCCACAAACGGAGTTACACAGTGTCACAATGATTAGCTTACTGTCCCCATTTAGCTCTTCAATGAGGTGTGAATATTTTAGCACTGATGCACAGTTGGTTTTCACTAGTGTTTCATCTACATTTCATCATGCTGGGAGAAATGAGTCTTCGGACATTTCTGAGGACCGCTGTGAACAGGATAGGCATGTTTCCTCATAGTTTTGTCATGAGGTGTAATGGTGCTCCTCTTTCATGTGGTGCCAATCCAAGTTGGGGGAATTTTGGAATAAGTATAAGAGCTGTGCTGTTGTTTGCTGGGGTTTTCTTTGTGACTTTGGCACAGATGGAGGTAAGTGATCATGAGCAGAGGCTCTGCAACGGCTGCTTGGAAGCAGTCAACTGATTTGGGGAAGAAAAAGGTTTTCCTCTTCACACATTTTGAAAGAAAAGGAGTAGGGTTTATCTGCCACACTACTTTTGTGTTGTTACAAGGTGCCTAATATCAGTCCAGTGAGCCCCAGAGAGGAATACCAGATGTGACTGCCATTAGCAGATATCATCTGCTCGACAGCAGGACAAGCACAACTCACAGACCTTCCTATGGTTACAAAAACCCAGCTCTTCCTGAATGCATGGCATCAGACGTTTACAATTGTAAACAAAAGTTTACAATTTCCCACTTCGTGATGTGTCTTGGGGTCTATTGCCCTGTCTTGGCTCAGCATTTTTTTTTGTACCATGAGCTGCCTTTTTGACTTTTGTCTTCTGAGGAAAAATGACTAATGCTATTACAAGGCAGTAGGTTTTGTAAAGCAAGTATCTTAAATTTAATTTTATCTTAAAATATTGACTGTCACTTAATTTAAAGGAAAAACAAAAGGGTCAACTTGCATTCTTTAAATCAGTTGATGTGCTCTTTCAGTGCTGTCACCTCTCTTTTCTTTTCAGAGCATCTCCTCATCTCTGCCCACCTTTCAGGGAAGCTCTCTATACATTCAGTCCTATCCTTTCTGAGACCAACGCCGCTCAGTGTTGTCTTGATGCTTCCCTCTCAGGCCATGCACATACAAACTCGTTAAATTATCACAGTGATATTATTATTCTGTTTCTGAAAAGCTGTGATGGAAGAACATGATCCCTAAAGCAATTTAGCTCTGTGACCAGCAGGGCTGGTGGAATCGGGTCTTCATTTATTATACCTCTAAGCATGCTCTAAGGATCTGCTGGCTTGCTGCATGCAGCTGCCACAATGCACCTGCACGATGGGGTCTGAGCATCCCTCCTCTGCTCTACAGCTGGGCCTGCCTTGTTCCCAGTGGGACAGGCAGGACCACGGCAAGAACTGCCCTTTGCTTGGCACTTTTACATAAAAAGAGGGTCCATGTTGCACGGGCTGCAAAGGGGCATTAATGAAATTTCTTGCAGCCACTGGCGCCCTTGGTTAGCTCGGCTAGGGAGACTTACGAGCCACACGTGCCTGCTGGCTCCCGGCAGCTCTCCTGGCAGGTGACACGACTCTGCTTTCCCGTAGGAATTCCTCAGGAACACGTGCTGTGTAACGTAATACTGCCCTGCTCCCCCTCTGAGCTCGTGGGTTGCTATTGTGAGGGAAAAACTTGCTGCTGTTGTATAGTTTAGTACTACCTAACGTAGTAGCCAGCAGTTAATAGATTTAAAGTATTAATTAGGTTAAAAGTGGAGAGGTACTACACCAGTAAAAATGAGGAATCGGTACTCTTCTGGCAAATGAGTGGGCTCATCTATTCCCACCTTGCATGAACAATCTTCTATACTACACCCTTACAAATAACAGGGATTTCAGGAGTGCTGGGCTGTATACAGAGGCACAAAGACAATGAAGGCTAGCCTTGGAGTGAGACTTGAAGCCAGCAGGAATGGTAATCTTTAACCATTGCTTAGGTCATGGAAAAAGACTCGGCTCACAGCTCTCAGATATCTATCCATGTGCGCACAACAACTGCATACCTCCTAGGTCCTCCCCCAAGCAACTACAGAGCAGGCAGCTCCCAGTCCTTGACTCCTGATATGCCAACATGTGTTGGCAGGGCTTTACTTTACAGGAATTCAATCATCTCCCGGGAGCAGGTTTCACTGGTCTGAGAAAGTAACAGGCAGTTCTTTACTTCATTCTGCTACATCTGAGTATTCCCTTCCTGTACCCTCCTAACGTGGCTCTGATATGTATATCCTACTGGTGGCCATGAGACGTGGTCAAACCTCAGAGCTGCTGTTTGTCCAAATACCTGTACAGTGATCATGTCTTGCCCGACTTGAACTTTTGGAGTGGAGATGATAAAAACCTAACAGTATCAAAGATTTTGTGGTGGGTGTTTGTCTTTGAGGCTTCAGAAAAAAAAAGGTTTTGCATTTCTAGGTTGATACAATTGCTTTGCTCTCTGTGTGCGCTTTCAGAAAGCAACAGGCAACACGTACATACAATAACTACATACAAAGTTTGAGATATGGCATTTTATAGAGCTCCTGGTAAAGCTTCATCTCCAGCTAATCCTGTCCTTACCCTGAGACTAGCTCTTCCACTATACAAGGAAGAGTATGCAGAGGTTAAGTGCCAGCCTTTATCCAGGAATGTCCTCCTCCTCTCAGCTGTTGGTGTTCTGTCATGGTCAATCTCCTTTGGCCTCCCATCCCTTTAAAGTATATAAAGGAAGTATTTCATTAAAATGCAGCAATTTCTTTGTGGCAGCATGCTTGTAGAGGCCATTTAAGAAGAACTGGGTTTGGTTTTACTTCTCCTGGAGTCTCTGCCTGAGGTTTGTGTGTTGATTAACTCCTTTTCCAGGTCCTTTGGCATCACTTTATTCCAGATCAGTCAGTAACAAGGTAATGATGGAGTTCAGCAGATAGCTGGGAAAGGCTATCTGTATTAGAGCACTCTTCTGCATCGTAAATATCTCTGTGTGCTGTAGCAGTGTTGTAAGGCATGATGCAGAGCTAAAGTTTGCATCCATGTTGAGTAGTCATAAGAAAAGAGAGTAGGCTACAAGAGGCAGGAAAACATGCGGTATCTCTTCATTTTGGAAAATGTACAGCCACCTCAAATGAAGGGTTTCGTTACTGCAATTGAGTTATTTTCTGATAAAAGTAGATTAAGTGACATCATAACTTTGGGTAGTCAAAAAAAAAAAAACATAAACAAAAGCCTTGTGCCAGCTTCAGAAGGTTGGTGGCTGGTCAGGGATCAGGCAACATCTAAAAAGTGAAAGAGGAGGGCAGAAAGGGAAGAGAAAGAAGAGGCTTTGAAAACTGCAGCAGAGCTCCAAGTGCTACCGAGCAGCCTCTGAGGCCTGCCAGCGTTTTGCTGAGGCTGCATGAAGTTTGCTTGGTGCAATGTCTCCTGCTTCCTCTTTTGCTTTGAGATGAAAAGGGAAGGTGGGGGTGAGGGAAAGTGCTGTCCCATGAATCTCAATGATGGCAAAAGTGGGAAGAAGACCCATGCCCTACGTACCACAAGCTGAAGTGCCACGCAGCCATCAACTGAACTATGAGACCTCCTCATGCGTTGAGCCAGATCGCAGGGAGCCGGTGTTTGCAGAGGAACAGCATGCAGGGTACCAGGGTGAATTTTGATTCTTCCTTTCTTCCCTTCATTTTTTTTTTTTTAATTATAGTGGTAAAAGAATTTCACCAATATTCTGTCAAAGCTAGCAGATCTGCAAACAGATGCTCGCTTAGATCCTGACAAGCAACCATCAGCCATCAACCAAATGTTTTCCTTCCACAAAATGGGATATCAATTTTCCTTGCCTTACCTTTTTATAAGGGTCTGGAAAAGGCCTACATTTGCAAAGTTAACTTAAGGTTGTTAGTAAGAAGCAAGCACTATATTATCAGTCTCATAGCCCTTCTTGGGACCAGAGCCAGATTTCCTCATTCAAACTGATTATTGGGAATAGTTTCATTGATTTTAGTGGGGCTGACTCTGAAATAGGATATTCAGTCTTCACAAGCATATCCTCCACTGGCCGTAATGATTCCACCCTTCCCTTGCAGACCATCCTTGTAGAGAGACCTTGTAGACCCCATGGCTTTACCAAACACTTTCAGCATCCCTGGAAATACTGTGAAAAGCTGTTCAGACATTTTTGTTACAACGTTCTTTTTTCCCCAAGAGAAATTGGCTGTATTGCAATACGATTTTTTTTTTTCTGTAAGTAAAGAGATATAGTTTATATCTTCTGGCAGGAATAAGAAAACAAAAATAAAACAAGCCCTCACAAATCTTGGCTAGATGAATCTTCCAGGGTTTGATCCCTTGGCAGAGCTTTGAGGTTTGGCTTTCTCTCTTCTCTTAGTATTGTGTGTGTATGCTTCATTTTCTTTGATTTCATAGCACTATTTATGTTTATCTGCTAGCTTTTGTCTCAGCTGCCAGTTCCTTTTCCTTTTCAAGATGGTTCATCCACTTGACTATTAAATATCCTCTTTTTTTTTGCCTAGTTTCTACTGCATTTCCACAGTGTCCATTCCTCAGGACAGTACTTTTTTTAACCCACCTCTTTTGCTTTGACTCACTTTCTCTTTTCCAGTTTCCTTTTTTCCCTATAACTTGGTCACTCCTTGTTTCTTACTCTGCTTTTTGGAAACTTTCACTCCTCTGACTAAGTCTCTTTTCTTTTTTTCTTTCTTTTTTTTTTTTAATTTTTTTTTCATTTTTTTTTTTCATTTTCCCTTAGCTTTTTTATCGCTTGTTTTTAATAATGCATTTGTACAATTACAGCTACTTACTTTTGTGTTTCCATAACAAATTCCAAAGTTTCATTAGGCATTTTGGAAACCAAGTTGATATCTATATTGCTTTTTCATCTTGCTACTGGGTTAGAAAACACCTCCTCAGTTTTTAACGAAACTGGAAACAGCAACAATATCTCTCTCGTCTTAAATTCCTCAGGAAAACAAAATATGTATTTTCAGTCAAAGTTTTCTATCATTGATAAAAGGAATTTGGGACCAAACCAGAGAATTTTCTCTTTTGACAAGAGATAAGTTGTGACAGAACTTCTTATTATGTCCAAGGCCTCTGTGGAAATAGTCCTTCTGGGCTCTCTTCTGTTCCCTCTGAATTCATCTGTTGACCTCCCATTGATAGAACAGGAGCAGTGTTAGAACCACGGGGTAAGGCCTGGAAAAGAGCTTTCAATGTGGGGACCTGAAAGCCTCTTTTGAACTGCAGGAGCTCACAGCTGCAGGATCATGCACTGCTGGCTTGCGAATAGAGGCTGCCTGGAGAAGTTCAGAGCTGCTTGTGCAGTGGGGATGGGACAGACAGTCGGGGATGTTAATCTTATCAGCCTTCCCAGTCTAAGTTTGTCCTGCTCATCGTTACTTGGATCCAAGGGAAGGAAAAAAAACTTAGTAGAAACTGTGCCTCTGCATGGAAAGAGAAGTTATCTACCACTGGGTTGCTTTTGCAGAATCAAATCAGGATTTTTAGGACTAATTTATTTTGTTTGCTCCAAAGTACAATATTAAAGTTGTGCTGTTGGGTAGACATTGTTCTAAAAGATGTTTAATCAAAAATATTGGAATTAACAGGGTCTAATGGAAGTGGTTAAACATATATTTATTTTAATTACTGAAAATTAAAAGGAACATTTTAACTTAAACTCTGATTTGGTGTCCTGCCAAATCAAGCAAAGATGAATGAGGCATATTAAAAATGAACACGGTTCTTATTTTTATTGGTTACATGGCCACCTTTCTCACTACATACATCAGTTAACCAAGTCTGCTTTCAGCAGTGGAAATTTCATTATCACTTCTAATTCTGGTTTTGTAGCACATTAAAGTTTCCAACAATTAATGACTCTGGTTTCTTTCTCTGCAGGTCTACCTTTCATGAAAGGACATGGAAGAGGAAAGAAATGACAGTAAGACTGAATTATGAACTCTCAAAAGTTGAGAACAAGAATTGATTGTATTGCAAAAGCTGAGTTCACTAGTCGTGATTAACACTGGGCAGCAGCAGTCAGTAGTGATCACACGCATGAAATTGCTGAAGCAGATGTAGTGAGCGCATTATTCACATGGGCTAGAAGGGGCAAAAAGAAGACATTTATTCCAGTTCTCATGCTGATGTTTTAAGAGTATCTTAAACACCACTCTAAAAGTCTGCCAGTTGTTTGTAAAATGATGCCAGTGTTTCCTCACCTTCTCTGTAGCTCCCCTGAGTCAGAGATTGTCCTGCTCCAGACTTCTGTACCAGTGTTGAACATTCCTCCCCTCAGTTTTGACTTGTGCACTCATGGCCCCGAGATGGGTGGTCAGGCACTCACCATCACCAGTGTTGTTGCTGTGTCGGTGTCATTGTCACCCTATGTCTGTTGGTGACCAAAACACCTGAGGTTACATCTCGGGTATCCACCCGAGTCACCTACCACCTCTCCCAGGGTCACCCTGTTGCAGGATGACCATAATCTTCCAGGGGCATTGCAGCTTTTAATTACGTCATCTGCAAAGTGCTTGGAGGTTCCCTGACAAAAACGATTTCAGCATGCAAAATGCTGCAGCAACATAAACTAGTCTAGATTGTAGAGGTCAGTCCTGTCTGTCTACATTAACCTAACAGCCTGTGCTTTTCCTCGTCCCTTCACCATTTGCCAAAACAGATACAGTTTCTTTTTCCTTTGATCCTATGGATTTGACAGTGACAGATTACTTTCAGTTTGTCATCCTGAGCCTTCCCACTTTCCTGGTGATGTGACCCGTGACATTAGGAAGATCTGTTATCACAGACAGCTGTCTCTCTGAGTAAAGTTCAGATACAACAGGATAGGTGGGACAGGACCACACAGAAGTCACTGTCTTCCCAGCAAAGCAACTGGGTCCTGCAGATCAGAGGCGAAAAATAACTGTGTGAGGCATAAGGAGTTTTTTTTCAGAGGTTAAGATGGTCACAAAACAGCTCACTTCTGTAAAAAATCATTTTATTTTTTTTTAACAGAGTAGGGATTCTGAGTCGTTCTGAATGTACACATAAGAGACTCCAGAGTGGGGTCCCTATGTAATATGAACTGCATTTATGATATTTTCACATAAATCCAAGCTACCAGGAATGGTACAATTTTATTTATTTATTTATTTATTTATTTGGCGTGTGTGTGTCTTCAGCCTTCAAAATCTGGAAGACTGCTGAAAGTGGGATTTGGCAGTGAAGTGTAGGACTCCATCCTGGCCACATCCAGTGATCTGGCACCAAGCACATAATCCAGGACTGAGGGTAACAACAGGCTCAACAACTGTCAAGATTGGTCAGCCCTGTTACTCTCTGCATCCCCAAGCTGTCAGTGTACTTCACAGTGGAGTAAAACCAAATTATATCTCATGAAGTCTTATGGAATGCAACTTTAAAGCAAGTGATCAGCAAAAGATTAATCAGAGTTATCTGGGACTTTTGAATTATTGAGCATATACACAGACACAAAGTAATTCATGCTGGAAGTGACTTCAGGAGGTCACCTCTCTGACCTCCTCCTCAAAACAGGACAAACTCAGAGGTCAAACAGGGATGCTCAGGGATTTTTCCAGACCCATCCCAAAAACATCTGATGTTCTACGTTGGAGACTGCACAACCTCTCTGGGCTACCTGCCCCACTGCCTGGTGTCCTCATGGAGAGAAATTCTCTCCTTCTATGCAGTGCAAACTCCTCTTGTCCTGACACCATATATGATTGTGAAGGGCCCATCTTCATCTCCTTTTCAGGCCCCTGAGCCGCAGCGGTCATCCTCACTCAGTCTCACCTACAAAACGCATGTGAGAGCACTCCAGCAGCTCCTCCACGCCACTGATAAAGGTGGTATACAGGACAAATCCCACAAATACTTGGACAAGCAGTACCGCTGATAGTAGTCTGCAATGTCAGTACACTGCATCATTTGCTTTCAAGAACAAAAGCAGACTCTAAGACAAGAGAGAGACTGGCTGATGGGAGAGCTCATGGAGAAAACTGTAGTGATACATATGAGATGTGAAGTTATTCTGCACTGTACTAGAGAAAGCTCGTCTACATGGTGTTCATTATCTAAATCAATGCATCTTTAACCTTTACAGCTCTCGAAAGCTGTTGATTTCAATAAGACCCTGCTCAGAGTCTAGCCAATCTGATTAAGAGCGAAGGGATTGGATTACATAGTTTTCAACAGTTTCATGTAAGAAATAATAAATGATTAATGGTGTCATGTTTTTTAAAGTTCTCCAAACTCCTTTAGCAAATGCCTGATCAGAGAGATTTGGGTTTTTACAAGTTAATCATCAAACTTGTATTGTAAATTCCCCTTTTACAATGTTATTGCAATGTCTCCAAGGGCACAGAATAGCCACAACAGGACTGATTTTTGGGATGGACTTCTCCAGGAAGACTCCAGGAACTTACAGTAGGAAACTCCTGCATTGGAGCTCCTTGATGCTCATGTTTGAGCAACATGCAGGACAGAGAATTTAACATTCATTTGATTGTGTTTTCACTTGTTTTGCTTTGTAAAACTGAACTCACTTAGACAAATTATTTGCATGGACTTGGCAGCCACAGTAGCCAGTTTATGCAGTACTGCAGTACTTTGGTTGTCTAAGCAGGGGTAATTTTTTGTTCTTGGTTGAATTTTGTGAACCAGCTAAAGGCTGGAGGTCCTAAATAAATCACAAGATGGTGTCAGCAAGTTCTAGGTTAATACTTTACTTATGCCAAATAACCTATTATTTTATCCAAAACTTTTGCATGTACAGTAGCTAGAAAAACCTCGCAATGTACAGGAAATTGTTTAGATTTAGGAACTGTCTGAGAGTTCTGTGATGGAAAACCTGCTTACATGAAACAAAAGCTTGCCCTTTACCTGAAGAAATATCCCTTCATTATGCAACATACAAAGTAACTTATATTTTGACTGGAGAGTAATAGGCATACATGCATAAAAATTTCTGTTTTAAGTTTTACATGTTGTTACATCTATTTTGGAAGAACACTAGAAATTTTCCTATGAAACTCTCAAAGGTCACTCTGAAAGTAAGGTTGTCATATGTGCCCATAGGAATAGCACCATCTGTGTCATTCTACAACTTTATAGCACCAAATTTATTCTGTCTTCTACATTATATTCTCCTGAGATTGCTTGATACAACAGAAGATCACAAAATTGCTGCACACAGGTAAGTGCAGCATCTGTGTAGAAAGATACCTACCCAATTTAATGCACATTTACAAAGTTTGTTTTAAGTACAACAAATGTACGTTGTTGAGATTATAGAATTAGTAGTGCAGAAACATGTTCACACTCTGCTCCACAGCTGCATGAACTTTCCTGGACTCCAAACTAAAAATGCATGGAGCTCTGTCCAATCCCATGACGTAAGTGTGGGAGAGGAGATACTACAAGATGTCTGAGAAATGAGAAGTTTCAGGCTGGTATAACTCCTCTTGAGTTTCTCCTGATTGCAGTGCATGCCAAAACTATTCCAAGGATTCTTTTTTTTTTTTTTTCTTCCAAACAAAATGCAGAGAAAAATTATAAGTGTGTCAACCTCTCTAGAGGCTGTTGATTATGTATAAAACCCAGACGTGCAGGCAAGCCTGGTTGTATTTCTGTGCACATGCCAAATGCAGTGAATCCCAGGCTACATGGAAGCACTGCAACAGTCACTGTGCATGTTTCTGTGCAGGGATGGTAAATGCAATCATGGGAGAACTGCATTAGCACTATAGGTACAGCCCTAGTTGTGTGCTGCTGCTCTTGGCCCATTTGCTTAAAATTTCTGCATGTCCGTGTCCTGTAATCCTGCTGGAGCTATCAGTGCAGCTCTGCTCCAAGTGAGCTGCCAGACATCGAGAAATCCCAGCATCCAGAAATTCTTGAGAAACATACATAATTCTCAGTTTTGGGGATCGTGAATGAAATTAGAGGCAAGGAAACTTGGATGGTATATAATACAGTAACCATAGATTCGCTCTTACTGCTGTTGGCAGACATCACACCTGCACGTCCACCTTTTAAGTGTGTTAAGACACTTCTGAATTAACTTAGTAACTTACACCAGCTGGAGTTAAGTTCCTTAACTATTTTCAAAAACATTGAGTCTTCGGGCTTTTTAAGTCTTGTTAGGAAATAAGAGGGGAGAGGGACTTACAAGAGGAATAATAGCAAAACCATAAGTATGTCCCTGAGCGTTTCCATCAAATGACGGTTACTTTATAACCCATATCAGGGTTATGGAGACGTAATTACTTGCATCATTCTCTATGTTATTAAAATGATATATTAAATAAGTTGCTGTACATAAAGAATACAGCTTTGAGATGATCCCACAGAACAAAGCAATTAAGTCCTCTCTATTCTGTGGAGGCTGCAAATGCCAGTCTTGCCTACAAGGACATACAATGCTGCTGTCCATGAGGAAGAAGTACTTGAGTGACTTTTCCATAAACAAACACTTAAATGCAGCCAAAATATTGCTGAGGGTGACCGCCTGCCTTGGTGGTTTGATGTTTTCTCTGTCCTAGTGAGATTCCCTGCACAATTCCTTGTTCTCTGCTAGGCCACTTTGCACTGACACCTCAAAGGCTGAAAGCCTTTCCCTCCCCTCCCACCACTTGATTTGCTTTTCTATCACTGTGCCCTGCACATGCGAGGTGGAGCTGCCTGTTGACTTCAGAGATCAGCATGACAGGAGGGCGGTGGAAATCAAACAAACCTTCAAAAACACAAGGGCAGTAAAGCACCCACAAAATGAGCAGATCTAGATGGGTGGCCCGTTTTATCCCAGACAGTCCATCAACAGCCTAACCACAGGTCAGACCAACCCCAACGTTGCTCATGCTGTCCTCTGGCATTTACCAAGAGGCCAGATATTTCTGCCTGAGGAATTTCCTCCACAGGGAATGCCTTTAAAGAGGGATGGGGACAACAGCCTCCTAAAGAAAATGCACAGTTATGTGACCTAAAAAAAAAAAAAAAAAATTAGTCAAACCTACGTTCTTCTACCTTGTTTCACCTCAGCCTCAACTTTACTAGACTTGAGACAAAAATTTAAAAGCTCATTAAAGTTTGTTTTCCCATGTAAATGAGCTCAGGTGGGTTTCCGTTAACTCACTCTGTGCCCATCCAGTAGCCAGTATACGTACTGAAAACATTGCAGTTTGAGACTTGCTTGCTGAAGACAGTTATTTTATTTTATTTTTTTTTTTTTTTTTCACGGTGCAAAGCAAAGGATCCAGGTACTTTTGGCAGGTGGTCAGCTGTATTATTTTCAGTTGCAACTCGGTTGAACCAAAATGACTCCTGAACAGAAATGGAATGGCCCCAACCCCAAATATCCTGCAGTCTAAGACACTAGACAATATCCCCATATTCATTTAATACAAAATTTAACATTGTTTGTTTGATTCAGTTGCTCCAGGCTCTGAAGACTGTTTTATGTGGGCACACATAGGGCAGCTGGTGGGAGTCTCAGAGGGCAGATGAATCCACCCGCAAGTAAATATGCAAGGAAGGACTTGGGATCTCCGTGGCAGAGTGGGTTTCAACCCATGTTTTAGCTTTCCATCCATAGTCCAACTTCATTCTGTGTTTTTAAGTTCATTCCAGTAAAAATCCAAAAGCCCTTGCCAAAAGTACCTGGTCTCTTTCCCTTCTCTTTCAGCTTTCCTACCTACTTGCACTTCTGTCTATTAAATGAGAGAAATGACTGGTTTTGTAATAAGAAAAAGTGTGATTTCCAGCTCTTGATCCAATTTCTTGTTAACAGAATTCTGAGTATAAAACACACATAGGAACTTGGACAAGGTGTAGTTGTAAGGAACCAGCACAGAAAATGTGCTTATAACAGAGATATTCAATGATTTGTTTTGAGGTGCACAGGCAGGTTTCCTAGGATGAGCTATCAGAAGGGACACTGAATAGAAGGAAGCCAGTAAAATTACAAGATTTTGCTGTCGTTCTGCCTTGAATTCTGTAGAGTGGATGAGGGGCAGAAGTACCTCACACTTCTGTGTAATTAGCTTTCACTAAACTGTACAGTAAAATCTTTGATTTATACATGCCTGTAATTTCCAATCAGCTAAGCTGTGTGCTATGTCGTTGTAAAGTATCTTTGATACTTACTGACTAGAACAAGGCAGTAAGTTTTACTTTTTGTCAAAGAACAAAGTGAAATTCTGCATAATCCCCATGTTATGTCTCTTGTTCTCTCTAGTTTAATCTACAACAGTGGGAATTTGTTATACAACAAGAAACACATTTTAAGAATTGTCACATTTTGTAATTCCTTTTTGTGTTTGGAGCGTCACAAGCATTGTGGCTCCGGTTCAAGCCAACTGCAGCCTGGAAGATGAAATATAATCTAAAAATACCATAGAAATGGATTTTTTTTGCGTTAATCTCGTGCAAGTCTTTTACATTCTGTAGTGAAGCTATATGAACCTGAAAGAGACTCTGACTGAAAATCAAGCATCTCTCCTACAAGAAATTTCAGTTCTAGCCCCAGACATACCAGTTACTTTGTGCTGCAGGTTATTGACCGTGTGATAGGGAGAACAGCTCTGAAGAGAACAATTGCAAGGACATTTGCAGAGAAAGTAGGGAAGGAAGAAAGGAAGGAAGGAGATATGGATTAACTTTATCCCATACCTGGTAAGAGGGTTCCCTGGGAGAGCTGTGGCCTTCTAGTTCTATGTTGATCCATCACTAAAGCTGGACAACAACTTGATATGCCTCTTCAGGACCCTCAGAAGCTTCAGAGGAGTGAAGACCTAGCAAGATAAGCTTTGCTCTTTTAGTGCCTGCAGCTGGTTTGCCAAAGTCATGCATGTGAAGTGAAAGAACCAACAGGACCTTTTCCCCCCATTTCCCTTCTTTCTGTTGGCAAAATTCTGTAATTTACACAGGTTGTATGTCAGGGCTGAATAAGAACACATACACTTTGCAAATCTGCATTAAAAAAGTATCGTCCTGCCAAAATAATTTGTATTTATAACACATCTAATGCTCTTAAGCAGTCCTGTGGGTGAACCTGAAGGGCTGAAGTAGTATTTTTATGCTAATATGCTGCAAAATGTCTTAGCAAAATAAGCAAGTCCCTCTGCAGTGGGTGTTTATTTTCCTTGATATGATTTAGAAGATTCTCCTGTGACAATCTTTTGTCTTGCACTTGTAAAAAGATCTCAATGAGAATAGCACACTATTATAATACATTACAATCTGAAGTTGCTTGAGCAGCATAAAGCTCCTAATACAATGCTTCACAATGGAGCACTTAAACAGTTTAGTACAGCTTTCATGTACAGTATTTTAAAGAACTGCTACATACCATGTTTGCAGTGCTTTCAGGAAAGCAGGGTAATATTGAGGAGAAAGCTTCTTACCAGAGAGCTTCCTGTCGCTGAACGATCGTGTTGCTGTTCCAGCAAATCCAGGTGGGAACATTTTCAAGGAAATGTCGAATACTTCTCTTTTTGCCCAGAAACAGCATAGCTATTTTTAGGGATATTTTCCATTGGCCTGCAGCACATTTCAGTTGCTGTAGCATAATGGAGAGTGGCATATTGTATGTTACGTTGAATTGAGAAAATGACTATGTTGCATCATGTCTGTATTTGGCACTGAAGGATGCTGAGATATTCATATTTCCTCATACTTGTGCCAATTTGTATGCAACGCAGATATATCATAAATAGAATGCAGGGTATGGAATCCATCCTGCGCTCCTTTACCCTGTATCAGGCGGGTGCAACACCTCGATGGCACATGATGGAAGCCAGTCCAAGTGTGTTCAGGTTATAATTTGTTTATGGTATTTAAAAATAATGTAATGCTGGTGCTGTGGAAGGAGCTGTTAGTGTAATACATGCTTTACGGGTTCTACCCATACAGTCTTGTCAGGCTCAAGAGTACAAACATCCCCAAATTATTCATTCTTTTCAGGGCATTTTCTAACCAACATGACACAGGCTGATGCTCTGGGTGTGAAACCACTTGGATTGAAAATGTCCCATGTGCAGCCCAGAACAAAAAATGAGTTCAGGCCCTCAGGGGGCTGTCGGGTGGACAGACACAGCTCTGCTGTCAGCGAGTGGCTCTGCCCCTGGGGCTGTGGTGCAGTGGTGTGGGGAGACTGGTCCCCAGCTCACTTTGTCCCCATGCACTGTCTGATGGGATGGATGTTTTGGGGGAAGGACCAGGCTCTGTGGGAGTGGAGTGACAGATAAGTCCTACCACTGGGCTAAACTGGGGGTTGGATGATCTGCTGCAAAACTTCTTGCTGATGATTTCCTCCCCAAATCTTGTATCACATCTAGGGAGAAATAAAGGGAAAAAAAAGCTTTGGGAACTCTTTTTAAAAATTTCTTTATTTTTTTATATCTATACAACCCTTACTCCTAGAAATGGAGTAATATTAAGTCAAGTTTATATCACTAACAGAAATACGATTGTGGACAATTAGACATCTGCCCTTAGAGGTACAGAAACTGGCGTGTTTTTCCATATCTGGTTTGTGAGCGACTGGGCTCGGTAGCAATTTGTCTTGCCCTGCTTGATGCAAGTCATCAGGCCGAGTTTGCATAAGCATTGCATTACTGTTAACCCTAAAGATTGCCACTGGCTGAGTAATGGGGACATCACAAGCTGATATTGTAACTCTCTGCTATTAGAAGCAGGAGATTTTAGTTTTCAAGACTGCCATTACTGCAACCTTTAAGGACGTGCATCTCTATTCCTTCAGAAAGCTGCGCATCTTTTATGTGCAGATCTCAGCAATAACCAAGAAAAGACTTTCTGATTTAAATTGGAAAGATCAGCTACACTCTGTTTGGCAAGCTGAACTGCATATTAAAGTCACTTTTGATTTAGTCATTTTAAGAGATCCATCCCTATCACAATCGCTTTCTTTAGCCCTTGACAATGAGTTGAGGATGCACTTCATTTTTATATCTTATTTAGATAAAATAGCAAACAAAAATATTTCAAGAAGTTCTTCTAAACTATTTTTTAAGTAGTTGGTAAATATTAAATGAATGAATTCATGCAGGCAGGCCAACCTGCTGCACTGAAAGATAATATTTTAAATGGCTCTTAGAACAGCTGTGTTGGGAAAAACTGGGGCAGAGGCCCCTTGTCCACAGCAAGCTGCTTATGAGAAGGGGTGGCTCCATTAGTGCTGGCGAGGACTTATCCACCAATGTGAGGTTACAGTTTCAGTCAGGATGAAATATCAGTATATTGACGTTTAACCCTGTATTCTCAGCTGGTGGTGAGTTAAATAACAGCTCATTAGAGAGGAACATCTATGCTGTGGACTGCAGCAATGATCAGGATTTCACGCCCTTGCACCGTTCCCATTGCTGCGTGGTATGTAATCTGATGTTGAACATATCTTTAAAAAATGAAGACACGAGCCACATTTTTCTTTTTGTTTCCTATCTGTTCAAATGCAGGCTATAACATGCAGCGCTATCACTGCTCATAACTATCACACCTAATTATGCTTCATGTGCCGAATTTGGGATCTGAATGTCACTCAAGTGGTTCTTGCACACTTTAGGATGGATATTTAATTCAAAGGAAAAAAAAAAACTGAAGAAAACAGATCATTTAATTTTCTAATCAGTTTACCAGATACAGGCTGTGAGGCATGGAAATATTTTGAGCATTTTCCATGTTTTTTAATGAAGTGTTACTACAGTGCGAGGCGGATGCTGCAGCCCAGCTGTTGCAGCAGCGGTGCTCCATGCAGAGCTGCACACCTCCAGCCAAGGACAGCCAACTGCGAGCGGCTGCTGGAGTTAGCACCATTCTCCATTTTTTTTAAATTTATTTTTTATTTTTTCCCCAGTAGATAAACACCTAAAAAAAAATGGCTTTTTGATCTCTGCTAGAGGAGGAAGAAGAGAGAGTGGACACTTTTTCCTTCTGCCTTAGAAAACAGTTGTGGGGATGTTTCTTCCAGGAGCTCTGTGGATGGAGGGGACCCCCCAGAGCCTGCCTCCATCAGGGTATGTTTGCTTCTCCACCATACTACCCATTCTGCTGTTTCCTCCTCCCTTAAAGTTAATCTTCCAAATCAGTAATATTCTGTGGAGACATAAGATTTATGTTTTCCCTGAAAGATGTGGAGCAAGTTTTTCCTTTCATTGCAGAGTGCCTAAGATAATGGGGAACACACTAGTAATATTAAAACAAATGTGCGTCAGATCCCCAGGGGACTCGAATGCCATGCATGCAGTATTTCCTCCAAATATCTGAAAACCAGCATCATTGTTCTTCCAGTGCATTTCTGGAGCAAAGGAAACAATAGGACGTGTCCATAAATCTTTTCACAGAAGGGCAGAGAAGTGTGCGAAGCAGTAGGACTCAAACTTCATGTTTGGACAGTATAAGATATGGGTGGATGCAAGAAGCTCATCAGAGTCTTTCCTTCCCAGCAATTCCATGTGAACAAATATATGCACACACACTTTTTTTTTTTTTTTTTCCCCACTGAAGAAAGTGCCTATTTATTTACTTGTTTATTTACTTGAATTAAAATACTGTCAGAAGAATTCTGGGTAACTACATGACCTTGAAAACAAAATTAATGCTCTACTCATATAAGCACTTTAATTTTTAGGAGCGGAGTATGCAGCACTCTTTTTAAACAGTTGTTGCTAAGTGAGGTAGAAGCAAAGAAGTGTCCATAGTCTGTCAGCATCCCAAGCCCTGACTAGTAGGCAACTGCAGAGATTAGAAATTGATTTTGTTTGGAAGGAATTATTTCAAAGTGACTGCATAAAACAAAGGAGTGTGTAGCAATATAGTTGAGGTAAATATTTCTTATCCTCCAAGGCAAGAGATACGTATTGTTGGAGTAGCCATAGCTCAATATTTTCTGCTTTGCTCCTGTTACCATTATACACATTTAAGGTCAAATAATAGATGTGCAGCAGTAAAAAACAATGTAGGTAAAAAGAAGGAAGCCTGTATTTGCCAGGACATTGATTCATTTACGTGATTAGAAGTCAGAGTTCATAGATATTTATACTTTAAATCAATACACAGTGAAAAAAACATACAACTGACTTGAAAAGATGGAATCTGTGGTGTTAAGCTTTCCTGGGAGGTGCTGAGCACTTCTGACTTTTAGCATTATCTCTAGGAACTGTGTATGTCTTGTGGCTCATAGACATTAAACTCTACAGAGACAGAAAAAATTTGAAATACTCTGTCACAGTGGTATCTGTCCCACTATTTTTTCTTCAAAGACTCCAGAAAATTCATTTTAACAACTCTTAGCTCTAACCTTGCTTTCCTCATGGTCCAGTACATGCAACACAACCCCTCAGTGAAAGGTATGAAAAATCATTTTGTTCAGTTGCTTCAGGAGGCTGTTGTTGAGTGTTAATGGAGAACCTACTTATTTCTAGGTCCTCACAGATCACATTTTTTTGTTTGCTCTTTTTTTGTTTTGTTTTGTTTTGTTTTCCACACTGATTCCAGTCCCATTGGATACCAAGTGTAAAAAAGGTAGAGAAACTTCACCAGTACTTGGAGTTAAAGCTTTACTCTCTCTTTGCTTTGCACTTTGTAGTACATCTGAAATAGCGCTCTGATCCTGCTTTGTAGAATTACCCAGTGTCTGAGGGTAGGGAGTGACTACTTAAAGAGGGGGAGATCAGCCAGAACAAAATTATGGCAGTAATTACTGAGAGCTCTTCTCATCCTTTTGTAGAATAGTTCTTTAATTTTTAACACAATGGGTATTGGGAGTCTTTATAATTATTTTGAAGTTTAAACTCTGCTTCTGTAAACTCATAGATCAGTCAGAATTTGACCTTTTGAAGCTGTGCCAAATAACTTAATTAATAATTACTCAATTTGTTTATTGAAACTCTTGTTTTATCAGGACTAGGCAGTAACTTCTCTGTGAAGTCTAGTTGTCGATATAGAAGACCTTTTAGATGGCAGATATATTTGCTGTCCATGTTTAAAATGCTGTTACTTTATTAATGTGGCAAAAATAAGTACTGGAATACTTTTATACTGTGCTGAAATTGAGTCCAGTCACACACGATGTCAAGTGTTTTCTAACTTAATATTTGGGAATTCAGCCAAGAAGCCATGTTTTTCTGCCAGAAGTAGAATAACACATCAAGAATATTTCAATACTCAACAACATTCTTGTTAGAAGAACAGAGCTTTTAACAAGTTTTGCATTATTTTGTCTCTCTGTAGGTAATTCTTGTGTTATCTAAAATGCTGAGATCTGCATGTAGTTTTCATGCATTTTGTGCAAACCAAGACTAATTGTATAACCATTTTTAATCAATTACCAGCTTACATCTTTGTAGGCTCATTTTCTGTTAAGGCATTTAATATTCTCTTCACCAAATTTGGCTGCATACAGTCAGCCTATTGCAGGGCAGTGAATTAGACTCCATATTTATACACGAAACCTTAGTAGAAGAAGGTACGTATAATACCTCAAACCTGGGAGATGTGCTGCAGAGGTTGCTGGCAAATGTCTCCTTGCAGTAGGATTCCACGATGCCGCAGAAAATAACATCTGATCCTGATGTGAGATGGCTGCATGGCTGCATAGTTATTATTTTCTCCTTATAAGGATTTCAATTAGTTTTTATTTTCCAAAGCTGAATTCTCAAAAGTCTTCAGCAGTATGTTCACAGTGAAATCCGTCTTTGACTTTACTGGAAGCTCAGTGAGACTCTCGAAACTTCAAGCACTTGTGGCCTAGTGTTTCTAGAAAGACCCTGTATGCAAAAACAACATTATTTTTTTTTTCCCAGCTAGGATAGCAGGAAACTTTTTCTTTATTCTGTCAGAGTTGTCAAGAGTGTCTAGTAATGTTTTCAGAGCCATATCTCCTTAGCTGCAATTATAATATCTAAATAGTCTTAAACTAGGCTTTCAAAGCACCACATATGAAATAAAGAATCCAAACCATATTTTTTTAAGGTTGATAAAAAATAATAACTTAATTTTACATAGCAGGAAACTGAGGCAGAAATTTTGAAGGGGCTTCTTGAACAAGCAGTGCAAGATAGAAAATTTCAGGCTTGCCAGTCCCAGGAATATTCTAGTACAGGTTGTGTCTCTAAAACTGATTTCCTAGTTTTTGGCTGACACATTAAAATATGCAGAAATATACATCTGAGTCCTTAGTATATAGTATTTCCTTTACAGGTTACATACATGGTTAGACAATTTACTGGTTACTTTAATGATACTCTAAGAGCATTCAAAACAGGTGACAGCTGCTTATGAATGGTATTTAATAAATTTCAATTCATAGCCTCTTGAGATTATAAAAAAGCAGTATTGAAAAATTACCAGATAAAATTGTAAAACAAATAATTCAAAATAAGGCAATCAATAATAGCAGGTTGTCCTCAAGATGCACTTGGATTCACAAGCAATAGATAAAAGAACAACCATGACTGTGTCTAATACTACAATAAATGGCTATATCCACATTACCTTTCTTGGGAAAGAAAGTAAAAGACACTATGAGTTGTCTTAAAAACAAATACTTCTACTGGTTCCCCAAAATTGAGTTCATTAAAAAAGCAATGTGTTTACAGTAATGTGAACATAAATTAGTGGTACACTCATGGAGCACAGTCAGCATGGAAACGTTCCTCAAAAGTTCTACTAAAGAAGTGGGCACATGGTTCTATGCCCATTTTCTAGACAAAAAATAAAATTAAACCTGAATTATCTTATGATATTGATATTCTCTTTGTGTCAAATAGATGCCTCAGAGCACTTTTGTTATATGTATGCATTGAAAGGGCTTTCAGGACCAGGATCACTAGTCACTAGAACATTATATATGAATCAGAAGGTCTTAGAACTACCACCTGTTGAGGTTGGAGGGATGCTAAGGTCACATGCTCATCTACATTTATTAGCTGTCTGCAGATGCCTATTTCCTGTCTTTCATGGAGAGTAGGTGACAGGCTAGGTGTACCTCTGCTCAGAGCCAGGGTGGCCTCTCCTATATACTAAAGCTCATGCTGGTGTAACATATCTTAACCTCATGTTATTCAATTTCATTCTTCTCCTTGACTTAGCTTCACAGAGCACTGACATGCAGGGCTAATTTATAATCTCCTTCAGGCACTTCAACATTTCTCAAACATGCACGAGAACTTCTTGACGGTCTGGTGTCCCTGGTCTTCAGTTTTCAATCTAACAATTCAATGTATGGTGCAATCTCAGCATGACTGTCATGCTGCCCTGTCTTACTGCTTAAGTACACCCCTGCTAAAATTACCTCACCACCACTGGGGGTGAATGAATACAAGATAAGAACTGCAGTTTGACAGTTTCAAAGGAAATGGCATAGGGATTTAATTAGACCCTCTGTGTGCGCCTCATTGATTCCTAGAGAGGTTTTCGTTCTAGTGGAAGCAGATGTGGATGGTAGTGTCAGAGTTAGGATTATTTTGCAAGTTTTTATAGATAACTTCAGAAAGAGTAAAAGAGCCAGACTTTAGAGTCCCAGATGGCAAACCAAGCGACTGGGTAGGTCAGGAACTGGCTGTATTATTTTTCAGTGTTCTGATGCACAGCGTGTATTAAAATTGAGAAGCAGAATGATACTACACAGCTATCAGGCTGCTTTAGAGTCGTGTCTATGTGGTGTGTTTGGTCTCTGTTGGATAACTTAGCTATATCGAAGAAATTGTATAATCTCATCCAGTCATGGCCATCTTGAGCACCCACAGGATCCCAAGAAAGACAAACAAGTCTCTGTTATTTAAAATTTGAACAAACATAAACTGAGAGACACTGCCTCAAGATCTACTGAAAACTGGTGAAAGTTTTCAGCATAATCAGAAATCTGAGGTCAGTTTTTGGAAAACATGGGAAACTAAGCTTTGCTGCCGTTGTTCAATGATGCTCCCAATAAGGCACATTCAAAACTAACTGCTGGTTACACCTCATGAAAGAAGGATCCTTATGCATGAACTTTCTCCAGCTTGAGAAACAGATAGACGAAAAGACAGTAAGCAATACTTACATAATGAATTGCATTGTTTTCTTAGATCTTTTTATTTTATTTTATTTTATTTATTTTATTTTATTTTATTTTATTTTTTATTTTATTTATTTTATTTTATTTTATTTTATTTTATTTTATTTTATTTTATTTTATTTTATTTTATTTTATTTTATTTTAAAGTTTATTATTTTATTTTATTTATTTTCATTTCATTTCATTTCATTTTTTCTATGAATAGAGAACCTGGAGTTATCCACCTCTGTAATAGGTGAGACTTTTCTGCAGTACCGAGTTCACAGCAGGACCTTTAGCCAGTGTTACCTGTGGGCCTCCTGGTAGACTGGTGGAGTCAGGAATCATTGCCTCCTCATTCCAAGCATAGAACAAACACAGGCTACATTACTGGCAGTGTCTTTTAATATGCTCTTAGGAATGTCATGTGAGAATACATTAAGGGCTTCCATAAAGGAAGAGATCACTAGTGGCCTGCAGAAGAAATGATCTCTTGAAGCTTTAAGGTGCAACTCCTCTTTTGAGTTATTCTTTCTAAAGAAGATGGAGAAAGTTTTGACCAGTGTCTTTTGTTCTATTCACATTCATTTTTTTGCACAGGCTGGTGTTCAGGATTGGGTTTATTTTAGTGGTTTATCATCTCTTTTTGGCTATGGAGTAAGATGTAATGACTCTTATACTCTCAGTCTTTGATGCCATTGACCATGAGTCACTGTTGAAAACTCTGAGAATAAAATTGAGTCACATGTTACACCATCCTGGATCAATGCCCTAATTTGCTGTGTAGTAAATGCAGTTGCTCACGTTTCCCTTTGTTATGACCCTTACACAGGCACAGATAGCTGTTTCACCCTGACTGTTTTCTGTGTAAGACGCTGCTCAAGAGGTATTAGATGAAAGCTGTAATTCACAGTTAACAGGGAACTTACAGCTCCCTGAATATCTACTCACATAGAAATCTGGGTGAGTTCAGGAATAGTTGTTTGCCAAGCATGAGTTTTGCAGATCCTCAGTATATGTCCACAAAAAGGAGCGCTTTTTTTTTTTTTTTTTTTTTTTTTGTCTTACAGATGGCCACTGCATACAAGTCTCAGTGATGCAGATCAAAAGCTTCCTCTGGAACTCGTGCTATGCAGAAGGCAAGTTCATGACAGCGCAGCACAGTGAAAGTTTACATGGCGAGACTTCATCCGTGTGATACGTGTCTTGTATCCCCATCCTGTTCCTAACAGGTCACCCTTTGATCTGCTCATTATTCTCCTCCATGTTGAAAGGTTTCAGCTTTCCTATACAGAAGCCGGTAGAACGAGGGGTTTTATTGTCTTAGTATGTTTGATTTCCAGACTCTCACAAAGAGAATCGAGGAAGCAGACCAGATGCTCATTCGGATATGACGGCTTCAGTATCTCCCTGGTTCTAATATAACCCTCGTCTGGGGGTGGAGTCTTCAAACTCCATTCGTGGCTATCCACTTCATAGCTTTTACCATCTTGCAGTCTGATTTCTCTGAGATCATGGAGTGTTGCAAGATATATTTTCTCCTGGGCCAGTGTGTCACATGTGTGTCACACGTCTAATGCTAGTGCTAGAGAAGAAAGCATGCACAGAAATTCATAATACCCTGATCCCAGCTTCTATTGCACTACTCTGTGGCAAAGAACTTTTTCTGTTACAATTTATTTTTTAAATAAAGAGAATATACCCTTTCGCTTCCAAATCATTCCACTTACCTATCTCATGAGGAGTCCTTAACGTGAAGACATTACAGTAGTTAGAATTGGCCAGAGGGTTATTTTTTTTCCCCTTTGGAAAATGTGACAAGAGATATAGAAAATTTTCTGTAAAAATCCAGCAAAATAAATTTATTTCTATAATTTGCCAGTGACCCTGCTTCTTCTCTTTCTCATTGACTTCATATATGTTTGGATAACTTCAGGGGGTTTTGACCAAAGGTTGAGAACTGAACAATTTTACAATGAAGTTTATATATTTAATGGAGAGTTTTCTGCTAACCCTATTTGTATACCTAGGCTTAGTATTTAAAGTTAGTTAGCTAATGTTTTAAATAAATAAATAAATGAACAAAAGCCCAGAAAAAAATAATAATAAAAAAATGACACCAACAGAACAAAAACAAAAGACAACATTATTTTCCCCTTTCCCTAGAAAACAGAGCTTCATTTATGTAAGGACTAACTCAAACTAACCCAGTTTGCTTTGCAATCACGTCATTAAACTGCTCATCAAAAGCTGATACATTTGCTTACTTTGTAGAAGATTGGAAGTTTGTATCACATCTTCATTCCATCAGCCTCCTGAACCCAGATCATCAACAAAAGAGTTTTGTGAATGTTTCTTTTTTTGGCATTCACTAACTTAATATATAGAGTTGGAAATCAGGGCAAGACACTGATCTTATGAAGAATTGATCTGCCAAATCTCTATAGAGCAGAAGAAATATCAGGAAAATTTAGACTGTTGAAAGCAATTTACTCAACTAAGAGGATTTGAAAGTTGTGAATGAAAAGGATCAATAGTAATATGCAGGAAAACAAAACAAAAAAACACTTTTGTTTACATGAGCACCATCTATCCAATGGTAGATTTTAAGTGAAATGAAATGGCATCAGTCCAAGCAAACTGCGAAAGGATTAAAGCATTTCTCAAGATGCGAGTGCGCTACTTTTCAGACAGACTGTTTTTTCCTGAACTGCAAAGGCTCTGATTTTCTCTCTCACATGCAGGGCCTGTTTCAAAACAACTCCCCGCCAATGGAAAATCTTCACTAGCTTCAAATTGACAAGATACATTAAAGGACAGAGCTCTGTTGTCTAAGAAGGTCTCTTTATTTTGAGATTGGGTCTCAAAACCAACCCAAGTTTGGGCTGTCTGCAAACTGTACTCATCTGCAGCACGATAGATCAGGAAATGCCCTGGTGGTTTGTCCTAACTGTGGGTGCTGGATAGGTGATGTGCCTGTCTCACATGAGATACTTGGTAGTGTTTCACCACAGTACCTTTTTCCTTTATGGTGCTGTGTGAGGTGTCCATCAGTCATATTTCAGGGGCTGGGATTTGATGGAGAAATGTGAACACATGGCAAATCTGTTCCAGAGCATGTGTTTTATTGCCGTGCACAAAAGGAAAGACATCTGTAATGAGTCCATGCCAACAAGTCATCTTCGGATTACTGTCACTTCTGCCTTTATTCACCTCTTCACTCCTGCAGTTGATCTCTTCCTGCAAATGTCAGTGATGTTCCTCAAACTTTTCTTTGCTGTGTTGGATTTCTTCTGGGGAACTTAGAATTATGGCATCTATGCTTCTTCACTAACTATAAAACTGGGTATGTAATCATTTTTCTGGGTGGTAGCAGAAATAGGAAAAAAAAATCAGCAAAATAAAGAACTGAGTCAAAAAAAAAAGTAAGATTTCCTATTTTTTTCCAGTCAAAATTTGGAAAAAAAAAATTATTGTTTTTTTTTTATGTGTTGTTTCTTCTAATGTTAACTAGTTTAATGTACAGTTTTACAGTTTACAGTTTTAATGCTAACAGTTTAATGCACATTCTCTTTAACCTTATCTGAATTCGCAATGAAATATATTTAGGGACATGGTTTAGTGGTAGACTTGGCAGTGCTATGTTAATGGTTGGACTTGATGATCTTAGACATATTTTCCAACCTAAATGATTCTGTGATTCTCTGATATCTCAATTAAAAAATGTCAGAAGAAAATATTCTGGAGTTTTCGAAAAAGAAAGACTGGGAAAAGAATGGTATATTTTTTTCTTTTTTTTTTTTTTTTTTTTTAATTCTAATTTCTCTCCCGCCTCTGCCCATTTTTTTTTTTTAAGGGTAACTTCCTTTTTATTTTATTTATTTATTTCTCAATTACTATTATTAGTAGTATTATAAATTTTTTCCTTATTCCATTGCCATTGAAGACAGTGTTGAACTGGATCAAAGGAAAGAATTATCATAGACTTGTAATATGTTTTCAAATCATATTTCCTCCCTCCCTTCCTAAAAATGGCTGAAACCCACAATTAAATATAAAGCTTTTGTGAAGTAAAAGCTTATTTTAGTTGCTGATGAGGCAAAAAGTTCATCAGGATGGCAGGACGAACATGATGTCAGCAGCAGTTCTTGACAGAGTTGCAGAACAGCATTGCTATTTCTGGGTTTTCATTCAGAAATATGAATGATTGATTGCATTCTACGTAGCTTTCCATTTTCATAAATTATTGTAAAATTATATATTAAAAGAGTGAGATCTTTAAATGCAGAGCAAAAGGAAAAATGTAGTCTGTTTGGAAATTTAGATTCAGATGTTTTCAGATCTGAATTTTCCTGGGCCAGTGCTGTTGCTGACTCTTTTTGTGAGTGACCTGTGTTCACCTCATTTGTTGCATCCGTCATCTCTGCATAGACTAACGCAGCTGTTTGTCTCATTATTACCTTGATGAGATTAATTATCTTTGATTATTTTAGTTCTCTAAAATGTGCATTCTGCCAGTATTGTATAACAGAGGAAGTTAGAATTGTTACCCTTTAAAAACTACTTTCTGGCCTATTAACAGATAATAATATATACATATATATATTTAAGAGAAGCTGTAAATGAAGAAAAATTGTATTTTTGAGTTGAAGGGTTTATATATATATATAATTATTATTTCTCATTTCAAAATTTGGTATGGAAATATTTTAAAAATATAATTTAATCTTGCAAACTTCCTTATAAATGCCAAAGAGCTGAGACAAAGATTTCTGATTTCTGACTTTTCAGATTTCTGAACACCTTAGCTCCCCTCTTAGAAGTCTATTGTTTGCACCATGGCCATGACAGGCATTGTGACCCAGAAGAGTTCAGGGGCGGGACCACAAAGGCAGCCTGAAGGACCTCATTTTGTTCAGTATTTTGGACCCATATCAACCACGATGCAACACATTTATAACATAGATAACAAACAGTAAATCAAGTACATCTATAACTAAGTTTATAAAGGGATTCTGTAAAAACAACGCCAATGGTTCACTCTTCTTAACACACAGAGTAGTCACAGGACTGCAGACCAGAGATACATGTCATCAGAGAGACCACGTTGTCCTGGTCTTTGACAGATGAACAGCTGCATTACAGAGATGCTAACCTGAATTACTACGAATTATGAAGAACATGGAACTTGGTGAGGTCCCCTGTATACTCAGATGGCCCAAGGAGCTTCTGCTTTTCTTGTTCTTATCTTGCACTCAAACAAAACAAAACAAAAAAATGCAGTGAAGGCACCTTCAACTTGGAGAACTTCACGAAGTAGGGTGCGATTGCATCAGTGCATCTCCACTCAAACTGGGGACTAAAATTGGGCACTGGTCTGGTGTGTTTTTCTCTTTCCATCTGACAGGATGAAGAAGCTGTCTTTAGCTGGCTGTTTCTCTCTGCTTGAGACTTTCTGTCTGCCTTCCTGATGCACATCTGCAAATATTCTCACTGTCCTACTGTGGCACTGGGTTGCTTTTGCTGAAGCTGCTGGATGGTATGAAATTCAGGGGGTACGCTGCTGTCCCAGACATTGCCTCCCAAAGTCCATATAAAACAAGCATCCACCATTCAGCATTGCTTTTACATAGGTTACCCAGGTTGGGTTTATATAGGTTGCAGAGTGAAATTGCCTTCTTCATTGCATTGAGATGGACAATACCTGGAGAAACCATGCCAGAAAACATGTTGGACCTACAAGTTGCTATACAGCAAGAGATCTATCCCAAAGTCAACAAATCTCAAAGGATTTGCAGATTTCCCAGCTGGGAAAGTTAGGAATTGCTTTCTCCTTCTCATCTAAGGAAGGGAAAGAGAACTACGACATTGTTTCTACTACTACATTGTTTCTTTCCCCAGAGAAACTTCACTGTTTATGTTTTCATTTTCCTTTCATGAGGACTGTAGACAGTACAGTGAGATAATGCTTCAGCTTTCCAGCTTCAACAGGCTTTGTCTTATGAAAATAAATGCAGATACCGCAGACGGTGGACCCAGTCCTGCTCCTTTGGGTGTCTGTTCTGCAGTAGCAGGTTTTTCAGTGGGATATCTTCCCCATGACCTTCTGTACATAATTCCCCTGATGCTGGGTGATTCAAAGACACTTTGTGAAGCTCATCTAGAGCTTTCAACAGCTGAAGTGTATCACTTCTGGGGTGGAAGAAAACAGCAAGGAACACTAGACTGTGTATATACTAAAATGAATGCAATTATTCAAACTGGAACTCAAATCAAAACACCACGCTGGGGCCTTAGCTGACTACAGCTCACTGGGAAAAATTCCATCTGATGAATCACCAAAAAGTCTTTGTGATTGTGTCCTCTGTGTTGGTTTGAAATCACATTCCCAAAACTTGCTTGCCAAAAAAAGGGCTCAGGTCTTTATCTGCATGGTTGCCAACAGACACCCTTGCAGACTTGTACTCAGCGCTCTTGATACTTCTGCATTTGTACAATCTTGATAACCAATGTGTAAAGCACAAATTTCTCCACTTCTGACTAACAAAAACATAACAAATAACCAAATTAATTCTGGTCATAACCCACCCTGAACCATGTGAGCACAGTTCCCACTGGCTTGCTGGAAGTTGACACTTTGGTCCTGGGAGCAGTAGTTTTCCTCTTGTGCAAGCACAGCATAATGAAACAGCTTGGGCATTCTTGGGTGCTCACTGACTGCTTTCCTTCCGGGTATTTTACTGACCGTATTAACCAAAAACATTTTAAGGAGCTCTGCAGATGGATAAAAAAGTTACTGGAGGCTGAACTATGAAGCCTTCAAAATCAAGGTCATGACTGCACAGAAGCTTTGAGGGAAGAGAAGTACATAAATTGCTTGGGAAAGAACTGAATCCCACATATTTAAATATTCACAGCACCTACAAGTTTTGCTGCTGCTCTGTGAAATACAGCTTTGTTTGCCAGTGAATCAAGCTTATAAAAATGGTAATTGTGAAGTGCAGTTGCTAACTGTATTGAGAGAAAAGGGATTTTATGTGTAATGGAGATTCTTTTTAATGATAAATTATCTAGCTCCTGGCTACCATGTATGAGCTCTATTAACTGCCAATAAATTGTTCATCGTTAAATCTAGTTCACTCTTCTTAATTAGGCCAAGGATTTTTTTTCCCTTTAAATCTTCCCCTTACTTTAATATGGAAAGATACTTGAAATCCCAATGATCCTAACAAACAGCTGCACCAGACATAGCACTGTAGAGTCAATTAAGGACTGATGTTACACAACTGAAATCTGGAAAGATCTGAAAACCTATGTATGATACTAACTTGGGCTTGGAACACATTTAATAAAACTGTGCCACAGCGAAACACTGAGCACACACCTATTTCTTCAGATAAAAAACAAACAAACAAACAAAAAAAAAACAACTCGAAAGCCACCACCACTACCACCAAATGAAAACACAAAATCAACACATCATAAGAATTTTGGTTCTAGAAAAGATGCATACCATTACCTGGCTACTTGAAAAAGATTAAAACATACACTGTACAGAAAAATAAGTAAGGAAAATATTGAGCCTTTGAAATTGATAGTTAGAGAGGTCTGGGTAAGTAACACATCAGAATGAAATATAAAGTTATTCAGAGAAATACAGGGAAATACAGGGAAATTCATGGAAAGGCAATTCATAGATCACCTTTCTGAAACCTTCTGCACAGACCACTCTGAGGAGGGAAATATATTTCACCCAAAGTACAACAGTAACTTTTTAAATTTTGATTGTTAGCTTGCATTTATCAATTCATCACTTCACAGTGAATGACAGCCTTTAGTCATAGCTTAGTCCAACAGATCTCCCTGGGGTTTCACCAGCACAACTCACCTGTTAGTGCTTCTAAACAGGGAAGTAAATAAACTGCCGTCTAGACAAGGCAGTTAAGATTTGGAAGTATGGGCTTTCCATTGTCGGAAACCTGTATTTCCAGTCTCTCTTTCTTTGTCCATCTCCAGTAAGAAGGTAACTGCACATGCATTTGATGTATGCATTATCACTCACTTTGCATTGCTAACTGGCTCTCTGGATACCATTTAAGGTTCAGACTTAATCAGTCAGCAATTTTCATACTTCTCCAGCAAGATGTGAATCTTTTCTTCAGGGCAGACACAGTGCTGGACTTGAGCGACAGCAATTGCGACTGCAGGGAATCCCAGTTGTCAGAGCTAGAGTTGAGTCAAACTCATGTGACTTTTCCCATGGGATATAGTTAGCAAATCTCCCTGACAGAGGCTAGAGGCAAGAAGAGATCAGATGTGCTAGAGCTAAAATGTGTTTGTGTGCACTGAAAGACAGCTTCACTCTATCTGCTGAGCAATTAGGAGCAGTTTAGACAATTGTACTCTTGCATTGTGCACCTCCTGTGAGTGCCCTTTTCTGCAATTTAGCCTACTTCAGCACACTTCACTTCAGTGCGAATTTAAGGGCATTGATCGTGTACAGTCCAGGGTGAGCAGAAGAAAGAAAAAAAATGACCACAGATTTTAAATATTATTAAAAACATCAGGGCCATAGTAACAAACTTCTGGCATAGAACAAACACTTATTTTGATCAGAATAGCTTTTGAAATTTTCTAAAAGCTACATCAAAATGCTCATTTTTAACTATTTGCTTAGGCATCAGTATATTATGTCAACTTACACAATGATACATAAATCACAATAAAGAGAAATTATAATTTCTATTTTTTCCCCAATTGGGAGGGGCATAAGGAGTGATGTATGAATTAGGGGTGACCAAAAAGAAGTATTTTTTGCAACAAATTCTCATTATTAGCTAGTATTTAGAGAGCTAAATTTTGGTTTAGTTTTGTCTGGACCAGCAGATATTAAGAGAAGCTCATCTTCAGATATGAAAATCTTTAGAGTTATATCTGCTATACCGCTTGCAACATGTTCATTCCCTTTGAACATTAGAGGTGTTATTCTTGCTTTTCACCTTCCTTACACTCCCCAGAGCTCTTTCACACCTTTCAGCAAAGCATATCCCAAACCTTGCTTTTAAGTGGCCAATTTAAGCCAGATAGCAGCAGAAGGCGCGCTTCTCCTCCTTCTTCCCCTGCACAAGCCAGGTGCCCTCTGGTTCTTATTGTTTCCCAGCAATGTTTTGTCTCAGTGGTTTAGAGCATTACAGCAATAATCAATAGCTAGCCTTTTCACTTCAAAAATATTCTCAACTATTTTAGATCAGATATGTTTGATGGAATATTAGGTACATCGGAAAAGTGGCTATGAAGCAGAGAATAACTGGTTTGGATTTTAACTCACCCTTGGAGGATGAATGCAAATTCATTCCTTTCCCTAGGCTGCTTCATATGATATTAATTTTGCTAGATTCTCACTGCTTACTTTGTATTTCACTTTAACAATGCAAATGTCACTAATAGATTGTCAGTGGTCGTTTAATTGGAGTTTAAATTCAGAATTAAATTACATGATTTAAATGACATGCAAGTCAATATTATCCACTAAGTAAGGCAAAGCTAGCTGTGAATCAAAAGGCACACACATGTCCTGAGTTTTATCAGGTTTATGGCTTCTCTTACCTTTGTCCAGGATTTAGACAAAGTGTAATCCCATGCATGTTGCAAATTAAGAAAACAATAAAGGGCTTGTATTTCCCCCACTTTTAATAACCAAGAAAACAGAAAAGCCTGCACTTAAAATCAGAATTTGGAGTCACCTTCGAACTTTCACTTTCTGGCAATTTCACGTGCAGCAGAACACTTGATCAAAGGAAACTATTTGGGGTTCAAATGTAAAACTTTTGCCAAATCAGGATCACAGAAATTTTGGACTAATATATTTTTGGAGTCTGATTTTTCAGTGCAATAAACAACTTCAAGTCCTGTTCAAGCCATTAAATCCTTAGGACATTCAGCTGGACTCAGGATGCACTCGGCATCTTTCAGATTAGTTCCTTGAATTGTAACATAAATGTGTTTGTTTTGCTTCTGTTTCCTTTCTTACTGCAGCAATGATTTGTTCTTCCAAAATATTTGTTATAATGCTTATAAATAATTGAAATTTCTACTTTCCAAGGATAAAATCATGTGAGAGGGACGAGAGTTTTAGATTTCCTGTTCATAAAGTATGTTCTCAACCTTTCATCTTTTAATTTAAATGTATCTAAGTGATGTCTCACGTCCTTTATGAATAATTAGTGCACAATATTAAGTGACAAAGAAATCATACTGAAACTATGCCTTGCTGTAATTAAATACTGCCACATTAAATAGATTCTGACCATTTTCTTTCCCACCACACAAAGCAGTTTTAAACAGAAACAGAAATCAAGAAGGAGACTGTGGAACAGTGCAGCCTTTTTCCCTTTCTGTTCTATGGTCCAGAGACCCAGAGAAGGGATCACGTGCAGGGTAACAGCAGCTCCAGCCCAACAAGTCATCTGCTGTTCAATCTTGCTAATTCCCAGTCTGTCTAGCCTTTTCCTCTGAACAGCAACACTGTTTCAACCCATTGGAATGGGGGAAATAACAAAAGAGAATATTCAACCTAAATACTGGCGTACATCTAAGAAGTGTCTCTGAGTTCATCTGTGAAATCTGAGACAGAAATCTGAGATATCCTCACCACTGTGCCTGTTCTTTGTTGGGTGGTAGCGGTCCTAGTTTCTTGCTTTCCAGCAGAGCCGGGGACCAACATCTTGCTGTTTTCACCACAAAGTTTCTCAGGAACTGACTTTTCTTGTCTAATGGCAGTGACAGGTTTCAGTGTTACAGAAACTCCAGGTTCATCCAGGACCAATGAATATCAGCACTGGAACAGAGAGGGATGAAAAAGCAGCTGTGTATTTACATTGATATTTTGCAAGTCTGCTCCATCACCTCTGCCTGTGGGGTAATAGTTCGTGTTAAAACAGACTTGCAGAACAAAAAACTTGCTTGTGCAATAAAGCAGGAGAAGTTGACTGTCATGGGCCTGAGACTGAGGTGGTAGAGACATGGGGCTTAGTCTTCCATGGAGTCAGCTTGTTGGGAAGGTCAGACCTGAAAACATAAAAGAATGACCACTTCTGTCCCAAACCATGTGAAAAAAATAAGACACCTAGACAAAAGTGGAGAGGAGGGGGTTTTTGGGAGGGGGCAGAGGAGGAAGAAAAAAAAAAAAAAAAACAGCATGAGGAAGTTAATACCTGACTTTGGAACTTATTTTTCACACCAGCTATGTCTAGACCAATGTTGTGTCTTGCCCATAAAGTAATCCCAGCAAACCTGGAAACTATTGATAGGTCTGCATTATAGAGCCATGAATGTCAGAGAGCAGCTGCCTGTTGCCTCTGGTCTATCTGCAGAAAATAGGAGAGGAAATAGGAAATACAGAAGAAAACCAAAAAGATGATGGGCCTGCAGTGTACCTGGGGCACTGCCTCCCCTCTCCAACTCTTTGCATCCTCCACTGAATGAACTGTGAAAAGACCTGGAGCTATTATAGAGCTACAAAGAAATGAGGAACTGGTACCAGATGGGACCTCTTGTCTCCATCTCTATCCAGCCCAAACAATCTGCCGCAGAATTTAGAAGAGAAGGGTGGAGAATCTAATAGTGTCTCAGAGGCGAAAAGATGGCTCTGGCTCGAGCACTGCCAGCCTGTTCTGGAGGAGGATTATTATTATTCTGTGTGCCAAAGGATATGGCTATTTTTCTCTCTCACTCGCTCTTTGCAACAAACATTCGGCTACTATTAGCCAGCTGGCAACTATAAATGAAACATCACGTACCACTTAGTACAGAGAGTGCCATCCGCGGCTTGCCAGTCGTGCATTGGTCTGGCTGCCAGTGCACATCGCCGCATGTGCCGCACGTCCACGCCTTTGTGGCGGAGCACGCACGAGAGCTGCAGGGTTTCTGCTAGGGAGAGAGGGAGGCAGTCCGTGGCACGGTTACAAGACATCTAACGGGAGAGTCAGGCCAAGATCTGTCTCGTAAATGGTGGTGGACTGGCTATATGCTCCAAAAAATTCATCCCACATCGCTTGTTTATGGCAAACTCCCTGCTCAGCGGTTATGCGGAATAAAAGGCAGAAAATGCTGAAACTGCATGTGGAGGGAGCGACGTTTATACCTGACAGGGTGCAAATGAGTAACAGACCAGGATGCACGTTCTGCTCACAGTTGGGTCCATGCACGTTCTGTCCATGATATTGCCTGGGTGTAACAGAGCAGGAGCTGGCCTTCTCCTGCTCTGCCACTCACTGTTCTCACTGCCTCTTTATTTATTTATTTATTTATTTATTTATTGGTCTAATATTTTGTAAATATTTGTCTTTTTCAGTGGTCATGTCACAGATCAATCACTCTTTTTTTTTTTAATTTTTTTTTTAATTTTTTTTTTTTTTGATGTCTAACTCTTCCTTCTTACTTCCCAAATCATTTTTAGGCATAGAGTGTAAGACATTTATTTCATTGGCAGGCAATATCCCAATGACCTATATTTAGTAGTATGGTAGCCTGGCAAGCTAATTATTTCAATACTTATAATTGTCTGCTATCAGAGTTAACATTCAAGACTTGAATATTTGCTGTTGGAACAAACAATGCCATGTGGTATCATAAAATTGTTCCCAAAGATTTTACAGCAAAACTAAGTAGCTATTTACTTTAAATATGCCAATTAAGCGTTACTAATGTACAGTACATTTCTAGGCTAAGGATGATTGATAGTAGCATGCAGTGAAATGTTCTAAAACTGCAGTTGGAAAATGTAAATGTACAAAATGAAAAAAAAAAATCCTCACCAACTGACAGCACTATTTACATGTTTCGAAACAACACTTACAAACTGTTCTTTTATTGTTCTCTAAAGCTCTATTGCTTTTCTGCTCTGTACTTCAACTGGGTGGTAGCCAATGCAGTCTTATCAAAATTTTTGAAGGCTTCAATCTCTTTTAGTACATAGTTCAAAAAGATCTTATTCTAGCTACCTTTACTTAATGGAAAAAAATATTGATTTGAGTACAAAGTGATGAGGAATGGGGTCTTGACAGAAAACAAGAATTTGATTGTGGAAAAAATGTCAGTTTCCTTTTTTTTTTCCTTTCTTTCTTTTGTATAGGAGTAAAGAAAATAATTTCAACGGAAAGAGAATGAATGAAAACACAACTCCACAAAAGCCCAACAGGCCCAAAAAGCCATCATAAGGACATTTTTGTCAGATTCAGTACATATATATCCTTTTGAGGTTCAAAATTGAAAGATTTGTGTTATTACGACTTAATTTTGGAGGAAGTGGGGGAGGTGATCTACCTTGGTTGATCCTCAGTACAGTGACTACTGGAATAATAAAAGCCACCAAAAGGAAATATTCCATGGCCTGGTTATGATATTGCAACCATTCCAGGTTGAAAGGGCGCTCTGCCTTAAGATGGAGCTTATGCATTTGATCAAAATCACTGTCTCTTGTTCATTTTCCTTTAATCTAGCAGAAATTCAGCATATGCATTGTTTAAAAAGAAGCACAGTTATTCTTCTCCAAGCTGGAACAGTCTGCAAGTACCCAGGTTTCTGACTACACTGCAGTTGTGAAGAGCTATAAGAGTATTCTCTCTTTTTATTTTTTTTTCCCCTCAAAAAAAAAAAAAATCAAAAAGATGCTGACCATTTGTACTGGGGATTTATCTTAAAAGCGAATAATAACCAATTGCCTACCTCCTGCTATATTAGATGGGTGATTGAAAAGATCAGTTATGATAATTTGTTTTACTGCTGTTGGGATGTGATCCTACCTATGTGCTTGATGCCCTCCATTCTTATAGGCTCTTGAGGCTGGATGGAAATTGAGGGGTGCATTTCTGCTGATTTTAATGAGCTTTGGATCATGTTGCAAAAAATACAAAAATAACAGGCAATGAAACTCCTATCAGCAAAGAATTCACTTAGCTGGGTGCCCATTTTGCCTGATGTGTTTATACTGAGTAATTTGACAGCAGTGGAATATGTGCAGTTGAGCCATACACTGTCATTTCATACTAACAACACTCGCTGGCTTTGTGAGACAGTGTTAATAAGCACATTTCAGTTTCAAAGGCATCACCTGCATTATTCTTTTGGATTCCAACAGGTACAGCAAATATAGACACTTGTTTGTGATGGAAAGGTCTTGACTCAATAAATCGTTAATGCAAAAGTAACTTTTGAAGAAAGGCCTTTTGGGCCTTCTCTTGAGTATCAAAGTACAGTAGCCACATTTCTAGAAAAAAAATGTAATGTTTTGAACTCAGTGGGTAGCCTTCAAGACTTGTATCTGTCTTTTTCACATTTAAGATTTTCTTTGTTATTTTTAACAACATAAACATTTCTTATGTTCTCTGGTACTAGAGTCTATAGTACATGTCATCTTTCATGGCAGTTAAAAAGGAAAGTTGCTCCAATATTTTCTCTCTGGATATTTTTTTTTTTTCAACAGTGTTTAAAGTTCTGGGGAAGGAAGAGATTTTTCTAGCTGAAAGCATCACGGTCAAGAAACCTGTCATTTATGAAAAGTGGTCTTCCTATCAGCCTGATCCATTAGCACCTGATGGTAGCAGCATGAGACCCAAACTGTCAAACAGCCTACCTGCAAGGATTATTTCCAGTGCCAATGAAATACCAGCAAAGTTTAACCTTCAGAGAGCATTGGGCCAGAGCTTAACATTTGTTAAACAGGTTGTAATTTCAGGAATAACATGTTAGTCATTGTAGTGAAGAGTGCAAATGGCTGTGCGAAAGACCTGAACCTTCTGGTCTGAAATATCTGTGATCCATTGCTGCTGGCAGCCTGGCACATGTGACATGCACAGATCCCTCTCTCTTCAATGTCGTTTTCTCTACCGTGTCAGATTATATGTCACTTTATTAAAAGTATGTTGCTGTTATAAGACCCCGAGTTAAAAATTTCTTCTGACGTAAGAGCACAGAAACAGCAATTCAGATAGTGAGTTGATATTGAGGTAGATGTGTTCTGGAGGATGAGGACTCTCTCCTGAACCTATCACTAACTTTAAGAGCTCTCCACCAACCAGGAAGGTTGCTTCCTGGAAGAAGTTGTGCTGGCTTGGCTGTTTCAGTGGCTCTTCTGCAAATCAGGTCCGAATGATGCAATTAAAACAAAAAACAGAACCAAGTAACTAACCAAAAGAAACCAAACAACCAACCAACCAAAGAAGCAACTTTTTTTTTTAAACTTTTTTTTAATTTGCAAAGAAGCAAATTATTTTTTTGAGTGTCTTCAGAGAGCATGTTAGAACAAGTGAACATGAGTAACTGAATCATCTCTACTGAGGTAACTAAAATTAAATTTTACTAGAGCATAACCTTGGCTGGAAAAGGGAATGGAGAAAATACTCAGTCTCTGAGACTAGACTTGCTGCCAAAAGGCATCACATAGTAGAAAAAATGCCTTTTATTTTTATTTTTTTTAACTGTTACATGATTTCATATCTTTTGGAATCAAGGGTGTATCTTAAGACAATTTTTGATTTTGTGTCATTTTTCTCTGCTCAAACATTTATTTCATAGAAAAACAGAAGTCATCTGCTTCTTTGCCACTTTTTTCTCTAGAAGAGTCCCCAGAATTCTACACCAGGTTACAACCAACAGGTCAATAATTATAAGGAACTAAAATGATATTAAACGGACCCATTTTTGGGGAGCTGAGTTCATGATACTTTCTTAGACAAGTAATTGCTCACCTTTAATTGCCTCAAGTTGGGCATCTGAAAACTGGAGCCCTTGAGATGATTAGTAACTGCAGAAAAATTTGGCTCCAGTTCATACATATGCTAGCAGAGAGCAAACATCATGCAGAGGTACTGTACCAAAGAGCATGTGTTTTCAAACATCCACCCATATGCGATATCTTTCAGCCTATCTGGAAGGGTTTTAATTACTCTGTCAATGACTTAGTTGAATTCTGGAGTGTGTATGGAGGGTAACTTAAAAGAGAAGAAGAATGAGGTAGGACTTGACATCACGTGCCAAGATTGCATTCCCCATTAATGTTGCTGCAAGGAGAGGAATTTGTCTTGTTGGCCAAAAGGTGGTGGGTACTAGACAAAATAATACTATATTTGGAAATTTCTGGAGAACAGGGTGATTGACAATTAGGAAAGAGGGAAAAACAAAACAAAACAAAAACAACAAAAACCCACAACATGTTGTCTTGGCTCTGTATTTCAGATCTTTTGCTTGCGTCACACAGTTCATAGCTCAAAAAATTGGCTTTTAAGAACTCTGTGTTCAGTTTTCAGCCTTGGAAAATGAAAAGGAATACTACAATGATACATAGTCAATGCACTAGGAATCCTGGAAATATTACTAAGTAGTGCAAAGGCTTAAATCTTGGTCTATTTTTCCAAATGCTATGGGAAACCTCTGATAGTCCAAATACCAAAATTCTTGAACATCTATTCTATTGTTATTCAAACATATTTAATAAAAGTCTGTTGTTTTTATAAGACCTATAAAAACCATGGCTGTTGAAGTCTGTGTTTTTGCAGTGATATCCAATTTTTGAATGCCATTCTCACAGTTTCAGTAACATAGTCACAAATTCTGATATGAAAATACTGGGGGTTTGGTGTACTAAGATAGCTTCTCCTGGCAAACAGAAGCAGTTAAGGTGGCCATGTTAACTTCAGATCCATTTGGAAGAAGGAGGAAAAAAAATCAACAAGAAACAAACAAGAACAAAGCCAGTGTTCTTCAGGTTGAAATGAACTGACTGACAAAATTAATCACATTATTCAGTAGTTACCAAATTCAGCAGTCACAGTAGGGGCCTGAAGTACTGAATAACCCTGTGAAGAAAAGATCACTACCTTTCCTACAGACAGACAGTTTAATGAAAAGGCAAGAGCTGGCCCCCAAAACATTATCCATATGGTTTTGCTGTTTACCTCCAGTCTTCTTAGAGAGACATTGACTATGGTGAACTGTGGCACTCAAAACCTTTGCTGACTAAAACCCCGAAGCCAACTTCTCTTTATGGAAGTGAGCCAACTCCTTTCATGGAAGTTTAGGCAAGGAGAATGAAGTTCATCCTTTCTGCTGTGCTCGAGAGATTAAATTCATGAATGAAATGCTGCAGCTATGGATCTGAAAACAGAACAGGCTTGAAAAAACAGGAATAAATTCTGAGAGGTTAGGGATGATTTAACGCAAAAGCAGCTGTTTGTCATACAGCAGAGCTTCATCTTGCAATAGGTGAATGATATCATCATTTGCTTTGACAAAACAAATGTGCAAACATATGGAAAAAATGTGAGTGAACCTTTTCCACGTGAGGAAGCAGTTCAGTCTTATACACATTTTCTGGAATGAACTTTGTGAACTTTTGCTTAGAAGCAAAGTTTTACTTCATCCCCCCCTGAAATATCAACTATTTCAGACATTATAGTCATAATATTTGTTACTTTTAGCATCATCCCAATAGCAGTTTACAAATGTGCAGTCATGGTTTAGATTGTCAAAGATGAGCTCATATGTTCACAGTGGATGATTTTTACTTGAAGAAGTATGATTGTGTCCTCAATTATCAGGCAGAAGATGTCCTGGTACTTTGATAAGGGAAAACAGTCACTCCACAGTTTCTTTTCATGTGGAAAGTTAGGTTTCTTTGTCCACAAACTCTCTTATTCCTACGTATTGGTGAATGAAGAGTAAATGTGTTACCACTGCTACCCAACATGTTTGTAAGAGTGCTCAAAATCAGATGTGCTATTGCGAACTTATTTGTAAAAATGCTCCTGCTTGGAAGAAAGTACAATTAAAAAAAAATAAAAATAAGAAATACCTTATAGCTACTATTCTAACAGTCATAGAAATATATGTATCAGTTCATGAAAAGCAATTATTAAGTTTGTACATCAGACCTGGACCTGCTGCAAGTTCTGAATGGATAGCAGTGAGCATTAATGGAGAAGACTTATGATGGCTATTTGCAGGAATGAGATCACAAGTTCAAGATCTGGTAGTTTGGCAAAACTATAATGTCTCATACCCAATAGGCTTTGCTGATGATTACAGGTAACTTTCCAAGGAGTAGATCTGTCTGGTTAGGACTGAGAGATGAGACACCTAATAAATATCTGCAGCAATAACACCACTGAGCATCAGTTCCCATGTTCAGGCCTTTCTTAAAATGATTTTTAATCTTCACTGTTTGTGAAGATAGAAAACTGCAGATTAAAAAAAAAATAAAAATGTTATGGTTCTTCAAGGAGGGAGGGTGTACGGCTGAAGCCAAAAGATTCAAAAGGCAAAAGTGTTTTACCAAATTTTGAATTCTTATTTCCTTTGAATACAGGATATGTTGACCATATGTGCTTTAGGTCCTACCTGAAACTCTTCTCATCCATATATCATCAGTTTTAACACAGGATATAGCATGACTGGCAGACAATCTGGAATCAATCTGTTTATCTTTAAAATGCTGCTGAAAAGTTTTAGAAGTTGCAAGGTCCTGAACTGGAAAGAAAATCTTGGAAGTAACAACAAAGAAGTATTGGAAAGACAGACAATAACTTCAGAGTCTTCTATCTGGATCCTGTTGTGCAAGAGTATATATGCCATCTCTCAGAAACCATTTCACTGGAATAAAGTCTTCCTCATTTATTAATACAACCAGGCATCAACCAGGCAGTTTTTAATTAGCATTGTAATTTTCAAGAAGTGAAAGATGGTTGCTTTATAGACTTCATATGCAGCTCAGAAGGGGCTCCAAACACAGCTGCATTTGTTTATAATATACTGCTATTTTTTAAGAGGATGCATCTGAGATACTGTATGCACTTGAAGACCTTGTGCTGCATAGCTAGAAAATTTATCAAAAGCCATCAATTCAGTGTATTGCAGTTGTGCTCTGATGCTTTTCTAGGCATTAGAAATCATAGGCTGTAGATGGTTTGCAAATAAACACTGCTGAAGAAAGCTTCCACATGTATATTAATAAGAATAATAAAAAATTCCACAAATAGATGGCTGGTTATAGAGGGGCAAGTATAGGGCAAATCTTCTGTGTTATGTTTGTTCTGCATTTTGGCCGTATCTGACATTTAACTGCAATATTTTGCATTCCTTTATCTCTGATACTCAAGGATCACACAAATGCTTTACAAACATCAGTGGGCTAAGTCTCAAAATATTTCTGAAAATAAGATTCATACATGCCTGACATCTATTTCTACAGTCCGTAAGTTTCTTACCATTCATATTATCATACTCTTTCCTGAATTAAATGTAATCATCTTAACAGGATTCTTACTGGACCTTTCTGCTCTCAGACAGTGGTTTCTACTTGGAATTATGGATGTTCTTCATATCTGTCAATTCAGTGAATGCAACTCAAAGTTTACTAAAAGAAAAAATCTTGCTGCTTGTCCTGAACAATGGCAGAATTATAGATTAGTTTCACAAAAAATATAATTATTTTTATTTACAGGGGATATAATCTGATTTCAGGAGCTGCAGAGTGCCTTAAGTTCCAATTGATGTCTAGTGGAGAGACAGCATAACTGAGAGCTAAGTTTGCCAATATATCCCTGATTCATGAACTGCTCCTTTATTGTTCACAGATACTGTACCTTTTAAAAGACGAACACACACACACACAAAGAACCCATTTTTAGTGCCTTCTTGGAGGCTTCTACAAATATGTTTTTCAAAATTTTGTTTTCTCCACTAAGTTCAGTTTTTAGGGACATTCAAACCTTTCCTGCTACGATTTGCAAAGGTTTATAGGCTCAAAATTATTAAAAACCCCTTTGCCAAGGCATACTAACAAACAAGGCTGTTGTAAGTTGCTGAGTCCCCCCTGTCGTTTTCCATCTGAGCCATGTTGAGCATTTTATTGATGAAAGGAATAAGCAAAGGTTTTGGATTTGGCTCATAGCCCCTAATTGTCCACAATTATTCAAAGTGTATTAAAGGACTTGTATTACTCAGGTTGGTAGAGCTTGATGGTGAACCCGGTGAAGGTTTCCAGGCTGATTTCCAAAAATACCATAACTTCTCCACATTCACCATAGGCTTGGCACTCAAGGTCTGACATCCAAGCTCTTGCTGAGGCTAACAAGATACAGCCAGCATTTCTGGCTGGAGCTCCTGGCTGGCTCTTGCGTACTTGCTCTGCACATGTGGCTCGGTCCTGTGAAGTACTGACGGTTTTCTTCTCCCTGAGAAGTCAGTGGAAATATCCTTGCCTAACGTGCCTAGCAGTTTTGAGGATCAAGCCCACAAAAAATGCTATTGTTTGGAGACCGAGTTGTGGTAAGCCCCGCTTTTGTACCATAAGTTCATTACTATATATGTTCACATTTCACCACAGTTCTTGCTGAAGCATACTTTGAACAGCAAGCCCCCATGTTTTATTTGTTCAATCTGGTGCTGGTTTAGAGACATTTTGTTTTGTTTAGGTTTCCTTCTTCCCCACGGGGTATGGCCTTACTTTCACTAGAAAGGAAAGTAAGAATGGTTCCAGGATGCCGTGCGTCAAAAATCAGCCACATGAGCTCAGGCTCTGTGTCTAAATCATCTGTCCCTCAACTACGGGACTAAATTCTTAGATAAAGAAACCCTTTTCCTATTTCTGAGCAATGTTCCTAGTTTTTCATGTTCTTTCATTGCTGTTAGTGTCATGCTCTTAACCTACCTGCTGTCCACTAGCAGAAGACATTGGTGTAGCTCCTGTTTCAGCGAGGAAATTGAGTAAAAGCCTTCCCTAAGTGCATATCACAATTCCAAGTGCAGTTAGAGCGGTTGTTTTTTTTATTGTTGTTTTTTTGATTGTTGTTTTGCTTTGTTTTGTTAAATTGCTTGCTGAATCCTGGTCCAAAACCAACCTGACAGAGGGAATATTTTTATTTATTTATTTATCCTGTTTGACTTGAAGGACAAGGAAGAAAATTTTATATGTGAAAAAAAGAAAGAAAGAAAGAAAGAAAGAAAGAAAGAAAGAAAGAAAGAAAGAAAGAAAGAAAGAAAGAAAGAAAGAAAGAAAGAAAGAAAGAAAAAGAAAGGAAGGAAGGAAGGAAGGAAATTATCAGAGCAAGAAGCCAAAGTGAACTTTTTCTTCAAAAAACAAATTTACAGAAACTTCCATGGAAGGTTATAAAACCTACACTGTTTGCCTGAGAGACTTTTCTAATCACTTAGGTAAACATAGGAGGTAGACTGGGTAAATACATATCTAGGATAGGCTAAATATTGAGGTATTTTAAAGGAATATTTATTGAGTTAAATATATTTATGTATACACATACATACATATTGGTACCTGAAGAATATGTATTTTGGTATACTACCTCAGAGCCATAACATCTCTTGGCTGTACATATTTGGTGGTTGGAAGAATCTAATTTGAAAATCAATATTGAGAAAACCATAACAAAATATCTATAAAATTACAGAGCTTTAGTGCATTAACTGTAAACTTTTCTCAGTTCAGTGAGACCTATGACCTCATAACTTTGATGAAATCTCAAAAAAATTAGATACTGTTGTTCATCTGGTTGATGCCTATAGAAATAATATTACGCTATTTAAATATCTAAGTTCCTTTATATAATCATTGTTTTAAAATCTGAAGGATAGACAAATAGTTACCATTTTTCTTTTTCTTGGCTAATAAAATTTAGGAAACTTAAATCATTTGTAACTTCTAAAATCTTTCCACTGAATGTCTGAAATTTTTTCATTTAGAAGACAACTGGCATAATTTGAAAATAGTGAAATTAATTCTGCAGATTTTAAAAAAAAAATCTCTCTTAAGGACATTGGGAACCTTCAATGTAGTGTTATTAATCATGTTTAAAACACCCTTGTTGGAGACAAACCTCAAGGAACTTTGCAGGAAGATATTTTGAGGTATGAACTATACAACTGAGTGATTAAAGAAATAAACACAAAATAAACATTCTGAAAACTGCTGTTAATGGGAAAGATTCTGGTATACATTAAAGATCAAAATCGAATAGACATATAAAAATGGTATATACAAGAATATAGATACTAAGCCATCACTATTAAAAAAGTGACAAAGTTTTGGGTTTCTGTGCTGAGAGCAGTCCTCTTAAATCAAGTTGTTATTGAGAGCAGTTTGCACTCAGAAAGAGTGAATTAAAATTAGAAAAACGGGTCCAGCTGCCATGTAATATGACTGCATATACCATGAGCATGACCAGTGAGACAAGTGAGAAAACAGATACCAAATCTTCTTAGCTGTTTAAAAGTAGACAGCCACTAATACTTTTTAATTGCAATTTGTTATTGCTTTCATCCCAGACATATTTTACTGTGTGGCCAGGCTCCCTGTTTCCACGTAAGCTTCCTCTGGGAGCACAATCTGCTGACTCCACATCTATAGACAGGAATGCCACAACATAAATTGTTAAAAAAAAAAGAGAAAAAGTTGTGTTTTGGGTGGGGGGTGACTTGACAGATAAAAAGCCACTGTGCAGCTGCCTCATGTAAAGCTGTCCAGCTGAGCACTGATAAAGTTTATCACAGGGGCACACATATGAATAATCGGCCTGTGGTAAAACTTGTAAGAGTGACGTATCTAAAGGGATGCTACAGCTTGACGATGAAATGGTGGCAAAATGAGCTTGCCATGCATGCTTGTGTGTGCCACCTTCTCCTGTAGTCTTCTGGGGGGTACAGGAACAGGTTGGGTACCAGTCCAACCCCACTTGAGGCAGCCTGGTTCTGGACTTTTGTCACAGAGTAGCTCACCTCCTGCTTTCTGCATGTACATTTTTTAAAAGGTTTCTGAGCTGAGCAGGAAAAAAAAAAAAAAGAGAGAGAGAGAGAGAAACAGTTCTTAGAGTATGTCTGACTCAACTGAAATCCCAACGTCATTAGGATTTCACCCAAATGACTCACTGTAATAGGTCATCAGGCTTAAGGTGTTTTGATGAATTCAGGAAAGCTCTTGAATAAGCAAAATGGAGTGTAGCTCCATGCACTAAATAGAAATGTAGGTATAAATTTTCTCTTTCCACCTACAGTCACTCCCATGCTGCTTGCTCTTCAAAGGGGTAAATCAAGGGGGTAAATACAACACATGGATACCTAGCTCCATGTCCGTTTTTTTTTTTTTTTAAACTTAGTTCTCCTGGGGTCTGGAAGATATAATAATAAAATATAATAATAATAATAATAGAAGTGAAGCATCCTCTCATTTAAAGAAAGATCTAGATTAAAGGAGCCATTGGGAGGAATGGAAAACTGCAGAGTTAAACAATAGCATGAGAGAGTTTGTGAGAGATGGGGCATGGATTAGGAGTGACCGGTGAGTCACAAAGGTTTTGCTCATATCTATGTGACACTCCTGAAAGTCTGCTGATTCACTCTGGGAAGGACAGGTTCTCCTTTCTCTGCTGCTGACATTTACAAGCAGCGTAAATGAAAATGGTAGTATTTTACACCTGTGCTGCACATGTGTAAACGGCTGCAGGAAGAACACAGCAGCTGCAAATCAGATCCAGAGGGTTGAAATGAGAAAAAGCAGAAAATTCATAAAAGAGCACAAGCTAAAGACTATTGCCAATATGGTCAAAGAAGAGAGGAAAGAAATAGAGAGGAAAAGGTCAAAGGTAGCAAGAGAGAGATAGGCAGAAACCGGAACCAGGTTCACAACAAAGAAGAGGACAGAGGATGAGAAAAAAAAAAAAATCAGAGTGAAACCATCCAGACATACTGGAAAGAAACCTCCACAAATAAAGAACAGGACTATTAGCGTGTAAAAGGGAAATATTCTCCTTCCATTCTTGATTGAGCAAAAATGAAAAACTGCGCCAACCACACTATTGCAAAGGAATTAAATGCAAGAAAAAAAATATCAAAATGCACTGTTCAGGTGTGTTAAAAGAAGCTGCATGAAGCTTCGTCACCCCTCAAGAACCAACGTCACCCCTCAAGAAAGGTGCCCTGGGACCTGCTCTTAGGCTTTGCCTGCCTTTGGGTGCAGCTGTCAGCATACTTCCCGCAGGACACAAAAAGGCTCTGTGCGCTGCCAGCACCCAGCACATTTCCAGGAAGCTTTTCCCCTTTGAGCCTCCCCAGCTTGTGTTTTGCATCCTCCACGCCATGAGACAAAGGTATGGAAGCACTGACTGACCACGTAGGCCGATGCTGTGTGGCCCCTTCCACTTCCCACATGTGAGAGGGAAGATGCTCGCTGCTCTCGAGAGCACCACAGTATCATCCATCCTCAGGGAAGCTGGCCAGTTCAGGCTCTGTGGGGGCAAGCACTTTGCAAGGCTATAAATACAATTTAAAGAGAGAAAGAGGTGGAAGAAGAAGTTTTACTCCAGTTTCCGTTGCTATGGCACAGGAGATATTAGCAGTGCAACAGTTCACTGGTAATAGCACTTAAAATAATACAAAACAAAACTTTTTATTGTTTTTCAACATCTGTGCAGAAAAACAGAACATAAAATGGGATTGGAAGACCGTACTATAAATTTTCCAATAATATCTATAAAACAGGTAGTTGATCAAACAATGTGCAAAGAATAATACCCATAACTGTAATTGTTGTATTGTACTGCTCACTTGGCTATCACTAAGGGCATAAATATCTGGGGAAAAAAAAATAAATTATAGCAGGTGCAATACAAAAGTTTGTCAGAAAGAAGGTATGATATAGCTGCATTAGTCACACATAGCTAAGATGTAATTGACTTCTGCAAGTTATCTTTACACACCCATACTATGTATTCTGCACAGGCCTCATATATTTTATATCCTTTCCCCAGTCTCAGTTGAGACAAGAGAATCACAGAGTCTGGGAGGATGAGACACAAAAGAAAATAGGAGTGCTCTTCTTTGACAAGGATTTCTGCCTTGGAAACACCATCCTAAAGTCCTACTCGAAGAATCTCCAACAAAATAAATCAAATAGAGGTGGAAATAAAAAATAAAAATTAAAAAAATTAGTAATAATAAAAAGAAGTCTGCTGCCCCAGGTCCCAAAGAATATACATAAAAGAACACCTTATTTCCCTTCCCTGATGATCTAAAATACTTTCTTTAACTATGCAAATTGGGGATAAATCAGATTTTAAAAGTGGTAGTTTTTCAGTATCATTTGATGATTATTTTCAGCTTTGGGGAAGAATATTGGACATTTTAAAAGGGGAAAAAGAGCTGTTTATGACTTTTGCATACAGTTAAAAATGCTGTCTGTCTGAAGTTGTTCTATGAGCAGGAATAGTAGAAATTATTGTGACAAAGCCAGGTGGTCAAATTGGCATGATAATCCCCTAAACTCTGATGCATTTTTTATTATGATTCTGACACTTATCAGACAAATATTATCACATTTTACATGAAACATTAATACTGATTTTGAGAATCAGTACATAGTTTACTTCACTTGTCACAATAAAATTGAGCTTTTTGGTGCTTTTACACTACCTAATTATACTATCATATTATCTATAGAAGGTAGAATTTTATTCTGCATGGTGTTAAAAGTACACACAGGAAAGTGATTGTTGATTTCATTCCACTAATGCCAGTTTTTATTAAAATCTAATTCCAACTGACACCTTTTCCTTCCCCATTTTGCCAGTGTCACACTTCTGTCCTGCCTTGACTAGGTGAAGAAAAGAGGGCACAGGTCAGCAGTCTTACTGTCACTTTTAAGTGCAAGCACCAAGAAAATCTTAAATACAGTACTCTTAAGAAAAATGAGGCTGTGAAACAGAGCTGGACATACCTTGATGTGTGTATGGATGTGCTCCCTGTATATTGCTGGACAAAGGGGTGAACTTCCTGCTTGTGACCTCAAGAGGGGTGAGAGCTCAGCCACTCGACTTGTCCCTGGAAAAGGAATTCCTGGACCATCAGGTCTAGGACTAGTTGTCCTAGCCTAATTGCGTGTTTAGGTCATGCAGATGCTTTAGGAAACAGTAAAAACCTTTGTCTGGAAGTCAGTTCAGTTTCCAGACTTCCCTACTCCTACTGAAAGAGTCTGCAGAATCCTCTAATGGCTGGGAACTCTCTTCTGATTACAAGCATACATTGCTCATTACTGTTTATGTGCATTTGTTCTTGTGCCAGTGCTGTACTTTGTTATAAGTTGTTCTTTACTGCTAATGTATTTATAGGCTGCCGTCACATCCCTCCTCTGCCCTGTGTTGCAGAGTAAAAGAAGTCAGACCCACTTCTTTCCCCTTCAAGAGGGAGGCTCTCTGTTTCCCTGCCTGTTTTAGCAGGCTGACCCTGTCCAAGCGCCAGACCCAAGGAACCTTTAACCCGTGTGGTTGTGCACAATAGCCCAAATGCAATTTCATCGGTGCTTTGCATGATGGAGCAAAAACTTCTCTGTTTCTACAGAAATGCATCACCCTAGCAATTTTTATGGCCACAGTATTACTAACTCATAATCATGTTGTGTGCAATTAGTATACCAAAGTCTTTCTTCTGCTGCATTGTTTCCAACTGATGAACGCCAGCTGATAGCATGAATTCCTGTTATTAACCCCCAAGATCATGCTGTTGCATTTTGTACTATTAAATTTCATCAGCCTTCAAGGTCATCCAATTCTTTCTTTGCAGTGATACACTGCAAAAGTGCCAGCTTACTGCAGTTCTTCCTGTTAAAACATGAAAGATGGTGTTTTATTTGTTAGTTTGCTTTTCCACAACAGGTTAAAAACTGAGCCTCATGCCCAAACCAACTGCCTACCTCATAGCTGGCAATATTCTGCCTCCATCCACACTCCATGAACAGAATGCTTCTTGGAACTGAACTACGTTGTTTTCCCCAAGGAAACCCTTTTCATTTGCAGTTTTTGGTAGTTTGAGAACAAAAGGCATCAGAGTGACTAGTAAATGGTGGACAATCATTTTCAGGTGTGAAGCTATCCTGGGGATTTTTTTAAGCCTCCTGCCTTCCTACATGGATGTCAGTATCATGCAATCCAGATGTTGTTGGCTTCTGTTCAACGCGGTTCTGTCTGAAATGGAAGGTGTTAAATTGAAGTCAGGCTGAAAAGAGAGGTGAACAGGATGCTCGAAACACAGAGAACATGAGGACCAGAGACAGATCCAGCAGCAGCACCAAGCTCCTGTGTTAACAGTGGTCACTCTTTTGTCCCCAAAGTTAACCCCTTCCCACCTCTCTTACAGAGGTGCTAAGGGACATATCCTCGCCTGGGTGAAGTCATGGATGTACTCATTTTAATGGATCTGGAGACCAGCACAAATGCTCCAGCTGCTTCTTCACATCATATTAGCTCTGGAGTGAGCCTGAAGGTAGACTGGGTTTTAGTTTTTTTTTTTTTTTTCTCATCATTTTATCATGGTGGTGAGTTAAGGTTGACTTCCTTGATTTTGTATTTGTCATCTTGTAAGGTATTTTACTTTCTCTTTAGAACAACGAGACTGTATTTACTGCATCTGTAATTTTTGGTTTGTAGATAACTATCATAGCAGCAGTTTTTCTTTTAAAACACAAATACACGTTTTACCTCTCAATTCACTTTAAAACTATTCCTTGGGCCTATTTGACTGAAACACCACTCCTCATTATGAATGCATATTTATATGTTTTTTTTTTTTTTTTTTTTTCCTGGCATGGAGAATGGGAGAATGTAGAAGATTTGAACAAATTTTGAAAAGTTATTGTTCTGAAAATATATTGTTCTGAAAATGTATTGTCTAACCTTAAATAAAAATGAACTCCAACAAAAAGATGTTGAATTTGTTCCAGGTTCCTAGTTTAGTTACTTGTGCATTTGTTTTCATATTTTCATGTTACAAATGCTACATTTCTAAATGTCATGTTGTGGAATCCATTTGGAAAATGCCACTTGATCCCAGACAGGCATTTTACAGTCTTTAATACTCTCTGTCTTATTATGCTTGCCTCTACTGTAACATTATCTGCTGTACAGGAGCTATCTCTTGGCTTCTGCAATAGTTTGCCATTAAACGGGGTAGAGCATGTCATAAATAACCCTCCAATATGTGCAATAATTAACTTTTAAGACTACCATTAAATCTTTTTTAAGCAGATTGATTAGGTTTCAATTTTGTACATAGCTTCAGATTTTCATCTAAACTGAAGTGTTTCTTTAGGCTATTCTGCAGCTGTGCTTGCTTTCTAGCACTGACAGTCATTCAAATCCATCTTGTGCTATTGTAACCTGCTGTTAGCCCATTAGTTGCAATCTGTGGGAGGAGAAGGAGACAAATTGTGTCACTATTCCTTATCAAGGGACTACACAGTTGTTTGCCACTTTGACTCCATGATGGATAGTTATCTTGAGATGTGACAGGTGTGAGACTGGAAATGTAGAAAGAAACAATGCAGGAACCCAGTAGCATTTTGTTATTGACACTTGCTAGATAACAACACAGGGTTAATCAATCTCTTGTGTTGTTCTTAAACCCCATTCTTTTTGTCTTCAAGATGTAGTTTTTCTCATCAGACTGACATGGCAGGAAAAAGATTCAAATAGATAGCAGACATTTTTCCTTTACCATGTACTGGAGGTACAAAGTCAGATTCCACAAATAATAAATAAATAAATAAATTAATTAATTAAAAAAAAAAAAAAATCTTTTTTTCTTTTGACATTTTCTTAAGACTCCTTTAAAGTGGATCAGGGGCTTGAGAAAGTACAGTTTAAAAATCCAGAAGTATCCACTAACAGGCATCCTGTCTTTGAAAGAGAGAGTTTTTTTCCAAATTGACTTTTGTTATCAACTGTTTTTTATCAGTATGATACCACAAATTAACTAACACTAGCCCATCTTTTATTATTTCTTTCATGGATACATGTTATAGTAACTATGGTGAAACAAAACTAGTATCTTGAACATTAAATGATTATATTTACATAGCCTTTTGCTTAAAACAAACAGTTCAAGAACATGCTGATCCAGTACAATCTAGGATGATACTGTGCATCACATTTTAGTACTTTGGTGGCTTTCAGAAAATTGAATGTTGGTAAAAAATTCACAGGGTCTTAAAAATGTTAAAGATAGTGTTCAGTATATTTTGGAAGCACTGGGAGAATGACAGGAGTTTACGTGTAAGCTAAGCTTCATACTGAATAAAGATCTACAGAAAAAGCAAGGAAATGGTAAAACTACTAGAGTTCTTAGAAACAGGAATGTACATTGGAGTTCCACTCTAATAACCTGAAGAAATGGTATCGAGCCCAAAGTATTCACAGCTGAAACATTCAAGACAAAAGATGAGGAGAACATTATTGTCATTGCCATTTCACTGAAAGTGATAAAATTATATAAACAGTGGAGTCTTTCTTGATGTCTCCAGGAGGCTTGTGGATAAAGATAAGAGACGATGTCCAACCTCCAAGATCCTAGGACCATGTATAACCTACAAGGTGCTGGTAATTTATCTTAGTTTAAGGTCTGTTTGGTTGCTCTATTTCTTTATCCTGCACTATTCTATTATATAAACATAGTCTTTTAGGCATAGTCTCCTGCTGAAAGAGAAAATTTCACGTGCGCTATACATTCTTTGGAGTGATTATATAAAAGGATCAGCCTGCTCATACCCTACATATTATATTGACAATGTTAAAATATTGTCATGTGTTTGGTCAGAGAACTAAATAGCATTAATAACTTAATTAACTAAATAATTGTGTGGAAAAAAAAAAAAAAAAAGAAAAAAAAGAAACCACACACCAAAACTGAAAAGAGGCAATTGTTTGCTTAACTAAGTCTGAGGGATGAGTGCACTGCTCACAGATAATTTGAAAACCAGTAGTTTCATTAGCAGTGCCTGCACACATGGAAGCATCCATGTCCATCCTGAAATGTTTTTGGGAATCTTGATGGGCTAAGGGAGCTCTATAGCGGCCAGGATGCTCTGTGCTATTCCTTAGCTCCCCATTCACTGTGACACAACAAGTTGGTGAGCTGGTGTAAGGTTGCACATTTGCATTTCCAAGGTCTAGCTACAATGAACAGACTTCGAATACATTTGACTCCTGCTTGCTCATTCCTCTTCTACAAAAGTTTGCATATATTTGGTCATGCTCCTTCTGCATAGTCACATTTTTGCAGGACAGATTTATGAGGTACACCATGTCAACTTTTTCTGTCTGACAGACGTTTGCATGAGATCATTTCACTTCCACTGTGGGAAATGTTAGAGGATGGAGAGTTTTGTGCCTCTATGATTCAGAAACATCTCTATCAAGTTTCCACATTACAATGCTCTCACCGCTTCTTTTCTCTTGCCTTCTGAGTTTAAGTAACTGCCAGTGAAGTCTTAGCAAGGTCTCATTAGACTTGAAGCTTCTGTCAGATGGAGCTGGAGGAAAATTTATCATGTGAGTTCCATGTGTGAGATCTGGGGAACTCATTTCTGTCCATCCGAATCACATCCAGTTCCCATGAGGTGAAAAGTAACTATTCAAAGGAAACGATACACGAAATCAAAAATCCCGATGAACAAATGTAACCAGTGACTCCTCACACAACACTTGCCCTTCAGCAATAGCAGTTGACCACCCACTTCAGCAGGATATGTATACACTACATCTGTTCTTGTGTCACTGTGGCAGAAAGGTACTTTGTGTGCTTTATAGCTGCCACATGGCTGACATTGTTACTCCATAACCTTATGCCCCTGCTCTTGTGCTCCATGCCCTTAAACCTTGGCTCTTGCATGCTTTTCTGTCTTCCACCTTAGCTCTGCAACAGCTGAACTACACAAATGCCCAGCAGCAACTGGGATTCTTAAGCAAAAGTAGCAATCGAATAACATACTTCCAACATGAAGGAGACATGCAGGTTTCTGAACGTTTTGGTGACAATTTTTACTTATCCATGACAGTCTGAATTCAATCTTTTATAAAGAATTACCTTGAGTCAGTTAAATAGACAATATTTTTCATGAAAATATTTAAGAAGATGCTCCTGTCACCAGGGCTGATGAACCAGGGGTTCATGTCCAGTCTAGCTGCAGACTTCCTGTGAAACGATGAAACATGACAGCCAGGCTTCTTGAAAGTATTTGAAAACTACTAAAATCCAGCTGCTTTTCAGACAGAACATGAAAAAAAGCCTTTCATTCACTGTGTCATTTTGAAAATAGAGCAAAGAATTTCATTAAATCAGAAATTACCAAGCTGCAGTATACATATTAATCATCGTATCTAAGATATTTCCAAGTACTACCCACCAACAGCTCTGAGTTACCTCTGTGCCCCCAGCATTCACAGCCAGTAGCACACAACTAAGACCCCAGCATTAAATACATCGTCCTTGTCTGAAGAGAATTAAATGCCTAAATAGCATAAAGGAGCCACACTTTATTATAGTACATTTAAAAAAGGGATTATTTTATATAATTTCTTCTAGTTGTTATAATATAAACTTCTGGGAAAAGGGAGTGTTTGATACGGTGCTGTGTTCAGTGCGTATTTTGGTGGGTCTTGATTTTGACGTGGTCTTGACAGCCACAGTAATACAAATAAATAATAATAATAGCCTAAGGACTTCAAACCCAGAAGGAGGACAGAATGTCTTTTATACTTACAAAAAGATGATGTCAATTGATCTAGATTTCAGAAAGGTATAGAAGAGAAGACAAGTGTAAGCTATTATTGTTAAAAGGTAGGAATCTGGTAGCCTTTGATTTATTTGTAACACTGTTTAGCACACTGTTAAGTACAAAAAGAGTCAGAAGAACAGAATATAACAGTGTAGTTGCTAATATTCTTTAGAAAGAGCTAGTAAGGAACAAAAAGAAAAGGCATAAGAGGATTTTATCTAATACAATTCTTTGCTCAAGTCTCAAGCAATGCTCTATCTAATGCAAAGCTTTTCTCTCTGGTTAATCAGAACAGGGTTCAGACGAAATCAAATAATTTGCAGATGAATTGCTAATATGTCCTGTCATGCATGCCCTTCTAACAGCATGTCTTTCTAGCCTGTTGAAATACTTACATCATATGGAGAGACCTGAAAAGTTTGAACATTTTGGTTCACTGCCAAGAAAAATTATTTATCAATGGCACATACTGTGCTGATATATACCACAAGAACAGATTTTCAAATAAGAACGAACATTAGGACAAGACCCTTCCCTTCATTTAGTGCATTAAGACAGACGGAAATGCTGTGCTTTCTTCTCCAGAACCTCCAGGAAGAAGCCTCAAATCCATCTTAGTTACTAACATAGCTCTACGAAATAATATCAAGGAAAATACAGGATTCAAAGCCATTGATTTCACAAGCCTCCTGAGGAGCAGGACCATGTCTTTCTCACACTTTATGGATGTGGAACTGAGGTGCAGAAAGTCTGTGCAGGTGATATGTTGGTAGCTGTAGATGGCGGGATGTGTTTTCATGCCTGGAAGGGCAGGCACTGGCCTTTCGGGTCACACTGAACCCTGTGATATGAGGCCACACCACCCCATGTCTTGATATATCCATATCGTACCCCCAAAACCAGTGCAGATGATAGTCAAATGAGTGGCCATATTATGTTACAGGCTTTCTCCATAAAATGTAGTTCCATGTCTTTAACAAAAAGTCCTGGTTTTAGCTGTGAGACAGCTACTGACTCTGAACTCGTCCTTAATTGTCTCAGCAGATTCATGGTAGTCATCTATTCCTCAAAGTAATTTCTGGAGTAAATACTTGCTCATCAAATTAGACTTGAGTTTCAAGAGTGATTTTTTTCCCCATTACTCCTTCAGGGAATAGTATGTCACAAAAAAAGGCTTTGTTCCCTTTGGCAGTCAAGCTAAAGCCATCAAAGAAGCTCAGGGAGAGGGAGCTCAAAGTTGTCATTAGAATTTCAGGTGGATTTTGGTTGGGCTGTGAAGGGTTGCTGTCATTACATGTCAGTATGCTCCAAAGGTCAGCCAGATCAAAAGCTCTGCTCAGCAGCCAATTAATGTATTGTTTAATATCAGGGAAAATAGGAAAAAGAGAAATACAGTTAAAATTTCAATAACGTAAAAGCAAGTGACTGCAGTATAGCCTACAAGTGCCACCCAGGAGGGCTGGGATAATTTGCTATGATAGGATTAATTTACAGTTCTCTTGCTTTTGGGGGGTTTAAGTCTTCAACTTTAACATTTCTTTGGTGCATTATCTGCATTTGCATTTATCATTGGTTTCTACAATGGAATCTTCACAGGACTTGACATTTTGAAGTCATAACTTAGAGCTTGGTCCAACTGCCTTTGAAGTCAACAAGAAGATTGCCACTAAATTCAATGAGAAGTTGGATCTGGGTCTGTAATCACTATGGACTCATTATAATCTCACAGCTGGTAGCAACATTTTAGAAGTGCAGTATAAAAACTGCAGTACTGGCAGGATGAGTTCAGTGTGAAGCAGAATCCCTTCAAGTTTAACATAAGTTTAACAATTTAAACAGATTTTGGAATTAGCCACTCTCTTTGTACACTAATATCTGACGACTCTTTCCAAAATTCACTGAAAAGGAAAGAGCCTCTGTACATGCACTGTGAGCTGCCTGAAGCTTTTAATATACTTTTGTTTCTTTAATTGCAAATCCAAGAAAGAATGAAATTTTCCTCTTTACCTCCTTTGCCACAGAAAACAGTTTTCTGCAAAATGGTTGCTTTTCCAGTGCTTTCCTAAAATGGCTGCTGTCAGGACTGGGTCTGGGAGCATGGCAGTTGTAAGATCCAGCCTTTTTCCCATTACACTTCACAGTTTGTCTACAAGCAGAGACACTTTGTTCTCACTGCATGAATGCTCAGATTGCTGTGATGAGCAAATTGAGGGCAGATCCCTTCAAAGCAAATTGAGGCTTTGCAAAACTCTTGCAAGAGAGACTGCCCGAGTCATGGCACGATTATAAACTGGAGTCACTGTTTCTGGAAAGCCCCTAGGCTCTCTAGCCTAAATTAGACATACGCTGCTGTACTGCAACCACTTACCTTTGTGTCCTCCAAATATACTTGCAACTATCAGTGCCAAGATGTCTTACAGCTGAACAAGAAGAAAAGCTTACAGTGGGAAGAGAAGGTAAAGAAGGCAGACTCAGAATTGTCCAGGTGACTAACAAACCCTTTACACATTTACCCACCCACATAAGAGAAGGGTGCTTGCTTGAAACTATGTATGTAGTTTTGTGTGTGTTCAGGATTCATCCTTTCACAAATTACTCTAAAATCCTAACAAAATCCAAACCACTTTCAGATCTGCTATTTTTTTTTGCAATGTTGGAGATTTCGTAGAAGAATGTGGCTCCCTCTTCAGACCTCACACAGCTGGGACTACTTCGAAGATCAGGATGGCTACATTTCAGGGGTGAGGAAACAGGCCGTAATTTTCCTTCCACAAAATATGCCAGGCAGAAACAAACATTGGATTCTGGGTATCCAGAGAAGACACATAGGTAACAAGTGTTGTAATGACAAGTCACTTTCCATTGCCATTATCACTTGCCAGTTCTGCTTATAGAGATGCCCACAAATGTCACTGCTCTCAGAGCTGCATGGAAAAATCCACAGGGTGTTTTTCACTTTTTTTTTTTTTTTTTGAGTTTCTTTGTAAGAAAACAGGGGTTCAGGGTGCAAACCAAAGTCCCGTTACAATACAAAGGTATTGTAATGATTGCTGCCCTATTATTATTGGCTTTTCTTCTGTTTTGTTTTGTTTAGTTTTCTGTAGTCTTATACACAAAATTATCTCCATTGCCTATGGGAAATAATGCCTGCATGGGGTAGATCTTTATTTCCTATATTGGTTTCTCTTCAGGACAGAAATATTTAAAGCTTCAGAACCCATACTCACACACAAATCCACACAGAGAGAAAGACAGAGTAATCCTCCATACCATGCTACAGTAGTAATCTAGCTTAATGCAGTCTTGGAGGGTTGGCTAAGCCAGTGAACCATTTCTGCTTTACTGATGTGGTTTATGTGAGGCACACAGTCCCCGGAGAGAATGATTTCCTTGTAATGTAGCAGGCCATCCATTACTTTGTATATTGAACCGATCAATTGACTTGTTTATGACATGCTTAATGTTTGGGGAATCTGAACTTCTGATTCACTTCAAGTCCTTTTAATTACAGTATATTCCTTGAAAACAGATGCTTTTAATATTCAACTTGAGTGTTTTATAAGCTATGCAAATATTTTGTTTGTGGTATTTTTTCTGCTGCTCACAGCCAAAACATGCTAGTCAATTTTTCAGAAGACTATTTTATCTCACTGAAACCTAGGGAAATTCCGCTTCCCCAGAGTTGCTTTTTTACTTGTAGATGACATTGCAATTTACATTAAATTTTACATTGTATCGTATCTTCATTAGTTTTGTCTACTAAAGGAATGAGGGTATAATATCATTCCCTGACAGATAGAAATGTGTTTGAAAATGCATAAACAAAATTTGGATCCTTTTGGCTAAACAAAGGGGTGGGGTCATTTGGCAATATTTTATACTGAAGATGTTTTTTGTCATTGCACAGCTAGGTTAGCTGTAGAAAGGCTGGAAGCCCAGCTGGCATAAAACTATTCTACTTATGTATTTCATTTTGAAGTGAATCCACTGCAATATGTGGGGAGATGTCAGCTTAAAGAAACCAGTTAAGGTGACAAAACTGAGAAACACTTAATTGCAAATATGGGTACATGTAGAGATATCTGAACTTTGACCTTGAATCATTTTTTTCTCTATTACATTCCCAGAGATAAGCTCTAAAAACTAAGGTAAACATGATGATAATCGTGCCAGAGTAACAGGGATTGGCAAGAAGGGGTCACTCAGAGGTTGGTATTTCTAAGCTCCAAATGAGATTTTTTTTTTTCTTATCCCTCCCTACAGAAGAAATCCAACCCCCAGCCCACAAAACCCAATCTCTCAGACTGATAGATGTTAGACACAAATACTTACCAGCACATCCAGTGCCCACCATTGCAGCCTCAGCCCTACCCTGTGTGCTTACCAGTGCTTTCTCCCACTTAGTCCTTTCTGATGTTTCAAAGTGGAGGCATGGTTTCTACCAAAAGAGAAAATAAACTTAAAAATCCCCTTGAAAGGAGCTGTTTGTGCCAAAAAGTGTCGTATGCAGTATTAATAAAACCAGAAAAACAAAGCAAAACAAAACAAAACAAAACAAAAAAACCCACTAATTTTTATTAAAGGTTTCCATTTACAGAAACAAAAGAGCGAAAATACTCTCAAATATATATTTTTATATATATAATGTGTATGTCCTGAAAATCTTTGAAGCCTTTTGTTGGAGCACTGTTTTACTGAGCCCCAGTTATGTCTCAGGGCCAGGCTGATCTCAACTGTGCTTATTGTTTCACACCTGATGTTGGTCCTCAACAGCCCACAGCAGGGCAGCTGTGCTAACCCTTGCTGCCCTGCTGTCACCATATACAAGTCAAGCACCATGCTCTTTATGTCTCCCTCATCTACAAAAAATTGCCCCCAGAAGCCTTGGGTGTTTTTCTCCTGTTCCTCAAACACTGCTGAGTTCACCAGTGTTTTCTTGTGTGCAGCACTGAATATTATTCCTCTTTCTGCAGAAGAGTCTTAATGGCTTGAATGCAGAACAGAATTACTTTCTTTTCCTTTTCTATCTCCCATACAGTCCAAAAGTAGTCTCGCTTTTCTGATTAGAAATATTTTGCAAAAAAAAAAGGACACCTAATTTGGTATTTACCTCATCTCCTAGCCTTCTAAGGATCACTGATTTCCACATTTCACTTTCTCAGTGAATAATATCTGTACGAGCGCACATGTGCACACACTCGTCCCCCTGCCTGCATGCAGACACTAGATAGTGTCTGCAAGTTGCGTCTCCTTTTCCTGGAAGGTCTAATTCTTCCCAGCCAGGCATTAGCTCTTAGGGATGAGCAGAAATGCTTTCCTGAATCAGAGCCTGAGCGTTTAACAACGTGAAGTAAAATGGATGGACATTTTAATGTTTGCCCTTGTATGTGAAGTACTCTTTCATCTCTGTATATTAGGAACATATTTTTGGGATCGTTTTGAAATAATGTTCTCTTGTTTAAGCCCAGAGCAGAAACACACATCTTGAATCACCCAGTGTGCTTTTCATTTGGAGATGGAGGAGTGGGCACTGGCTGCGCTTTTGATGCAGTTTTGTATGGCTGTGGGTGCTTGATATGCACGATTGCACCCTCAGCTCAGTGTGCGCACAGCCAGCCGTATGGACACATTTCCCAAGAGTAGGAGTGAGGTTTCGCTCCCTCCTCCTGGGCACTGTCATTCCTGCTGGATACCTAAGAATGTCGTTTCTCAGAAGGAGATGAAGACACCCCGAAGAAGGTTGTCGAGCTCAGATTTTCCCGACAGATGATTTTCTTCTCCTCTTCTCTCCAGATCTACAGGGACAACCTCACACACTGCTGCTGGAAAGTGGCCAATGGAGTTTTGGAGTTTTTAAAGTTTGTTTTTATGATTTGGCTAAACTTTCAACTCCCTCCCCCCACCCCCAAAAAAAAAAAAAAAAAAAAAAAGGTCCTGCTAAGTCATTGCTCAGTGCTCCATGAGCCTCCAAAAGAATCATATGCAATAAAAATAGATTGCACCCATTCAAACTGTTAAATACCATGAAAGAAACAAGAGCATTTACAGTATGCTGAAAGGAAAATGCCTCCTCCCACCCATAATAAAAACGTGTTAGTTCAGGGTCACTTCCTAATAGGTGTTATTTCCTCTATTTTAATAAAGGTATTTTAACACCTGTATTCCATGCCAGACAGTATTGTCATTTTTTCCAGTGATTGGCTTAGCCAAATGCTGGAGGGGGGCAAGCACTCCTCCAGCTTCACTGCTCCACGCCAAGCACAACTAACGTGCACAAGGAGGAAGCCAGAGAAAGCAGCAGACGCCCCTAATTAGAGCCAGCCGACTTCCAGTCCAGCAAGGAAAGGCGAGGCTTTTCGGATGGAAAAAGGTCAGGAAGCCCATCTAGGTCAGCCAGTCTCCGGCTTTGAATTGGCACTTGTGCTACCCTCACCCACCCCCACAGCCATGCACAGAGACTATTTTTGTTCTCCAAATAGTTGCCCAATGTGTGCTGAAAACTATTTATACTTGTCGGGCCCGCCTCTGTCCTCAGCACTTTTCTCCATAGAGAGCGGTGACCTTTGCTAAGGGAAAGACCAAATCTCCTGTGTATGGGAAGCTTGGTGGCTTCTATAGGAGTCAGCAAGAAGCTTTGGAAAAAAAAAGAGCTCCTCTTGCACAAGAATTTCATACTACTGTGGATTGATTTTTCTGTTTGCCAGAGCACGTTATTCATGAAAAACCTTTGACACCCCCCTTCACTGGAGCGGGAGTGCCCGGTAAGGTTTGTGTCGAGCAGAGGCACCACATCCCTGTCACCCAGCTCCTTGGGAAGCAGGTCTCACAAGCTGGAGTGCTCCAGCTCCTGTGTGAATTATTTCCACAGTGACGGCCCGTTTTGCATCCTTACTGACTTCCACACTGTGACTTGGATCCAGCTGGGCTGGGGACAGGAAGCCAGCCAAAGAGAGGCATTCATTTCATATGGATTTGTCAGAAGAGAACCAACAGACCTGTAGCCACATGAAGCAGAGCGCGGGCTCACTTGAGTAGTTTTTTAAAGCCTTAGCATTTCTTGCAGCTATACTCTTTGTCGCTATAACAGAAGATAAAACTACATATGTTTCCTGTGATTTGGAGCTTGGCAGCAAATGCATTATGCAGGACGATGAATATATGTAGTCTTTGTAGAGAGTTCTAAGCATTTGCTTGGAACTGGAAGGTCATTTCACTCAGAAAAATTACAAATCTGTTAGAAGAAAGAAACTATAATACTCATGAGCTCTGTTGATTTCTTAGCAAACTGCACTGTAAGTGCACTTTTTTGCATACTTCCTGTGTTTGACAACTAGAATGCAGAACTCCACTGTGTCAGTATGACTGAAGGCCAGCAGATCAAATAATAATTATCCATAATACTGCAGAAGCATAAAAGATGCTCTCTGACCTTTGCAATAGGCCAAGCTGCACAAATGAATTTGCTAAACTTACTTAAGTTCTCAACTATAATATACTTCTGCGCAGACATAATTGGCATGGGCTTTTGTTCTGCATGACCATGGGTTATGGGATGGTGGCCAAAAACTGTCATTAGTACAACCACAGTTTATTAGTCATATATGACTGGGTGTGCTGCAGGAATTGTGGGGCAGAACTCCAGAACCTGTGTGATGCCAAAGGTCAGACCAGTTGACCATAATGGTCTATTCTGGTTTTAAAATATATTAATCAATGTTCTTGCAGGACCTAAGCAATAAGTATAACAGCCAAACTACCGAAGGCTAATGTTACTTTCACAGAACCAGAACTGGCTTTGACACAAAACAGTACACAAATCAAACATTAAAAAATAATAACATAAACAAGTACCAAAGGTAGGGGAGCCAAAAGCCTTGTAGTGAGTTTGATGCTAACACTTCTCTCTCCCTTTATAAAAAGCTCTGGAATAAAGGCAAAAATATTTTAAGCATCAAAGTGGCTGATGAATCGGGAAGCCAGGATATTCAAATACACTTAGAGACAGTATTGTCAGGAGTTGTTTTCTGAGCTATGATACTAAAGATAGTAGGAACCAGCAAGGAAAATAACACTGTAAAAATGCAAATCTGCTAAATGTTGAATCTATTAATCCATAACACACTTTTTTTCTGAATCATACTTACTCAGATGTACAAGCAACAAAAAGTATTTATAATATTTGCATAATTTCAAACACCCAGTTCATAAATTATTTATTGGTTGTGGTCAAATGAATGTTAGCGCTTTCATAATTATCTTTTGTGTGAAAGGTTGCACAGTTTACAGAGACATTTCAATGGCAACTGAAGATCTGTGAGTTCCTTTAATATTACAGAGAAGAAATGGCAGCTAATTGTAAAGTTGCTACACATTTGCTCCTGAAAAGTGGCAAAGCTAAAAGGATCATGATTAACTTGAGTTTATTTTTAAAAGAATGATTACTTTTGGATAGAGTCCTAGTAAATTCCATAGGACCTCTGTGCTGGGCATTCAAGAATAACCAAAAACGGAGAATAAGTTCACAAAAGTAGTGGTTTTTTTTGTTTGTTTGGTTTGTTTTTTAACTTTACAGATATGCCAGAAAATTTTTCAGTGAAAAGAGGCCAGATGTTTGTTATGTTTTTTAATGTTATCAATTATTTAGGCTGAATTCTAAATAAGTGAAATATTTTCTATAGTAGACTGTCAGAAAACAGGACTTATACTTGCCCTATAAAAAAGCATTATTGATAGTTTATTCACCTCCTGCTGAGTAACCTCAAAAAAGACACCATAAATAAAGACTTTGGTATGGGTTCATGCCAAACTAGAAATACTGTGGCATAATTCGAGCCCAGTGCCATGCCTGCACCAGGTCAGCTCTGTATCAGGGCTGCGGGACTAGCAGTGCATCATCTTTCAGCATCCTCAGGAATAGCAGGGCCCCTTTTCCTTGCGAAATGGGTAGACTTGGCATGAGAGAAGGCATGGAGAAGTGCATTATGGGCAGCAGTCGAGGTGTATTTGAGCAGAGAAGCATGTAACTGCTAACTGGCATTGTACAGAGGTCACTGAGTTGGCAGGTGACTGCAGAGCTGCTGTTGGGATCTACTGTCTCATGAGATACATGGATTGGGCACTCTGCTCTCTTATTGTTATTTGTTAACTTAGATGAGCTTGCTTATACTAAACTGACACTTTTAAACACTTATGTCCAACAATGAACATATAATAAAAGTGTAAATTTTAGAGTTACCTCCTTGATTTCTCTCAAGTGAATGTGGGTAAGAGTTTGGTTTCATTCAATATGCCAGATATCGAAATATCTGGTGTACACCTTAAGCTACTTTTTATTCTGAAAGGAAAAAGGATGAGAGAGAGAGAGAGATTCCTGAAATTTGCTAGTAATGTTGGATTAAAATGTTTAATGAATAACAATAATAAAAAGAAATAAAAACTCTATTGCATAAAGGAAGAAGAAATCATATAAGGTAGAAAAATGTAACTGGGGAGGAAGTAGAAATGAGCCTTATTTTCACAGCACAGCAAAATGAAATATAAAGCCAAAACCACCATACATTGCTAATGAATAGATGACAGTAAATTTCAGATATGGCGATTTCATTAAAAACATTGCTCAAATCCTCCATAACCCATCACAGCACTACAAGCCAAAGAGGAAGGACAAAACCTGATGACCACCTGGGGAGCCTTCCAGACTGAAACTGAGCCCATTGTTGATTTTGGCTAGTTCACAGAAGTCAATGAGAATAAGGCCCTAGTTTTGCTGCCTTGTGGGATAATATATCCAAATGCCAGTGAGCCTTCACAGAAAATGGCCTGGGAGCCAATATTCAGGCATAAAAATTAGAACAGAAATCTGAATTAGGTATATGAATTCTTTTATGTAGACAGGGAATATGCTTTTCCACTTCAGTTTTTATGGAGAATTTCCTAACTACATCAGATTTGTGGCGCTGACTCGTAACGTCATGTCCTGTGGGTAAGTTAGACACAGTTAACTCAGGCAATAAGAGAGCTCACTTAGTGCCAGCATATAACACGTTGAGTTTATTCGAAGAGGCAAACTCTGCTTGTAGTTAGATGGTGTATTTTTTAAAATCTTTATTTAACCAGATTACATTAATGTCTTGGTTAGAGCATTTGGCTTCTTTAAAATGTTCGAAATCAATATATAATTTCCTGGAAATGATTCAAAATACTGTGAAAATACATTTAGTATCAGAATACACATGCCTTGTGTCCTTTTAGATGCAATAGATTATATGTATTTTACACCAAATCGTAGAATTAATTTGGACAGAGTTGGTGGGAAATAAGTTTTTGTATGTATGGGAATTGATTAAGTAATGTAATGAATGTGGCAGTTGAGTCAGACCTGTGTAAGTGAATTAGGAAGGTTCCCTCCACTTTCCAGCAGGAGAAAGCAAAGTTGTTTAATATTTTATGAGCATGAGTGTTTTAAACAGTTTGGAATGGTAAAACCACTCATCAGAGGCTGTGTGAACATTGTGGTGCATCATAGCAATGGATTTGCTGTCAAAAGGGAATTGAACAGAAGTTTTTCTTTGCTACCACTTGCTCTTAAGAGCGTAATGACTCATGCAACTAGCTTAACCAGATTTGTAAATCTTCATGGTTGAAGATGCTGGAACATTTATTACAACTCATAACATCAATATGTGAATCCATCATATATGGGAAGACTTATTAAACGGAAGATCCTAATAGATTTGGAGAAAGGTCTTTGTCATCTCTTTTTTGCAGCTGAGAACTTCAGGGATGTAGTAAATAGAAGTCAACAGTTTTCCGTTCCTGATAACCTCCCTCTAAAGGGGAATCCAAGAGTATCTGGGGAAAAAGGCATTTTGTGAGGACATGGAAAGACAAAGCACAGCTGGAAAAATGTTATCATTTCAGCTGAATTCTGCTTAAGATTTCATATTCACCAGTGGTTGAATAGGGTGTTCTGATTAATCAAAGAAAGCAAAATAAAAAAATCACCTAGGCCCAAGGCAAAGAAGATAATTTCCTATGGAAAACAAATATGTGTATATATATATATGTATATATATAATAGTCAAATGTACTTTTATTGGGTTATGTTATTCACTGGGTGGAAATAAAACTCCCTAATGGTGTTTTTTTTTTTTTTGTTTGTTTGTTTGTTTCTTTTGGATATGGAAAAGCCAAGGAAGGAAATGCTGCAATCTTAAAAAGCCAAAAAATAATCTGTTCTGGGGATTGTTTGAGAAAACAATCAGAATGTCCATCTGCATATTTCTTTGTTGACATTCATTTAAAGCCACTGGATTTTTAAAAATTAAAACAGAAAAATCGTTATTTTAGAGGTTATCAGTTCTTTTTTTTTTTTTTTCCCGAGGAAAGATATGGACTATCATTTAGAACAGAATAAAAGTTTCGTAAGAATAAGCAAAACTATAATATGGAAAAAAAAAATAAAAATCTCTGCCCATAAGTACTTTCAAAATGTTTTTCATGTTTGTCCAAGTATCTTGGAATGAAACCTAGAAATGCTGCTCAGCTTCATTCTCCACTGCTGAGCAAATGCTACCACCCGTCTTTATTTGGCATTTTCCCAACAAAAGACACATACTCCTCTGAACACATTTGACTGAAAATGAAGAGGAAACTGTAGTTCAAAGCTAATTACATCTTGCTAGATCTTCTTTTCTCAGTCATTCATTTCTGCTCACACATGCTACTGCTTAGCAGTCCGCACTGTTCTCGGCCTCCAGCAGAACCATCCCCATCTCTTTCTGCTGTTAGCTCACACCATAAAAATACACACAAGCAGAAAACAGCAATTAACAACTCTAAGTTTTCTTTACTGCACAAATCAATCAATAATGGCTGGCATGACTGGCAGCACAAAGTATTCCAGCCTTTGAAATAAAAACTATTTTCTTCAGAAAGTTCCAGCTTTAGTGTAGTAGATTAGAGAGGCCAAACAGATTAAACAGAGCAAAAGCCTAGTTCAGATGCACTGCATGACTTACTCTAGGCTGGTTCAGATTGGTTTAGGTGGTTTATCTGACACTCAGAAATGCTGTAGTCCTGGAAGAAAACTATACGGGTGATTTCATTCTTCTGTTTTCATTTGAAAGCTGTATTGACTAACGTATCCAGTAGACCACACCATCTTCTGAGTCTTGAATAACATGGTGCCATAATATGTCATTCACTGACTACCCACATCACAGTCACAAAGCAGGAGAATTATGCTTGGTCAGTGACCTCTCAAATTCCCATCAACAGTCTGAGTCAAGACACTGGCTGCATTCAAAATCTACCCACAACAGTGTGTATAATCCAGGCAGATGTGAACATGGAAGTACATCTCATGTGTACTTGTGGCTTTCTTTGGTTCACCTGACCACTGGTTACTGATCAGGCACCACATTTCTCATGTCAGGTTAATCACTGGATCTAAATAAGTGAACATTCCTGAGGTGTTCCTTTCCTGCAGAACGAATTGAGTTACAGACTCTACTCTACATAAAGCACATCTCCAAACATTCCGTAACACCATTTGATGTATTGCCATGACTTTGAGACTCATGTCATCAGGGATAACAATGCCAGTGGATGCTATGCTTACTAGTTCACATCATTTCTCCACTCATTATAGTTTGGTCACTTGTCAGACCTAAATTCTGCTGGGGTCTCAGGTTTTTAGAATTTTCCTAACAAGTAATGTTGTAATACAAGTAGGACAATAGTACATGATATTTGAACAGCATTTCAAAGATGCGCACTTCTGGGCATTACTGTTTTTCACCAAATGAAATATCTGATGAAGATGGGAAAATAAGAAAAGCTGAATGTGGAATTAGATTGTGAATTATTACCGATACACTTACACTTGTCTTTCTGATGTTTTAATGAGTTTGGGGTCAAGTCCTTTGTTAAGTAAGAGAGCAGAGAGATGAATTTGAGTAAAGGTGCAGTCATCTGCATATCAGATCAATTGCAGGAAGATTGTTTTCATTCTTCGAGTGAATTTTTTTCCATAAATCTCCATTTTCTTCCAATTCCTTAAGTCCACTGAGATGCTGCTTTAATTGTTCTGCCCTTGGCCATTAATGATCCATTAAACAGTGCCTAACCAGTTTCAAAGATGATATAAGATTGTAGCTTCTTAAATAGGATATACTAAAGCCTGATCCAAAAGTCAATGAAACTGAAGAGAAAGAGTCCCATTAGCTTCAGTGGAGATTGAATTGGGCACTTTGCTTGACAGGAAATAAAAAGCAGAATTGGAAATATTAGGTATGATCCTCACACTATGCTATGGTTTCTGAGCTCTAGCTAAATAATCAAATTACAGATTCCAAAAGTATCCCTGTGAGATAAGGGAACTCTTTACAATAGCTAGCCCTTACCCTTTTCTCATTTGGTAGAAAAAGGTTAATTATGAGACACTGTGGACTTTGAGCCAAGTGGGGACAGATGTGAGTGGTAAAATGGATCTGGAGAGCCACTGTTTGATCACCAACTCCCTTAATAAGTCCCTACCCATGCCAGAGCTTTGTCATGTTCTTGACCACACATGTTTTATAAGGACTTAAATTTTTACAGCAAAATGTTCTGAACAGGTTCTGAATATTCTGAATAGGTTCATGCACTGAACAGCAATCTGCTTGCTGGCTGCGTACATTTATTCTTGGTGAGCCAAAAGTGTCTTCCCATCACAGACTTTTACACCACTACCTCCATGTGCATCAAACTGAGGGTTGTGTGGCCTAAAACACTGATATTCCAGGAGCTTCAGGAGACTGTTTAGTGTTAGAGAACTTATTTGCTTAAACAATACAAAATAAGCATCTGCTCATATTTGCTCACTTGTTACTTCAGTTTGGACTCTGATTTTGAATTCATCTTTTCTCTTCTGGCTTCTTTGCTGATACTTGTATTATACTGTGGTTCAGGCAAAATTCCTGACTTCTGAATATTTTACGCAAAAGGATGGATTTTCATGTATTAATCCTACTTAAAAAAAAAAAAAAAGTTAAATTTCTTTTAAATTTCTTGCTCATTTCTGGCATCTCAGTAATATTTTTTTTTTAGGTGTTGGTCTGACAAAAACATACTGACTCAGTGCTGAGCATCCAAGATGCCATTATCTTAAATGAATACATTTAACTGTTAGCATTTTTTTTTTTTTTTTGTCCTGTATCCTAAAGGCAGTTGGACTCCCAGCTTGCTTTATGGCAGATTGTTGTGGTTTAACCCGGCCGGCAGCTAAACACCACACAGCCGTTCGCTCACCCTCCCACCTCCCTCTCTGGGATGGGGGAGAGAAACGGGAAAGTGAAGCCTGTGAGTTGAGATAAAGACAGTGACAGGATAATAATAATAACAACAACAATAATAATAATAATAATAATAATAATAATAATAATAATAATAATAATGTGTACGAAACAAGTGATGCACAATGCAATTGCTCACCACCCGCTGACCGATGCCCAGCCTATCCCCGAGCAGCCGGCCCCCCCACCCCGGCCAGCCACCCCTATATATTGTTCAGCATGACCCCGGATGGTATGGAATACCCCTTTGGCCAGTTTGGGTCAGCTGTCCTGGGTCTGTCCCCTCCCAGCTCCTGCTGCACCCCCAGCCTGCTCGCTGGCAGGACAGAGCGAGAAGCCGAAAAGTCCTTGGCCTGGTGTAAACACTGCTCTGCAACAATTAAAACATCAGCATGTTATCAGCGCTCTTCTCATCCTAATCCAAAACATAGCACCCTACCAGCTACTAGGAGGAAAATTAACTCTGTCCTAACTGAAACCAGGACACAGACCAGAAATGCATTTCTGATTCTAAAGAAATAAGAAGAGCGGAAGATAGAGGCAGTGAGTTCAGGGAAATGAACACATGGCTTCTTCCTGAGAATACAAGTAGCTGAAGCCTTTTAACTCAACTGACCAGTAAAGAGAGAAGGATAAAAAGCTGCCCTTATCAAAGCTGTATATGTCAGTCTTTCAAAAATTAATGCCCAGGTCAACCTCAGTATATTTTAGAACACTGTTATGCAGTATAATGATGCATGTACTGAATGCGCGTTTAAGTATCTGTGTAGGATCTTGCAATTCACTTCTCAGCATCTTTTCAGCTCCAGTCTGAGACCTCTTCTGGCTGGAGATGCTCTGATGTCCTTTGGCACAAGGTGGGACATATATGTCCACAGAAGGTAAAAATGTCACCACAGATTATGTAGACATCTCCAAGCTAGACTGCTTGACTATAACAGAGCTGTAGCCATGGCAACATGGATCTCTTTTTAAATTTGCCATCTGAGGATTTACCCAGCATCTCAGGCAAGTTGTGAAGATCATGCTGAGCTTCGTACTGTCACCCCATACACCATGAGTGGTATCTGAGAAGCTGTCTGAGAGAGGGTGAGATATATCTGCATGTACTGCTGGTGTGGTTTGGACTACAGAGTTCTGACAGTCCATTTCTTTGTCCACAGAAAGAGAAGAGGCAAAATGAGTTCCCTTCCTGAGTGAAGCACACACACGTGTTTTGTTGCTGGTTTTATCTCATGACAATCACAAGTCTGGAATCCATTTAGTTTTTCACAGGAATCCTTTCAATGACAAGTTGAAAGCACAGTGTTACCACAGCCTGCTCTCCATGCTTTCCCTTCAGAACAATTGGAGCTGATCATTGGAAGATGCCAGGGTTCATATTCCTCATCAAAAGAAGTATAGCTCTGTGAGTGCTGAGAACATAACCTGGCCTGTGAACTGTCAACTCCAACTCAAGCAAGACTTTCCCAGGCCCTCTCAGTGTATGGCAAAAAACATCTCTTTATCAGGAAGACCTCAAAGATAACGGCTGCCTTTCCTTTCCTTTCCTTTCCTTTCCTTTCCTTTCCTTTCCTTTCCTTTCCTTTCCTTTCCTTTCCTTTCCTTTCCTTTCCTTTCCTTTCCTTTCCTTTCCTTTCCTTTCCTTTCCTTTCCTTTCCTTTCCTTTCCTTTCCTTTCCTTTCCTTTCCTTTCCTTTCCTTTCCTTTCCTTTCCTTTCCTTTCCTTTCCTTTCCTTTCCTTTCCTTTCCTTTCCTTTCCTTTCCTTTCCTTTCCTTTCCTTTCCTTTCCTTTCCTTTCCTTTCCTTTCCTTTCCTTTCCTTTCCTTTCCTTTCCTTTCCTTTCCTTTCCTTTCCTTTCCTTTCCTTTCCTTTCCTTTCCTTTCCTTTCCTTTCCTTTCCTTTCCTTTCCTTTCCTTTCCTTTCCTTTCCTTTCCTTTCCTTTCCTTTCCTTTCCTTTCCTTTCCTTTCCTTTCCTTTCCTTTCCTTTCCTTTCCTTTCCTTTCCTTCTGCTAGCTGCTCTCTATCTCGTGTGTAAGAACTGAAGTCCATCTTGAAGTGACACAGCTCAGAAGACATCGGGTTGCTAGATCATCACCTGCTCTGTAATAATCTTAAGCCACAATGTAACTAGTTTGGGATGCTATTTTATTGGACTGAACTACCTTGCCCTTCAAATAAAGGACACCTGGAGTTTCCAGCCATGTTCTGTTTTCAGGACATTGCCAGTGGTTAAATAATTCCTCCATTTTACACAGATTCCACAATGGCAAGGTCTGTGAGAACAGAAACAGGAAATTTCATGCTACTAGGAATCCAGTAGCATGGAAATCAAAATGTTTGTGCCAGAGGTTTTCTTCATTGTCAATAACTGACAAATAACTCTGAAATATAGAGGGATTTCAATTAATTATTTGGGACTTAGGCAGGAATTGCTGTTGAGGTTTAATCATATGTTACTGTCAAATGATATAATCATAACAGTTCTTTCTTTGTTTTAAAATTATGGATGGAAAAGATATTTATGTGCCAGTGTCAGGTAACCATAAATTCAAAGTACAAGATAGTTGCTGTTGAGCTTGAGCCTCTATTTTTCTGTGGGACAGAGGTCTCTGGATCCACTCTTCCTCTATTTGTACCTAGTGACAAAGACCAGTTCAAGAGACGCAAGATCAAGCAAGAAAGGGAATCACCATCTACATGAGTGATGTTTTCACATCCCCTGTAAAACACATGCAGTTTGAATAATACTGTTGAAAATATCAAGGTTTTGTTTTAGTGGATTTACTAAGTCCCCCTATGTTCAAATGGCATATTTTGACTTCACAGTTCTGAGTCTGATGTTCTTCTGCTTCTGTATTATTACTAGGAGATGTGTAGTCTAACAATTTTTGAAAAAAAATAATATTATTTTATTTCTCAGCAATAAAATGAACTTGCAGTAGGCACAACATTCACAAATTTAGCTGTTTTAGATTTTGATTAAACTGCACATAAGACACAGCTTTCTCCTGTAACTGATTTGATCCCACAGTCCATAGCTATGCAAACTAATAGAGAAATCAAAGCTACAGTTTTCATCACCCTATCATTTTTTATGAAGCTGCTTTTTGCTCCCAACAGTCCTTTGCAACCCTGCAAAGTTAGCAGTACTAGCTCCTTGAAGTGACATGTCATAAAAAAAATAATAATAAAAAAGAACTGCGTGGAATAACCAATTAGGAAGTGTAGGCAGAAAATATGGATTTTAAGGGCTTGGATTTGGTGTTCAGCTGTTCAACTTTGGTACCATCCCTAGTCAGGAGCAAGTCATCCAACATGAGAAATGCCTGCAAACTCTGAAAGCGTTTTTGAGATATGCTCTATTGTTTAATAATTTCACCAGGATCTTTTTTCTTGAAGTTTAATATGAAAAATAGTATTTGCATTAACAGTAGTACAATATATTTTGTTATACATTGAAAATTTTAAAATTGTTCTCAGGCACCAGCAAGGGAGGTTTCAACCAAATGTTTTTAATGATTAGTTCTTGAACTTTGCTTCTTTGTTTGGCTTCAGCACACTAGAATGTATAAAATATAAAGTGTGGTCAGACAGCTGAATACAAAATGACGTGTTCTTACAAAACGTGAGTCTGATTAAAATACTTAATGTTCACAGCTCAGTAAAGCATCAAGAAAGTAAGAAATTATACATATTTTCATTGTTGTATTTTGCAGTCAGTTCCAGAAAAGGTGAGAATGGCATGAAGTAGGAAGCCATGTGGAGGTTCTTATGATAGTTTTAACTGTAATTACCTTGAAATATAAAGATCAAACCAAGAAACATACAATTTAAAAATGATGATGGCCTCTTTTACTGAGGCAAAAAAATAATATATTGCCTTCCCAGATGTGTCAGAACTGCTTTTTATTTTTATTTTTATTTTTATTTTTTTTTGCATTGGCAGCAGGAGAAAATCAGGGAAAGCCAAACAAAGGAAAAATAAATAGAAATCCCAGAATAAGAAAAAATCTTACAATAAATTTATAGACAATAATAAATTTTGAGGGCTGCTCCAAGTCATGTTTTCTGGGTTAGGTCCCCTGCTGGAAAGTGCTGAAGCACAGCAGCACTTTCTTTTTGCCCTTGCCCATCCTGAGCACACCTTGAACAAGCCTATGGTCAGTGAGAGCGGCAAATTTTGTTGCTGCCCTCCCTGCAGCTGACAAATTAGCAACATTTCTTCAATCCTGGATTTCACACAATGATTACTACTGATAACAAAATGGGTATAATAGATTGACACCCTCATTTCTGCTCTAATAAGTCTCTCTATTAACTGTGATAAACAGCAAGGAGATTTTAAAAATGAAGCACTCTTTACTAACTAGAGTACTAAATGATTCTGATCATGCTCTTTTTTTGTGATTATTTTCCCTAATTCCTTTTTTTTCCCCCCTAAGACTACTAATTTCCAGATTTAAAATGATTCTGGACTAGACCCAAATTATTTGGAGTAGGTGCTACAGCATTTATATATATTTTCTTAAATGTTATACTTGATGTTTTCATATATTTTTATTTAAAACGTTATGTTTAAATCTTTCATATCTCATATTTCAGTGCTGGGAAATGGTAATATAATGACTACAAAAACTGAGGTCAAATTTAGATCAACAGAAATCTGTTGGGTTAAGTCAGCCTCAGACAAATTCTACACTGCTCTTACCTGTGTTTTAGAAAAAATATAGGCTGAAAAAAAATTTCTATTCATGCTTTCCCCTTGTCTGTTTTGATGAGGCTAACAAAGATAACAGTAATTCTAACTGTAATATTGTAAAGCAATATATCTTTTTTTTTTTTTTAAGCAATAACAAAATTAAAATAATTAAATAACATTTACTATTTTTTTAAAATTTTTATGACATTGGAATCCATCTGAGACCCAACACAAGAAAAGTTTGCTAAGTTTTCATACCTTCTAAACCAAGCAACTAACCAATGTGCAAGTACATAAGCAGCAAATTTTAACAGCACGTGGAAGACTAACATTGCCTCTGTCACTCTTCAGAGTGACACTTGTAACAGCCTGAGTAACTTGTAACAGCCTGAGTAAGGGGCATCCTTGCGCAAACTGAATGCATAGTGGTGGCATCTGGGAAAATTGAAATAAACTTAGATTCTTTTATACTTTTGTCAGTAATATTTGAGATTATTCTGCAAGAATTTGTGTTTCTACCTTGTACTCAGACTGTCCAGTAAACACCAAAATTTCATGTGAAAACTTTGGGGCTTATTAAGGAATTCACAGTACAAGAAATATTTCATGAACACCAAGTCTTTTTCTGCTAATGGTTTAATGTGACATCCTTCACTAATTATCTCTTTAATGTGACAGATGAATGGCAAATGGTTTTTTATGCATATTCAGAGCTCCTTGAATTATATTGGTTAGCTGTAATCAGCAGATAAGTCTGATGGCATGGTTTCTGTCCCTTACTCGATAAAGACATTTGATACTGAGTATTTTTACAAACAGCTTTGATACTCACATTCAACAGTCACATTCACTTGGCTTTAAATACCTTTTTCCTGTGATAAATGTGACTGTCATATAGCATACATTGAAAAATAAAATAAAATAAAATAATAAAATACAATTAAATAAATACAATACAATACAATACAATGACATTAAATATCATTACTTGTGTTTACATTATGCAAAGAAAACTTTTGGGTGGGCCCAACAAAACCATTGGAACTCATCTCACTTAACTGCAGATTCATTGCTCATAATGCTGTTCTTCCATGTCAGCTGCAGGATCAAGGTACAGTCATACTCTTTTGGATAAAAATTTTATCACTTCCACCACACCAATGGCAAGCTTGCCCAGGCTCTGTTTAGAGAATGGGTGTAAAGTTACCCTCTGAGAGAGGTAATATATTTTAGCTGAGTGAAAAGTGGTGATTCCGTCCCAATCATGTAGATCCCGTGCACAGTTGTTTGTTTTATTAATGCAGTTAATTTACAATTCATTCATAAACACACAAGTTGAATAACACACAAGTTGCACAGATAACAATAATGTTTATGAAACTCTCCTTCATCACTTTCCAGCTGAATTAAAATTCTTATTTTAAATTTTCTTGCTACTTGATCCATAGTAACGGATTTAGGGTAAGGTTTCTATTAGAGAAAAATTTAAACATGATGTTTAGTTTAATGCAAAGTTAAATTATATTTCTACTGCATTACTATATATGGAAAAAGCATACATTACATCTGTCTATAACAACTTCTGCCAGATATTTTTTTTTCTTTACATTTCCTGTTGGTAATACCCATAGCTGTGTCTAATATAAATATGAAATAGATAAATAAAGAAAAGGATGGACAGATAGAGGCATTTCTGTGAATGATATTTGGACTGTAGTTGTCTGGAGGAAAAGAAGATTTTTTAACAAATTTAAAATTTGTATTCTTTCCATATATTGAGGCATACAATCTCCGGCAGGATTTTTGGAGGGAAGGGTGGTAAACATATTTTTATGTAATACAAATAAAAGATTTTCTGTATAATGCAGCAGATACAGAAAAAGGCAAAATCCTATGAAATATCAAACTGCTAGAGAACAAAAAGTGGTAAAAATAAATAAAATAAAATAAAATAAAATAATAAAATAAAATAAAATAAAATAAAACAAAACAAAATAAAATAAATAAAATAAAATAAAGTAAAATACAGGACTTAGGAGATTCCTTGGGGATTTCATGTTCTGTTTAGTTTTAGATAAGTAGGTGTTGCAGAGGTGTGACTGCCTGGGATTAGGATAGACCCAGGTTACGGTTACTTTTCACCATGATAAAAGAGGAGTGAGATGACTGTGATGGGAATCCAAAGACATCCCCCTACTTAGTAAACTAGAAATGACTTTGCACTACTTTTTTTTTTTTTTTTTTTTTTTGCATATCAGGAAGTCATTTAAATGTATGAAACCAAAATACAGATAAAGAGCCATTTTCCATGGAACAGATTGAAATTTTCATGCAACAAGTTGAAAAATGTCATTAAAAATTGCTTTAGGAAGAAGATTTATTTATTTATTTATTTATTTATTTATTTATTTATTTATTTATTTATTAACAATGTTGTAAAGATAATGGGCTATTTTTCAATACGAATTAAAGGCATATACAAGTTCTCTAAACTAAAAAGTCGATTAAATTTTCCTGGTGATTAGCTGATGAGCAGCTTTTGCTGTTTTCCATCATCTGTGCTCAAAATTCATCAGGACTTTGTGACAGGCTCTATTTAACACTCCTGCAAAACAAAAAGGTAATTAGATGCATAGTTCCAAATTTTGCCAAGGTTACTGGACAAAATCTGAACTTCTTAGCCTATGGAAAGGTAAAGTAATATAAAGAATTAATCTTACTTTGATATATGGGGAAAGAGCTAAAATAGACCCTAGAAATACTGTTACTAAATTCTCAATTCTCATGCCATTTGACTACAAAAAGACATGAGCTGAGATGGAAAACACAGTGCAGTTACAAAAACACATGAAGAAAAAACACATAAAATAAAAATATTTATTTTTATAAATAAATAATTAAAAATAAATATTAATCAAAATATAGGAATACTTTCAGGAAGAAAAAATGCTTTTTTTTTTTTTTTTTCCTTTTTTTTTTTCCCCCCCTCTGTTGTTGTTAAAGTAGAAGGCTGGATCAAAAACAATGATTTGCTTTTAAGAGGAAAAACTCAAGGCTTTTCCTTTAAAAGGCCACTGAACTCAGCAGCTCAGTGTGTCCTTCGGAAAGTAGAGGAGAAAGTCTTCTTATTGTAGCTGTTTAAACTCAAGGGTCAGATGACTGATAGAGTGCATTGTCTGGAGACTTTCACAGTTCAGGTTAATGCTATCAAACCCTTTAATTACACCAATATACAGCTGATAAGAGGCCCTAATGGCCCTTTCATATCTGTATGGTAACTGGGATGTACACCATATATGGGTGTAAGATTGATACCTATATGGCTTCATTCTGATAACTTGACTTCCTGTCAAATGATGCATTGCAGAAGCTGCATCCAAGTTCCCATCTCTTTTCCTTCAGTGTTTCACACAGCTGAGAAAAGTTCCAGATATTTAGGAGTGTCTATAAGCATGAAAATTTAAAAACATTACAGGGAATTAAGGCAAAAATGCTTCTTACCCGATTGCACTTTACAGCAATATATAAATTTTTAAACCTTTGCCAAGATATTTACCAGAGTGCCTAGTCTTTTGTTTCACTTTTTCCAGTTAGTTGTGACCTATAGTATGGAAAATAATATTTCTAAGAAATTTAGCAGAAACAAACAGTGGCTGCAATTGCTGTACTACTAAGTGTACTGTTTACTGTGATCATGTTATTCCTCAGTACTGGAGACTGTCCCTAGATATGTATTTTATGTTGGTTATCTTGGTTTAGTTCCATTCCAGGAAAACTTGCACCTTAGGAAAGCAGTAGAAAGAATATGGGAAGGACTAAAATACACCCTATGAACACAAAGATAACAGTATCATCTACTTCTCCGCATTTAGGGGATATGCACTGGTAAGCAGGCGTATGATATGGCACCCTGTTGGTTGTATTCAGGTTGGGTCAGAGGATCTGTGTCTTCCACAGGTGCAGGGAATTCACTCACAGACTGAAAGAGGCATGTCTTTTACAAAATGGAGATGCCTCTCTTGGCAACATAGATCATACTAGTAGTGTCAAGGAGTTTGAATGCTTTTGGAAGAGAAGAAAGTCAGTTCCATAGGAACCACTAGTGACATTTCCTATTACTTACCAAACCAGTGTGAAGAATGACATGTCCTGCACCTTCAGACTTCAGTCCAGCAAAGCCCATTCATTTCAGGCGGCTACAGCTGCTTTTACTACTTTAGCAAGCAGTATGGATGTGCTTAAAGTTTAATGTGAGTTGAAGTGTTCCTCTGTTAGTGGTCTTACACAAGTACAAAAGCAGACCTGGCACAATGAATTGTTGCCATTGGGCAAACACAACCATTGAGAGGAAATATCTCTGTAAAGACATGTGAAATGGAAGATCTCATCCCCTGCTGAATGATTGTAAGGCTTCTTGCTGGTTGGGGAAGTAGCACGCAAAGCTGCTGGCATGCACATGCAAAGTGAATTATTATTGTATTAAAAACTACTTTCCCCCAAACATTTGTTTCTCATCTGGCATCAAATAGAGTTTAATTGCAAGTTGTTTTATGTCATTTTCAAAAAGATGCACAGGAGGTTCCTAAACTTCCCATGTATACACATCTCATTATATCTCAGTAGGGTTCGTGTTTGTACCACCTGCTCACAATTGGGAACACTTACCCTAATGTCTCTGTAACAAATTTTAGCACTGGGCTCCTTTTGACAATGCAGTTGTAATCTTCATTACATGGTTATGTAAGGCATTTCCAGAGGGTTACGTTACTAACAGAAATATGTAATTTCCAATATTTTGATTTTAAAAAAATACAGCTCAAAAATTTTGCTATTTTTATCTAATGAGCAAGAGAAGTAAAGTTATCAGGTTCAAATCTGAATTACAGTTGGTTACCAGCTGTTTACACAACTGAATAGCAGAAACATAAAAAAAAAAAAAAAAAAAGATACGTATACGGATAAAATATCAGTTTTCATGGGCTGGCTGCCTCTTTCATGAATATTTTCTTGTACTAATATGAGAGGGGTAAGGGCTTTGTATTTTTAGGAGAGTTTTGGATACCATGCATGTTAATAATTCCAGGATTTATGTCTGTTTAGCCCATTTGCAGTGTATTGCCAGGATTACTTGTTTGCCTGTGGTCCAGAATAGTGAGTTAAATCCCACATCAGGATTTGGGCTTAGGTCCAATGCTAATATTGCAGTGTAATACTAGGAGAGCTGTGCTGTTAAAAGAGTTGTGCTTTGGTGAAGATGTTGAACTAAAGCATCTCCTGTTTGGCTCTGATGGCCAACCAAGTGGCATTTAAGGACTTCCAAGCCATTTGCAAGAGAACTGCAAGATGATTCCCCAGAGCCATGGACACTGAGCAGTGTCAGGTTGATGGGAGCCCCTACAATATTGTTTTGTACACACTGAACACAGATGCTGTCTTGTGGAAAAAAAAATAATATAGCATTACGATGCAACCAATGCCTATATTGTAATAAACATGCATAGGTAGATTATGAAACTGAATCTTCTCTTTCTTCCACCTCCAGCCCCTCACCACAAGGAACCTGCCTGTGGGTGTTTCCCTCTTTTGCCATTCCCAGAGTCAGAGGGGTAGCAGCAGCGTAGAGAAGTGAGTTCAGAATCCAGACCAATTTCTGCAATGTGTCCATAAAGAACACACATGCTCTTTCTACTCTCTGACTAGTATTTCCGCACAGTATCTACTAAAAGATACTTATCTGTTTAGAGAACAGTCAGAGCAGCTTTGGACATGTTTGCTTTTGTTGCCCACCCCTTACTAGAGCATCCAGACCATATCTATGCTCTTCCATTGCAGAATGTAGTGTTGCTGCTACTGCTCTGGCGGCAGCAGAGGTCTGGACTTTGATGAGCATATTCATGTACAGTAATTCTTTTGACAAGCTGCCCAAATTTTCTTGAGGAAGACAAACCACAGAAGATATTTATATCTTGGATATTTATATCTGGGACAAAGGCTCTTCTCCAGCCCAGAGGCTTTCTCTTTGCCAAGCTCCAAATGCATGTTTCCAAAAGAGGTGTTAAAACTTCTCAAACTTCTCAAGAAAATGCACAAACCTCTATCATAATGGGAAGTATTAAACAACAAATGTGCAGGAACTAAGACAGGCTGCCCCAATTGCAGGCCCATTAGTCACCAGCTTGTCCCAGACAAACCACTCCTTAGTCTCCATAAAAAAGATTCCTACAGAAGTCTTGAAAATTCCTGCAGAAGGCATTATCCATGTTCATATGACTTGGGCAAAGTGCAAGAAACTTCTAGGGTAAAATTACATTTCATTTGTTTTGTAGGTAATGTAATTCTTTGTGTTGCTTTGTAGATGCACTAAAGGCTCCTGAAATATGTTGTTGGTAGGAAGCATGTTTCTGATTGTCTCCTGGAGGTGGCCCCTTGCAGACCACTCCTACTGCTGTTGCAGACCTCTGGTGTTGCTGTGGCAGCTGTGGAGTTCTTTGCACAGAATCAGGAATATTTGTGCAATTTGGATGGGTTTTCAACATATCGTAGCAACTCAAAGTGAGAGTTTCAAATCCGGCTTTCTCCAAATAGCCATCCTCTGCTTCATGAGACACCAGATAATTTACAAACTGGTGCTGTGTTGTGTCTACAGAATCCTCTCTGACAAGGCCTCATGCTGACCCAGAGTTTTCTTCAAATTTGATGAACAGCCCAGACTTTAACATAAAATGTCACATGCCCAATAAGATAAAACATCATAGAGGACAGGAAAAAAAAAAAAAAAAAAGGTATCCTGAAATTAGTTTATGTTTCTCAGTGTCACTTTATCAGACCTTCTTATTACTGTCACCAGAGTTATCTTCATGGCCCATGCATTTGTTTTTTTTCTTCCCCCCTCCCCCTTGATACTGGAGCTGTTACCTATCACCCTGCTCAAGTGAGGAGTAAGTGGCTACTGCTCTGTGACCAGCTGGCAGGGATCAGAAGAAAAGGGCAATAGTCCTACAGCTGGAAACTAGTTGGGTCATCCCACCTCAGAAGTGCTGTTTGAATTAAAGTTGTATGTTCACTGTCATGTGTAAAAATTCTTGGTGACATAAGAGAAACATATTGTTAATTAATTGCAGTCTGAAACACATGTCAATCAAATGCATTTGCGGCTAGTAATCTTTGTGTTAATCACTTTCTCAGACAACACCCTGGTCCATCTGAATTATGTCTAAATTAATCTAAGCAAATCTGTACATCTTCTTCTTTTAAGCTAAAGTCCTAGTATCCCTTGTTCGTCTATACACTGATTAACTGTTTTAGAAAATCAAAGATTAATTTGAGATTTTCCTTGTAGTTCAAAGCGAAATTAAATCAAAAATTGGGGCTTTGAAAAATCATAAACAACTTATATACCAGCATTGATTTTTGTTTTAGTTTTTGTTTAAATTCATGTATGTTTGCATATATCTGAATGGTTAAAAAGTACAGTATTTCCATTACCAGGAATAAACCTCATAGTAGCCCTTGTACCAAAAGACAGGAGTTTTCATAATTATGGGAAAAGTCTTACATTATTGATTACAGAAATGGATATTGGAGAACCTTTAGAATAATATTTATTGTTTAGTGAGCTCTGATGCATTTCAGCATAGAAAATTTGGATTCTTATTCAAACTCATCTATTTACTGGCTATTTAAGATTCACCCACTACTAAATATATCAGCCCAAATTGAACTATGAATGTAACTTTGGCCAGACTGTGAGCACTTAGCTAGTGTGTACTGATGCCAAAAATCTATTTAATAAATGGCTTAGCCCTGAGGTAGTTAAAAAATGATTATAAGAGCCGTAACTTGGTGATACATTGAGAAATGCATATAATTAAGTTACCTGGATATCAATGTCAACATTTGAGTAAATAAATGACAACTTCCACTGAAACAGAGCTGCAAAATATTCTGAAATGTATAATGTGAACAGGTGATTCATTCCCCACGATGCTTCCCGTTAAACCTTCACTTTCATTAAAAGAGTCTTCTGCACCATACAGTTCCTACAGAAAAACTGAAAATTTGCCTCTGAATCTATGAAAAGTAAAATTAAATAAATCAGGTCTCTTAAAAGATTATAACCAGAGGTAAAGAGAATACAACATTTAAGACAGGCTTTTTCAGCTTTTCGTTTATAATTATTGATCAAGCCCAGTCACCCTAGGATGTGCTCTTTTCCTCTCTCATGGTCTAGACAGGCTCATGGACTTGCAAATCAGTCTCTGAAGACACAGTAATCAGCATTCAGTCTCCGAGGTTAAATATTCTTCACTTCAGGATCTATTTTATTCAAACTAGAAAAACAAATTGTATTTGACTTCAGGACCAATATGGCAGAAATCCCAGAGCTCTCCACCCATATGGTAGGAACATATGTGTTCACTCCAGCTACACTCCCTTATTCTGACTCTACTAGGAAACAACTCCCTTTTCCCTGTTCACTCTCTCCAGGATTGAGCCAAAGACTATTAAAGTTTTTAGGAATGTTTTCACTGATTTCAACAAGCTCTGGATGGTGCCTTCCAGCTTCCAGTCATTTCTGTCATCATTGTTATGCTGACCAGCAACAGCTTGATATTCTTCTCACCGATGTCTTCAGAAGATAGTTATTCCAGGTTGTCCAGACCCAAAAATGTATTTCTGGAGCACTTTTCGACTTACAAACCTTCTTGCTCATGATATCAAAAAACTGGCAGTGAGTTCATTTGTTTGAAAACCCCCATGTAATTTTGGCTTAACTTCTTTCCTGTATTTATCAACCAATGCAAACAGAGGAAGACTTTCCTCTGGTATAGATGAATGACTCTTCTGGACTGGGGTGCCAGTGGATGTGTCCTGAAGACAGCATACTGTGCAGCAGTGGTCCCCTAATTTCTGGCTCCCTCTGTGCCTATAAGCCATAGGAGCATCACTACACTGAGGCCTGGTAGGTGGATCATGACATAGCCCCACCGTATGCACAGAACCACAGGGAGGAGAAAGCCTGGTTCTGTAAGTAGTAGTTCAGAAACTCTCTCACTCATATCTGGTACTACCTACCAAAGATGGTTAAAATACAGATGTCATATTCTATGCAGAAGAAACAGCTTCTGTAGCTAAATGACTAAGAAACAACCCTCTTGGTTCTAGAAATCTGTTATGGTGTCAGCATCAAGAGCTTCGGCAAGATCTCTGCCTCCTCGAGGGACTATATAGTTCTGTGCTTACTGAGTAACCCTCCTTTACTCACACAGTGAAGAGGATCTGGTCCATACTCCATGTCTACACTCTGGCTCTAGTTTTCAATATGCTCAGATGAATTTGTAGGTGTAATATTTGTAGGTGTAACATAGGTGTAACTATATTCAAAGTTAATGAACTCTTCCTGTTTAAAAAGGTAATTCCAGTGAGTCTTCCTCCACGGTCCCTTCCAATGATTTTGCAATTTGTCTTTTGTTTTTAGAAACCAAAAGATTTCATTGTTCTTCAAAACTGTCTTCCTCCTGGTGCTCCAGCATAGTGATTACTTCTGCAAAAAACTCTTGTTTCTTTTCCTGGCACATAATGTTCAAACAGTCCATCTCACCTTTGAAGAGATGCCTCGCTGGCAGGAACACGAGTGGCAGCTGCATGGGCAGCAATGGCTAGCAAAGCTAAATTACTGAGATAACTCATAAAGCCACACTGGAACAAGAGGAAGCTTCTCTATATCCTCCACAGCACTGCTACTAGAGCAGTTTCTGTTTCTAGAGGAAAAGGGACAGAATCTGCGAATGTGATTTAAAATATGTTTTTCCATGCTGTGTATTTCAAATATTGGTACCTGGGCTTTGGATTTCTCTTTTTTAATAAGAAGCATAATATTTCCATAACTCACATTTGGAATCATTCCTGGATTTTGGAAGCAAATTATTAAAATTGAGCATATGGAGGTCTTAAAGTAGAACTTATGGGAGGGGGAAAAAACAGTTGATGAAGACTATTTTGTATCATCTTAAAATAAAATAAAATGCCGCAAACTCCTGGTGAAATAGGATTTGTTCTCTGAGGAGCCCTTTTTCATCCTCCAATGTCAAGCTTGCCTAATGAAGTAAGCTAAAGTTTGGGTTGGAACTGAATTCTTCCACCTTTAAAACATTTTCATGCCATTTGGAACTTTTTATTTTATGTTTTTACCATATTACTTTAGAATATGGAGGATTTAGCTATTTTTTGTATGATATTCAGAGAAGCTTACAATGAGAGAGATATACAAATTACTTGTATGTTTTTTACCTTGCCATAAGAATGATGGTGTTGAACATTAATATACAAACAACCATCTGCCCAAACTTTTTCTTAGCCCAAAAGAACCAGTTATTAATTTTAAGAGCTGTGAACTTGGACTACTGTAAAGGAATATATATTGGGCATCAGGTTCAGTTCCTCAAGCTATTTAGGCATGCTCAAGTCACAGTGTTCTCTTACGATAATTGCATTACAAATGCTTCCTCTAAGCATATATTTTTATTTTCATTTCATTTCATTTATTTATTTATTTTATTTTTCTTGCAAGCTGTTTGCACTGATCAAATGTTGTATAATAATATCAGTATTGCTAAGCACAGGCAAAGAAACTATAGCCTTCAAGGTCTGAATAAACACTCTCCTTTACCGCAAGCCCAACCTATGTTGTTTGAGTCCTCCACGTAAATGATAATTGCTTTTATTGCAGGTGAGTTTACTAAAAGGATGTAACTTCCAGTCCACCAGTACGTCCTCAGTATAGGCTGTTCTTAGAGCATGTCAGTAAGATCACACAAGATCTGTTGAACATGAAAGGTATTTGCAATGAATAAAGTTCCTGAGGAAAAAAGTAAAGGGTATGCGTATTGGTGGTAGGTTTATAGACTGCCCTTTAGTGTACTGTTTTTTGTCTGTGTACAGATTCTTAGTTAATGCAGCATGCATTAAATCTAAATTCCTTGAGTTAGCACCGACTCTATCAGCTATTCTGATGTATGATGCACAAAATCAAGC